>NC_063447.1:40981583-41588407 GCF_020379485.1 Brassica napus | reverse complement strand
AAGTTCTTGTAACTTTCTTAGGTGCAAATAAAGTCATTACTTTTCTCCCAAATTCAAAGAATTAGACAAACATACCATCTCATGAGCTAGGCGACTCATGCCTTTTCGGCTTGTTGTGTGCGGAATTTGAATCTTCCTAAGTCTCCTGTATTTATCACTTTGTACCTATTAACACAACCATCAGATACCATAACTTTTATCTAAAATAAATCGTATTAGTAATCAAGCATCATTAACTTTAACCTTAAAATCTTTGGTGCACCTAGCTTTCACCCAACTGTTCCAAGCAGAAGAAGATTGGATGTTGCTAGGCTTCATTTTCTGTATCTGAGCCTTGTTTTTAATAGAACGGACTATAGAAGTCAGCCTAGATTTCGAGGCCCTCCACAAGCAACCCATCTGCTTAAAGACTGCATCTTTTTGCCATTCCTCTGTCAAGTTGAACCTCCCCTGTCAAATATTGAAATGTTAAACACTAAAATAGTTTAAACTAGTACTCCAGCGAAAAAACTTATAAAAATTACCTGAATCTCTTCCCATAAAGCGTCTTTTGTTGTTTCTTCGACGTGTCTCCAGTCATCTAGCAATACTGGCACATGCTCCCTCACAAGAGGACCAAGAAAGGATGAGAGTATCACTGATCCACTACCGACATGCTCACCTATGGAGTTGAACTCTACATCTACCTTGTCCTCTGCATTTTTGGCCACTTTGCGCATTTTAGTTAGACCCCTTGTCTTCCTCGTTTTGATCTCGGATTGCTGTGTCTGAGTGTCATCGGTGTTGGACACTCCATTGCTAGAAGCAGGGATGGGTTCTTCAGCTTCAGTTGGTGAATGTTGATCCATTTCTACGTCTTGCGCCTCGTCCTCAGTCGATTCTTTAGCATCACTCTCTTCTCTTTCATTAACCTTCGGAGCATTCTTCTTTTGTTTCTTATGAACCTCTGACCCGACAGGACTCGCATCAACACCTGCTTGACGCTTACTGCGACGATTTTGCTCATTAACAGCTTGAGATTTCATCATTGCAGAGAACCTGAAACAAAACTAGAATTTTTAGTATCTAAACATCAACAAGGACACCTTCACAGTCTTCCCTAACACAGAAACTCTCATCATCAGATTGATATCCTATATCTTCAATTGGCTGGACTGATGGTTCAAAATCGATCTTCTCTTCTGTCTCTAACTCATGGTATCCTCTTGGTGGTGCCCGCATAACAACATACCAAGGTGAGCTTTCATCTTCTCTAGAATAAAAGACCTGTTTAGCTTGCGATGGCAGAATGTATGGATCGTTTGCAAATGATGACTGGTTCATATGAAGATTGACAAGTGTGAACCCTTCTTCCTCTTTAACTCCTTTCCCTTTGTGAGCCCAACTACACTTAAACAGGGGAATTTGGAACATGTGGTAGTCCACCAATATGATCTCCTTTATCACTCCATAGTAAGCTACCATGTCCGCCATTTGCTTAGAATCTTTAGCGCTAGCTCGACACATCGAAAATGCTTCATATGCAACCCCACTATTCTGTGTACTGCGCTTTACATCATCACAATGGTATCGATGTCCATTCACCACGTATCCCTTGTATGTGTGAGCAATATTCCTTGGTCCAAAAGCAAGCCATCTCAGCCTTTTCGAATGTTCCTTCGAGTTATTAGGTATCTAATTAACATGAAACGTGTAGCAGAGTTAATAATATTAAAAAAATGTAAAGATTAAAGCATATAATAAGCTCATTTACCTTATCTTTTATCCACTGGGGGAACCTTTCTGTGTGATATTTCCACAGTAGAGTTTCATTTTGTGCGCATCTTTCATCAGTAGCTTGCAGTTCTTCCAAATGCAACCTGCTTTCTTTAAGTTAGACGATGTATAAAATAGAACAACTTTATATATCTAACTGCTGTTTTACTTACCCAATATACGGATCCATGACTGCTGTATTCATGAGGATATAACGATGAGCTATATCTCTCTCCTTATCTGTGAGGGTTACTTCTGTAGCTTTCTGTAATGGTCTTCCTTCAAGGACATTCTGAATTGCCTCAATATCTTCATTTCTATTAATTACTTCCTGGACTGGAACAGATTTTCGAAGGAACTCCATACAAAACGCAATGCATTCACTAGACAAATATCCCTCAGCCATACAAGCTTCGGGTCGTGCAAAATTCTTGACATAAGCTTTTAGAGTCTTCATATATCTACATACCAGAACATATAAGTTAGTCTATTTATTGAAAGTATACGACAAAGACAAAAACAAATTTACCTCTCAAACGGATACATCCATCTGAAGTGCACAGGGCCACCCAAGCGTGCTTCTTTAGCTAGATGGAGAGGAAGGTGAAACATAATGTCGAAGAGTGATGGTGGAAAAAATCTCTCCAACTGGCACATTGTTTCTACAATCTCAGATTCTAGAGTCAGTAGCTTCTCTGGATCAATAACTCGTTGGCAAAGTCTGTTGAAGTAGTTGCAGATACGATTGACAGCTATCTGAGGTCCTTTAGGCAATAAACCTCTCAATGCCACAGGAAAAAGGTTCTGCTAAAGAACGTGATGGTCATGTGACTTCATGCTGCCGATATTGGGAGGATCCAATGAGACACAATTGGATATATTTGCACAATATCCATCGGGGCCTCTAAACTTGGATAGTCGTCTACAGAATTTTTTTTTCTCTTCCTTGGAAAGCCAAAATGCAGCTGGAGGCAAATAAGTTCTCTTCCCACGCTTCTCTGGATGTAAGTTGCTCCTGATTCCCATGTCTTCTAAATCTTTTCTTGCTTTCAACCCATCCTTTGATTTTGCATTATTCATAATAATAGATAGTAGTGCGTCTGAGACGTTCTTCTCGACGTGCATAACATCTATGTTATGCCTGACAGGCATTTCCTGCAAACATTATGTAGAGTTAATTATCACAAACAATTTAATTAGCTTACATAAATTCAGAAAGTTAAAATTAATTGTAAAGCAGAACGTATACCTTCCAATATGGTAAGTCAAAGAAGATAGACTTTTTTTTCAACCTCCATAAATCATCTTCTTCTTCGATTTCTTCAGCTGTTGCAGCTTCATCATCGTCATCTTCTGCTTCTGCCCTTTTACGCTTCTCCTTTTTAGCTAATGGTCTTCCAAAATCATTTCTAAATCCTCTAAAGCTGTCAAATATTTCTTTCCCACTCTGAATCCTCTTTGAAACACCAGACTCCACTGTGTTGTCAAACCAACCCTTTCTACGTCTGTCGGGATGACCAGGCATCAGTCGCTTCCTGTTGCCCATATATACATGTTTCCTACTAAACTTAAGCCATCTATGCGGTGTCTCCTTCCCACATACAATACACGCTTGCATCCCCTTAACATTGCATCCAGCTAATGTCCCTAAAGCTGGGTAGTCTGTGATACTCCACAGCAACATAGCTCTTAAATTAAAACTCTCCTTCTTAAAGGCATCATAAACTTCAATACCTTCGGTCCACAAGTCCTTGAGGTCCTCTATCAGGGGCTCTAGATACACATCAATGTTGTTGCTAGGTGTTGTTGGTCCAGGTATCAACATCGTCAACATAATGTTCTCCGCTTTCATGCACTGAGTTGGTGCCATATTGTAGTTAACTAGGAGAACCGGCCACGTGCTGTACTTGGTGTTGTGGATCGAGAATGGATTCATCCCATCAGTAGAAAGACCTAGTCTCAGGTTTCTTGCTTCAGCAGAAAATTCCGGCCACTTATCGTTTGCCTGAACCCAAGTCAAAGAATCCACAGGATGCCGCATAGATCCATCTTCAGTTGCATTGTTGAAGTGCCAACATAAATCCTCAGCCAACCGTTTCGATCTAAACATCCTCTTGAATCTCTCTTTTATGGGAAAATACCTAAGGACCTTACATGGAACTCCTTTCTTCTCCTCACCATTGTGCTTATCTCTTTCCCATCTTGATTCACTACATCTTGGACAGCAAACTAACTCCGCATACTGTTTCCTATAAAGGATACAATCATTTTTGCAGGCGTGGATGACATCATAACCAAAACCAAACACCTTTAAGAACTTCTTCATCTCATCCGTAGACTTAGGCAGAACATTATCTGGAGGTAGCATGTCATGAACTAATGTCATTAGCTGGTCGAAATAGCTCTCTGACATCCCACTCTTGACTTTTTTATACGGTAAAGACCCATGATAGCAGAAACCTTGGTGTATTTCAGACATGTCGGGTACAGTGGAGTCTCGGCATCATCTAACTTCTTCCTAAACTCGTCCTCTTCTGGCCTCTCAATACCATCAAAATCCTCTGAATTCTGCTTCTCAAATGGTGTCTTGCCATCGCTCGCTATAAAAGCTGTCCTCATCAACTCACAAGCCTCATTTTCAGACGTCTGAACATCAGCTGTCTTATCTGGCCTTATATCCCCGTGTTTACTCCAATATTTACATCTCTTGTACTTCTGATCCATCCCTCTGATGACGAGATGCTCAAAAACTGTCTCTCTTGATTGATGGCAGACATTGCGGCAATCAACGCAAGGGCAGAACATTTCAACTAGATCACCCAATCGTCTTGATGACGAAAAAACAAACTCAGTTGCACCTTGCTCATACTCGAGACTATTCCTGTCAGATGCACACAAATGAAAATTAATTCAGAAGCACAATTTCGTGAATGAAATAAAAAAAAGATAAGCAAAACACAGTAACATTTATACCTTGGTAACCAGACCCAAGCTTTATCCATCGCACAACAGCTCCGACCAAATGTATATAAAAACACTAACTTTATTATGCCTCAAGAACACACAAAGACAACTTATAGAAGAATCAGTATAAATAGGTTTGGTTTTACCTGATAAAAATGTCTTCTATTTTGATTTAAACGACCTGGAAAATGAAAGCAATGATATAATTCAACTGAAACAAAATCAAAAGCTATAGCCAAACCTAGAAAAATACACGACAGATACCTTTCTTGGAAGATCTGAATCTAAAGCTCCCTGCAAAAGAGTAAAAGACGGAATCAATTGGACATGCAACCCTAAATCAGCCACCAGTTAAATAGGAATAAACGAGATTGTACCTACGATTCAGAATCGAAGAACAGTTGTTGGGTTTTATAGATTCAGAATCGAAATAGAAATAGGAGATTAATGTGTTATTAGAAGAGATTAATTTTTTAGAGTCAGATCAATCGGGAAAATAATTGAGACGAAGAGATAGAGGGGAGATGAGAACTCAGGCAAATGAAATTGGTAAGCCCGGGCAAATGAAAATTTTGTCCGCCTAACTTATTCGTAGCGCTTCCGCACTAAAGTGCTATGTAAAATGACTATTAAAATTCGGTCCAACTAAAGATAGCGTTTACAATTTTATAACCGCTATATAAAACCCAATTACATATCAACCATAGCAGAAACGAAAAAAACGCTATCCTACTCCGCTATAAAAACCTCTTTTTCTTGTAGTGCATGTGGTGATTGAGTCTCTTGAAAGGCTCTTCTCCCATGTGTGAGCTTTGTCTCCCAAAGAGAATGGAAACAACCTTAGCTTGAATGCATCTTCAGAGACACCATTGATCTTTGTTGTTCCACACAGCTTATCAAAGTTATCCAAGTGGTCTAGTGGATCCTCCAAGGCAAGACCATGGTACTTGTTGCTCTGGATCATGTTTATCAAGCTTGACTTGATCTCGAAGTTGTTGTTTTCCACAGCTGGTGCTCTGATGCCAGCTCTATGCCCATGGATATTGGGCTCATCATGTGTGCGAATAGCTCTTGCTTGGCGCTGTGGGTGTTGTAGCCTAAGGTTGGCAGCCCCCTAGGCAATGCCCTCTCCATCTTGAGGCTGATTCTGATGTTGATTCATCATAAACCCCAATCTGTCTAGGTGAGTCTGTTGCTCTTCTTCTCCTTGCAATCTCCCTTTCAAGTGCTCTAATGTCTTCAACTCTTGGAACTAGGTCTGTTGGACCTCTGCTCCGCAAGTTCATGCACCTGAGATACAAAAGGGCTAGGAGAGAGTATCAGTAACAAGATATAATAATAAGACTTAGTCTCAAGTAAGGACCAAATCTCAATGTCAAAAACAACTTAGAATTGGCAACGGCGCCGAATTTGAAATGGACTTTTCAAGGGTCCTAATTCAAATCATGTAGTATTTAAGATGTCAATCCATTTTAAATATTTTGAAGCAAAGAGAATGCAGGTTCAAACTTAATCTAAGTGCATTCAGTTCAATGAACTAACAAGATTCTAACACAACTAACTAGCAGTTTTCAAGCAATTGGATAAAAGAGGAGTCATGGAAATAGGAATTTGATTTCAGATGACTAAGTTTTTAATCTAAAATGGCAAGCTTCAATTAACACATTTTCCTAAATCTAGATAACATTTCTAAGCTAGTTCTTTATCAAGACAAAAGCTCAGTTTCTCTCATAGATCAAACATCAAATCTCTTTGGTTTGTGTATAGCTAGCAATCATTAAGAACAGATCATTCAACTATCAAAACTCCCCCAACATAAAATATCTTTGGTGGGGTAAGTTAAGAGCATGTTGAGTTGGCTCAGACATTTCATCGAACACCTTTCAGGCGATGAAATGTCTAAATCTCTATTCTGAGATGGTCAACTCTAGATTAGCATTAAGTTCACTCAATCATACAAGGAAACATATTAATCTATCCTAGACATTCTAGATCATCACTTAATCATCCTAATCATCCTAACCCATGAATCCAAAGATGACTACTCACTAATCTTCATGATGAACCCAAGAATCAATGATGATTTGGTGTTAATCATGATTAGTGATCAAGATAACTAAGCAATCACAAAAGATAATGATCAAGATTAGATCTTTCACCTAAAAGTTCTTTTTGATTAGATAGAAAAATAAGATAAGATCCCACTTTGAGATTACAAGAGTATTTATATCATCCTTCGAATACCTAATGGCCTCCTTTAAAAAGTCTAAAATACCCTTAAGAAATGTCTAAAATTGCCTAAGTAAGAGACGCGACTCGGGTAGGGATCATCAGCAGCACCCGCGTGAAGCATCCCGCGTTGGAGCGTCGAGCAGCTTCAGCTCATGCGCGCAGGTTCACGATCCCGCGTTGCTCGAGCCCACGTGAGCCTTCGTCTTCTATCTTCGTGCGCGCGGATACGGCTCCCCGCATCTCTCACCCCGAGTCGAGACGTCGATGCCTTTTCTTCTTCGTGCACGCGGGTTCACGGTCCCGTTGCTCGACCCCGCGTGGGGGCTCATCGTCGCCTCTTATTGGTCGGGCTACGCAGGTAAATGAACCCGGGGTGCTTCAACCCGCGCCGTACTCGACCAAGTCGAACTAACTTCATTTTCCATCTCTTCTTGGGCCACAATGCTTCTAAATACCTCCAATCACTCCATAGGACACTCCAATACCTGATAAAGACATATGAATGCAATATGGATCCTAAAGATGCTTAATTCCTAATCTATATGATCAATGTGTATAAAATGGATGGTTAAAACAATGCAAATATGCAAGATATCAACTATCAGAGCTAGCATCTCTTCAAGAACGCTTCCAAGACATTAAGATCATCAACGTTCCAAGGGCACAAAACATGACAGCCAACTCACTAGCCAAGACTGCGCAAACGTTTCACATGAGTTTAGTTTATTGGTTGTTTTATTCCGGTCTCGGCTCTTAGACCATATCTTGTTTGTTGATAGACCAGCCTTTTTTTCCAATAATAATAATAATAATAATAATAATAGTAATAGTTCATTAGTTTTTGTTAAAATATTTTGCAAGTAAAACAATATTATTCGTTTCTCACTTTAAATATAAGTGAAATAAATTTTATGAACACATATTTGATTAAAGTTGTTAAAAAAGGGGAATTAGGGGAATAAATATATTAGAGAAAATTAACGAGTAACTGATAACAGAACATGTGGTGGCAACGAGGAATCTGACACGTCATAATATGCCATGTGGAAAACCTGAAGAAATTGTTACTCATGTCATATTTGAATGCCCACCAGCTTGACAGGCATGGTCTTTATCAGCAACTTCATCTAGTCCTGGCATCTTTCCGATATCGATTATTTATGCTAATATGGACTACCTTTTCTGGAGAAAGATCATCATTGAGGAACCATAATTAAATAGGGATCCTTATCCCTGGATAATCTGGTATATCGAAATGATAAAATCTTTAGGGGGATAGACATAAATCCTTTGTAACTAGTCCGATATGCAGAAAGCGAACGTCAAGCTTGGTTTAAAGAAAATAAGACGATACCTCCATCTCCACAAGAACATCTTATAGAAGAATCAGAAGTTTTAAGCTTGGATAATATTTGCATGATAGACAGCTCATGGACCTCTACAATTCAGTTTAGTGGATGCAGATGAGTTTGGATGGACAGTTTGGGGAAGATTCAAGTTTTTGGGACGCGGAACTTAAGAAGGCGGGAGGCTACTTTGCATACAGAAGTGGAAGCACTGCGATGGGCTATGGAAAGGATGCTTCAACATTCGATATGCCAAAGCTTTGGAACAGATTGTAAGAATCTGATTGCAATGTTAAAAGATCCTCATGCATGGCCAAGTTTTGCAATAAAATTGGAGGCGATAAAGACTTTTCAGATATGCTTTCCGTACTTTAAGATCTCTCACATCCCAAAAGCGCAAAATAAAATTTTGATTTTTTAGCTATGACTACAAGGTCTTTCCATAGAGAGTTTTACTACGGGAGATATAAAGATATCATATATTCATGTATATCGACTTTATTAGATAGTGTCCTATTCTATATATTTACATTATTCTCTTTAGGTTTATGCCTATGAGCATGAGACTATATATACTCTATAAGATCGAGATCAATAAGACAAGTTAACATTCTGCAATTCATAAGTTTGTCATGGTATCAGAGCAAGATCCATTCCTCTAAATTTGCTGATTTCTTATTCTAAAAGAGCTGCATGTGTTCTTCATACACGAGGAGTTTACTAATTCAAACCAGTTATGCGCAAGATGTCTATCACCGACGGAACCGCAATACCTACAAGACGGACGATGTCACCGTACGATCTCACGTCTGGAGATAACCTAGGAGCTGTTATTTCATCCCCATTGCTAAACGGTACGAAGTATGACGAATGAACGATTAATTTATGTATGGCATTGAGTTCACGCAAAAAGTTTGGTTTCATTAATGAGAGTATCCCGAAACCAGAAGTGAACTCTTCTACACTTGAAGATTGGATTGCTAATAATCATCTATTGGTGGGTTGGATAAAACAGACCATAGAACCTAAAATCAGATCCTCAATTTCGACAAGAGAAGTGGCGAAGGAACTTTGGGATATCATGTGAAAAGAGGGGCTCGACTGCAGCAACTACGCAACTCCTTAGCTACATGTAAACAGAACGGGTCATCAGTAGATGAACTTTGGAAGCCTGACAAGGATTTGGGATGGCATTAGGGAATGTATGAACATAAAACAGTGTAGTTGTAAGACCCGATCCTGGATTCCCCAATCCAACCAGACCGCAGCCTCACCAAACAATGCAACCAGTTTCATTTACATATTTAAGTTCAAGTGTTAAATAATTCTAAGTCTTTTTCAGAATTATGAGGTTCCAACATTCACACTCAAACCATCCAACATCGACTAGGGCAAATAGATATTTAATAGATAATAACCAAGGTTCATACATCATTCATCATCCTAATAAATAGATCACACACTAGAATCGCATAAGTTCACAAGTTGCACAATAGGCTACAATAATTACACAATTTTCCGAATCAACCCAATCACCACACATCTTCCCATGGCCGCGGTCCTCATGGTGCTTTTCCCTTACCACGGTCTATTTCTGGTCCTGGATCCAAAACAGACAAACACACAATCACAAGGTTAGATTACAAAACAAGAATCAATTCACATTGCATGGTCGGATCCAATCTAGTCAAGAACAATCATCAAAAATGTCAAATCTGACCCCTTTAAAAAGAGATCCAAATACCAAATAAAATTCATGATAAATCATGAAAATTCAGAAGAAAAATATTCCCATAATCAGATTCAAAAGAACTGGCTCAGATCATAGTGATCTCGGCCATGATCAGCCCACACAAGAACAAGGGGCTTTCATGGGGATTTGATCAGGCCAAGGCCTTAAGATCGATAGATCCTTCCCTGTAATATCATAAAACAATCCATAGTACAATATATATGAAGAAACAGAGTAGAAGAAGTCAGAGTAAGGAGTGGCCAATCGATCCAAACCGGCCAGACTCACACGGTCATCATCCGCGGCCTCGACCGGTTACTCCTGGCCACACCTCTCACCTTAGGAGTTCGGTCTCCAGGGGCGACTTCCTTCTCTTTCTCCTTTGCCTTCTCCTTGTCTTTCTGTCTCAAATCCATCCTCTTGATCAAACGCCCAAACACACCAGAACAATCTTTTGGATCAAATTGGCCAATCCAAGGTTTGTGTCTCTCTTTCTCTCTTGAATTTTCTCTGTGTTTCTCTCTGTGTGAAAGTGAGTAAAAATCAACCAGAATGGCAGAAATGAGAGAGAGGACGACTTAAACTGTCCCCAACCGCCTGGGCGAACAGTTACCAAAAATCACATCCCTTTTTCCCAAAACCGTCCCTTAACCGCCCATTGGCGGTTTCTCCCCTTTTCTTCCTTTGACAAATCGATCACTGAGCCTTAGCTCACACTCTGGAAGCTTGCCCACTCCCTGTCCCAAGCCTAAGACCAATTTGGTCGAACCGTCCCGCACCCGGACCATCGGCTCGCCCAGTAACCGTCCCAGACTCGTCCACACTGATCCGAACCAGAACGCACCGTTCACCGGATTGAGTTGACCTCCAGCTGTTCCCAGCTGAGTGAGCTAGTCCACCAGCTCCCGTGAGCTGAACAGATCTTAGTGAACTGAATACCAGCTGAACCGAGCTGATTGAACTCAAACCAACACTCGTCCAGCTGCCTAAACACTCACTCAACTCCTTTAACCTTGTTTCCATCCTATCCTGGTTAAGTCTCAGCTGACTGATGCCCTTAACCTTCATTTATGGCCATGATACGCTTGTCTCAAGGTCCAATGACCTGACTGGTGCGTCTCCCCGCACCATGGCCCGTCCGGCCGATCCTATCTAGGATCGGGGACATGACAAGTCTCCTCCACTAACTTGGGATTCGTCCTCGAATCCATGTTAAGTGTTTCCTCAGGAAGAAATTGTCTGTACGAGTCCGGATACATAGCTTTCATTTTTGCTTCTGTTTCCCAAGTGATGAGGTCTTTACCATTGTAATCCCACACCACTTTGATCATGGGAATTGTCTTCTTTCTCATAGCTTTCTCTGACCGATCCACAATCCGAACCGGCAAGGTTTCCAAAGCCAGGTCCTTACCAAGGTCAGCAGGAATCTCGGGCAAGACAATGTCTTGTTCAGACAAACATTTCCGGAGTTGGGATACATGGAACACATTGTGGTATGCATCCATTGCTGATGGCAAGTCCAACTTGTATGCCACTGCACCCACTCTCTCTATGATTCTGAATGGACCCAAGTACCTAGGATCCAGTTTCTTTCGTCCAGAAACCCTGGTCCTACCCTTAAAGGTAATCATCTTAAGATACACCAGGTCATTGACCTCAAAATCAAGATGTTTCCTACGCTTGTCTGCATAGCTCTTTTGGCGGTCCTGCGCCTCTTTCATCTTCTCTTTGACCATCCTGATCTTTTCAGTGGTCTGTTCTACAATCTCAGGACCCAACATGCTACGCTCCCCCACTTGGGTCCAGCTTAGGGGTGTCCTGCATGGCCTACCATACAAAGCCTCATACGGCGACATACCAATGCTTGTATGGAAACTGTTGTTGTAAGCAAACTCCACTAAGGGTAAGTGTTTTTCCCAAGACTCTCCCCAGTCTAACACACACGCCCTTAGCATATCCTCCAAGGTTTGGATTGTCCTTTCAGACTGCCCATCCGTTTTAGGATGATAAGATGTGCTCATATTCACTCTGGTTCCCAAGGCCTTTTGGAAAGCCTGCCAGAAATAAGATGTAAATCTTGGATCTCTGTCCGAGACAATGCTTGCTGGAACACCATGCAACCTCACTATCTCGTCTAGGTACACTTGCACAATCCTATCGACCCCATCCCCTTTCTTGATAGGCAGGAAATGAGCCGACTTGGTCAGCCGATCAACCACAACCCATACTGCATCTTTCTTATTCCTGGTCGTGGGAAACCCAGTCACAAAATCCATTGTGATGTGATCCCATTTCCATTCTGGTATGGGTAGGTTCTGAAGTAGACCACTGGGAACCTGATGTTCTGCCTTCACCAGTTGACAAGTGGGACACTTAGCCACCCACTCTGCAACATCAGATTTCATCCTCACCCAATGGTAGTACCTTTTCAGATCCCTATACATCTTGTTCAGTCCAGGATGAACTGAAAACTTAGACTTATGAGCCTGTCTCATAATCTCTTCTTTGAGTTCCTTATCATTAGGAACACTGACCCTCCCATTGACCAAGATGGTACCATTGTCAGTTGTCTGGTACTCGGTCTTGTCATTGGCGGCTACCTTCTTTAGATTTTCATCCAGGCCCTGTGCTTGCCTGATCCTGGTCAGGAGATCGGCCTGGTTCACTGCCTCCAACCCCAATGGCTCATCTGAACCAACCAAGGTGTTGAGGTTCAAGGACCTGATCATCCCTTCCAGTTCATCCGCCTCCCTCTCAGATGACACTTCAGCCCTTCTGCGGCTCAAAGCATCAGCCACTAGGTTAGCTTTCCCAGGATGATAAGCTATGTCCAGATCATAATCTGCAACAAACTCCATCCATCTCCTCTGCCTTAAGTTTAACTCAGGCTGAGTGAATATGTACTTCAAGCTCTTATGGTCTGTGAGTATTTGCACCTTGGCACCATAAAGATATGATCTCCATATCTTTAATGCAAATACTATTGCAGCCATCTCCAAATCATGGGTCGGATAGTTACCCTCATGCTTCCTTAGCTGTCTGGAAGCATAGGCTATCACCTTCCCATGTTGTGTCAAAACACAACCAAGACCAGTTATGGATGCATCCGTATACACCACATAAGGCTGATCAGTCTCAGGCAACACCAGGACAGGTGCATTAGTCAACATGTTCTTGAGTGCTGCAAAACTGTTCTCGCACTCCTCAGACCATGTGAACCTCACATCCTTGCCTGTCAGCTTAGTCATAGGTTGAGCTATGCTCGAGAACCCCTTGACATATTTCCTGTAATAACCAGCCAACCCCAAGAAGCTTCTAACTTTCGTAGCATTCTTTGGCTGTGGCCATTCCTGAATACATTTGATCTTATCTTGATCCACTGAGACTCCTTTATCAGACACCACATGTCCAAGGAACCCAATGCTCTTCTGCCAGAAACTACACTTGCTTAGCTTAGCAAAGAGCTTTTGTTCCCTCAGACGGCCCAACACCGCCCTAAGGTGTCTTTCATGGTCCTCTTTTGTCTTGGAATACACGAGTATATCATCAATGAAAATGATCACAAACTCGTCCAAGTATTCCCTGAAGATGCCGTTCATCATCTTCATGAATGCAGCAGGTGCATTGGTCAGTCCGAACGGCATAACCACAAACTCATAGTGGCCATACCTAGTTCGGAATGCTGTCTTCCTCACATCATCTGGTGCAATGGGGATCTGATGATACCCAGAGGCCAGGTCAATCTCGGAGAACCACTTGGCTCCACGGAGTTGATCCAACAACTCATCAATCCTGGGTAAAGGGTACTTGTTCTTCACAGTCACCCTGTTCAAACCCCTATAATCAATGCACAACCTAAAGCTACCATCCTTTTTCTTAACAAATAGGACCGGTGCTCCCCAAGGTGATACACTAGGGCGTATGAACCCCTTCTCAAGCAACTCCTCAAGTTGCTTCTTCAGCTCTGCCATCTCAGCTGGTGCCATTATATATGGACTTTTTGATAATGGGGCCGTTCCAGGTTCCAATTCAATGATGAATGGGTCAGCTCTATCAGGGGGGATGCCCTGTAGTGCCCCAAACACATCCTGAAATTCCCGAACCAACGGTATACCCTCTGGGTCACAGGCCCCTACAACCTCATCGGTGTAAATGGTAGCCAAAAAGGCCTCACAGCCATTTCCAAGCATCCGTTCTACTTGGACTGCTGAAACCACCAAACTACAAGAGGTTGGCTTGATTCCTTGGTACTTAATCGGGGGTCCAAACTCGTTCTCAAGTTGCACCCTTCCCCGGTGACAATCTAGAGTTGCCCGATACTTTCCGAACCAGTCCATGCCCAAGATCACTTCATGATGCTTGAGGGGGACAACAATCAGATCTATAGGCATCCATGCCCAAGATCACTTCATGATGCTTGAGGGGGACAACAATCAGATCTATAGGCATCGGCCTATCCAAGATCACCACATGGATGTCCTTAACCAGACCGAGTGAGTTCATAACTTGCCCTCCGGCCGCACTCACTCGTTCAGGACCATCCCATGTTCCATACTGGAACAAACCTTTTCCAATCATACTTGGACTCACAAAACTATGTGTAGCTCCAGTATCAAATAATGTGTGTGTTTCCACACCACCAATACTTAAGGTCCCTACACAAGACCCATCAAAGTATATCTATCCATCCTAGGTTCCATACCATGCAATTCTACTGGAATTGTAAAAGTAGTAGTCTAGAATATTACCAGTGATCGCTTGGAAAGGCTGAGTCCCACCCACATCCTTGGATAGTTCATACACACGAGGTGTTGAGGTCTGGCCTCGTCCCTGGACTGGCCTGTTAGCCTCTCCACGACCCTTACCCTGGTTGCCTTGCAACTTAGGGCAATCCCTGCGGTAATGGCCCTTCTGGCCGCAGTGGTGACAGGTCCTGGACTCACCCAACGGGCTTGGACAATCCTTGGCTGAGTGATCCATCTTACCACATCGAGTGCAGGCACCCATGGCCTTCCAGCACTCTCCACCGTGGTAGCGACCACACTTAGGGCACTCTGACCTACCACTTGAGGCTTTACCCTCCTCGGTCGAGTCCCTCTTCCTCTTCTTGTCACCACTCTGACCCGAGGATACCACCACACTCTTCAGCTTCTGCTTACCCTCCTCGGTGAGGTTGGTCTCCAGCAAGGCCATCCTCTCAACCAACTCAGAAACCGTGTGGAACTTACAAACAGAACAGTAGGTTCGAAGCTCCACCCTTAGGCCTCGGATGAACCTTCGGACCTGAACCTTCTCATCCTCCAGTTCTCTTCCCACATACCTCCTGAGTCGGTTGAACTCTTCTTCATACTCACGAACAGTCCTCCGTCCCTGAGTCAAGTCCAGGAACTTGGACTCCAAACGATCCCACGCCTCAGCAGGAAAGTACTTATGGTTGAACTCAACCTCGAAGTCAGCAAAGTGCTCAATGGTGCCATTGGTACGCTTGTCCAAGGCTAACCACCAATTATGTGCATCTCCCTCCAGGAAATGCACTGCTATGTCCTTTTGGTAATCCTCAGGACATCGTGTGGACTTGAAGTTTCGAACCAACCTGGTTCTCCACTCGTCCGCCTCCATAGGATCAACACTTCCAGCAAAGTGTTTGGTCCCCAACTTGGAGATATGCTCCAGCACCTTCAGGTAGTCCATACCATGCACTGGCCTGACCGGTGGGTCTATCTCAATCACCTCAGCCACACGGCCAGCACCAACATCAGCCACTCCAGCAGCAACCCGAACCGGGGGATTAGCCTGTCCCACGGACGAGTTCACCAATGGTGTGAACGCCTGTGTCAAGGAGGCTATCTGAGCTCCCATGATCTGCATAGCCTCCACCAAGCCCCTTATGGTCAGCTCAATGACCTCCTCGGCACCAGTGACCCGAACATATGCATCCATTCTGGCCACTCCCAGCACCAACGTTGGACGACCCAGTATCGTCTCCATGGACTTGCTCTTGCTGCTCGTCCACATTAGTTTCATTAACCTCAGTAGGAAGAGTTGGACCCACTGGAAGTCCGGTTACATTGTCCACCTGCTCCACCAGAGCGGGTAGCACTGTGGTTGGAATGGTTCCAGCTGGTAACACTCCGGTCTGTTCAGCACCATCCTGCCCCACTGCTCCAGACGCTCCAGTTGCCTCCTTTCCTTTCCGAGATTTATGCCTTCTTGTACCCTTAGGAGTTACTAACACAAACAAAAGGTTAGTCCACAACTGAACACACAAACCTCAATCACTCCTAAGTTAATCAGTACAAAAGATTACTTAGAACCCAACTATCTCACCATGAGTCCAAACGGCCAAGTGTGTGGTGAACCAATAACCCAACAAATCCTAGAATCAAGAATGCTCTGATACCAACTTGTAAGACCCGATCCTAGATTCCCCAATCCAACCAGACCGCAGCCTCACCAAACAATGCAACCAGTTTCATTTACATATTCAAGTTCAAGTGTTAAATAATTCTAAGTCTTTTTCAGAGTTTTGAGGTTCCAACATTCACACTCAAACCATCCAACATCGACTAGGGCAAATAGATATTTCATAGATAATAACCAAGGTTCATACATCATTCATCATCCTAATAAATAGATCACACACTAGAATCGCATAAGTTCACAAGTTACACAATAGGCTACAATAATTACACAATTTTCCGAATCAACCCAATAACCACACATCTTCCCATGGCCGCGGTCCTCATGGTGCTTTTCCCTTACCACGGTCCATTTCTGGTCCTGGATCCAACACAGACAAACACACAATCACAAGGTTAGATTACAAAACAAGAATCAATTCACATTGCATGGTCGGATCCAATCTAGTCAAGAACAATCATCAAAAATGTCAAATCTGACCCCTTTAAAAAGAGATCCAAATACCAAATAAAATTCATGATAAATCATGACAATTCAGAAGAAAAATATTCCCATAATCAGATTCAAAAGAACCGGCTCAGATCATAGTGATCTCGGCCATGATCAGCCCACAAAAGAACAAGGGGCTTTCATGGGGATTTGATCAGGCCAAGGCCTTAAGATCGATAGATCCTTCCCTGTAATATCATAAAACAATCCATAGTACAATATATATGAAGAAACAGAGTAGAAGAAGTCAGAGTAAGGAGTGGCCAATTGATCCAAACCGGCCAGACTCACACGGCCATCATCCGCGGCCTCGACCGGTTACTCTTGGCCACACCTCTCACCTTAGGAGTTCGGTCTCCAGGGGCGACTTCCTTCTCTTTCTCCTTTGCCTTCTCCTTGTCTTTCTGTCTCAAATCCATCCTCTTGATCACACGCCCAAACACACCAGGAGACTCAAGAACAATCTTTTGGATCAAATCGGCCAATCCAAGGTTTGTGTCTCTCTTTCTCTCTTGAATTTTCTTTGTGTTTCTCTCTGTGTGAAAGTGAGTAAAAATTGACCAGAATGGCAGAAATGAGAGAGAGAGGACGACTTAAACTGTCCCCAACCGCCTAGGCGAACAGTTACCAAAAATCACATCCCTTCTTCCCAAAACCGTCCCATAACCGTCCCTTAACCGCCCAGTTTCTCCCCTTTTCTTTCTTTGACAAATCGATCACTGAGCCTTAGCTCACACTCTGGAAGCTTGCCCACTCCCTGTCCCAAGCCTAAGACCAATTTGGTCGAACCGTCCCGCATCCGGACCATCGGCTCGCCCAGTAACCGTCCCAGACTCGTCCACACTGATCCGAACCAGAACGCACCGTTCACCGGATTGAGCTGACCTCCAGTTGTTCCCAGCTGAGTGAGCTAGTCCACCAGCTCCCGTGAGCTGAACAGATCTTAGTGAACTGAATACCAGCTGAACCGAGCTGATTGAACTCAAACCAACACTCGTCCAGCTGCCTAAACACTCACTCAACTCCTTTAACCTTGTTTCCATCCTATCCTGGTTAAGTCTCAGCTGACTGATGCCCTTAACCTTCATTTATGGCCATGATACGCTTGTCTCAAGGTCCAATGACCTGACTGGTGCGTCTCCCCGCACCATGGCCCGTCCGGCCGATCCTATCTAGGATCGGGGACATGACAGTAGTTGTGGGAAGTTTGAGGCAGAACGTGAGGTGCTTCAGGTTCATGATTTCCTATCGGGTCTTGATGACTCAGCTCATGGTGTCATCCGCTCTCAGATATGTGCGATAACACCTCTCCGAGACCTTGACAGCGTGTATCAAACTATAGTTCAGAATGAAACTATTCGCACCACTGTGGCTCAAGAAACTCAAGTCATGAGCTTTGCTTCTCAAGTTAATCGTATTCAGACTCATCGCCCGAATAATAGCTTACAGACATCGTCATCATATCCTAGCAAAAAGGATCTATCGAGGAAGTGTATGGTCTGTGGGTGTATCGGTCATGAAGCTAGCGCTTTCGGGTGGTTGGTTATCCAGAGTGGTATGGAACTTCTGGTCGTGGGCGTGGTGAAACAAACAGAGGTCACGGTATGCAGCCTCATGCCAACAGTACACAGATCGTTGGAGCTAATGCTGCTGTGGTTTCAGCGCCAATGGTACTTACAGAGGCTGATCGCCAGGGCCTTACTGGTACATCGGATGAGCAGTGGAAGATTATTCAAAAAATGGTGGGACAGAAAACCAAGGACAGACACTTTGAGCGGTAAGAATGATTGTGTTGAATGGATATTGGACACAGGTGCGATCCACCATATGACTGGAAGAGTCAAATGTCTGGAGGATATTCGCCTCATAATTCCAGTGTCAGTAAGGTTGCCCACGGGTTTGAATGTTCTTTCCTCGAGAAAAGGAACTGTTTTCTTAAATCCACACCTTACTATTTCATAACGTTTATCTTGTTGATGGATTTGACACCAACCTGATTTCTTTTGGCCAATCGGTCACCGATAATGGTATGGTGGGACAAATAACTGATAAATTGTTGTTGTTACATGACCGCATTACGAGGATGCTGATTGGGATGGGTGAAAGTGAGAGAGAGAGAGAGAGGGACTGTACCGGATGAGGGTTGCTGAGACGGTTACATCGCTGACTACTCGTGTGGGTGAAGAATCAGTCTTATGGCATCATCGTTTGGAACACCCGTCTCACCGTGTCATTAGTTTGCTTCCTGGTGTTACTATTCATCTAAATATTGTGATGTTTGCTACCGCGCTAAACAAACCTGTCAATGTTTTCCAAACAGTTCAACTTGTTCTAGTGCATTTTTTTGATTTGATATGAGTCCATATCGTACTACCGCTTTGTGTGGAATCTGGTATCTCTTAACCACTGTTGATGACCATTCCAGAGCAGTTTGGGCATATCTTTTGAAAGATAAGACTTCTGTCTCATGTCATTTACAAGAATTTGTGGCGTTGATTCAAACACAATTTTTGAAGAAAATCAAGACAATAAGGAGTAACAATGGAACATAATTTATGTGTCTCTCCAGATTTTTTCAAGAAAATGGTATTCAACATGAAACGTCATGTATTTATACTTCACAACTGAATGTGAGAGTGGAACGTAAACACAGACATATACGTAAATACAAACATAAGTTTGTCAAGTTTTGTTTTATTGGTTGTTCTATTCTGGTATGGTTACCTAGACTATTTCACGTTTTGAGTGATAAAATAACGGTTCGTTGTCAAAAAATATATATATTAGAGAAAATATTCAAAATTAATCATATAATAAAATATGACATGCGCTACTGGGTATCTATTAGCCGATGTTCGGATAATATATTCATACAAAACAATTCGCATACTGTAAGAATTTATTTTTGTATAGTTAATTTAATTGTAATCCATAATTGCAGACTTTAAAACATACTCCTCACGTAAAAGAACAAAGAAACAGATGAGCTTATATAGTTACTTTGTTAACGATAAATAAGTTTTTATTTGAAGGACTTAGTTTGTAACAACCTTTGAACAGCTTAAAGTGATACTGATAAGTCGACATAAAAAGAATCAACATAAAAAGGAGCAGCGTTAAACTAAATGGTCCAAATACAATTAAAATTATAAATGAAGTAAGCATAAGTACATAAATTTCGTTCAATAAACAAAAATGGAAAAAAATGTCCAAATTGATTGATCTTTGGGACAAAATGAGTAAAATTATGTAAAAATTATGAAAAACGAAGTGCTACTTGTCGGCAAGTTGCAAGGGGGTAGGAGCTTAACAGCATTTTGTTTGGAAATTCGGGTACAAAGAACCTTGAAAGTTGAAACCGTGAATTAATAAATTTAATTACTAGATCAAGTTCTTGATTACCTAATTTTAAACAAAGTTGCCAATAGGATTTGCTCAGGAAGTGACATCAAGTCGAAAAGAATGTCGTATACCTAAATATCGCGTGTGAAACTAAGAAATGGGACCATTTTCTCAATTTAACAAGGGGACCCGTACGTGTGGAAAATCATAACAAAATTTATGCTCACATGTGGGCTGAATCTTTGTGACTATTTTAATTTAACTGAATTAGTTGATACAAAAAAAAGAAAACAAAATTTATATCTTCAATTCAAAATACCAACTCTTCGTGATAAATATGTGAAATCTACTTCTCCAAAACAAGTTTTTTTTTTTTTTTTTTTACAGCAAACCGCCATTCTATTACTCATATTTGATGTGTTCTGAGTAACCAGACTATAATAGAATAACCAATGTAGCAAAGCGTTCTATGAAAAGATCTTGCAATCTTAGCTAAAGAGTTTGAAATTTCATTTTGTGTTCTTGGAATATGACATATCTTGAAGTCCAGAAAGCATATCTCCAGTGTTTTTATCGCCTCCAATTCAATTGCAAAACTTAGCCAAGCCTGATGCTTCTTTATCATAGCGATCAGATCCATGCAATCTGTCCTAAAGCTCTGACATGACGAATGTTGTAGCATGCTCTCCATTGCCATTGCAGTGCTTCCACTTCCGAATGTAAAGTAGTCTTTCACCTTTTTAAGTTTCTTGTCCCCATAAGTTGAATCTTTCTGAGGCTATCCTTCCATACCCAACCACAACCACTGAACTGATTTGTGAAAGTCCATGAACCATCCACCATACACATATATTTTCCAAGCTTATGACTTGGGATTCCTCACTACTATGGTCCTGTAGGATGGGAGGTACCATCTCATTCACATTAAACCAGGTCTGACACTTGTTGGGGTCAAAATCGATCACGACAGAATCGATGTCCGAAAGTCCGAAAGTCCTCAGAAAAACCGAATCTCGGTCAAAACTTCAAAAGCCAAGAAAACGAATAGCCGAAACGGATCGCTCGGCGAGCTCGGCTGCGACACGAGCCAGCTCGCCCGACGAGCACGACCGTGTTGCCGGTCGACCCGCCGGCGAGCTCGGCCGTGACATGAGCCAGCTCGACCGGCGAGCACGACCGTGTTGCCGGTCGGCTCGACCGGCGAGCACGACCGTGTTGCCGGTCGGCTCGCCGGCGAGCTCGACCGTGGTGTGGGAACCGAAATTTGCATTGTCGATTTCCGTTTAAATTAGGAAAGTAGGAGAATCCTAATTTCCCAGAGGTCCCAGATATCTGCTAATACCACACGCCAAGCAATTAGAACACGAAACGAGAACAGTAATAAAATAAGAAATCGAAAAAGAGAGCCAGATAGTTCTTATTCAGAATCTGTGTTTGAGCGTTTACAACAAGGTAAGTGCCTAGGCTACGAGAGCTGTCGGCGAGATTCCTAGTTCTAAAACCCTAATATGGCAAAAACCTAATTGAGTCGCAGCTCGAATAACAAAAACGAAAAATTGCCTAAAATCGCTCTAAGTGCTAAGTTTGCTGTGAAAAAGTCCTCCCCCATGCCTCTCGCCTAGGACTCCTTATATACTGGCTCCAGGGTCGGTTTACGTTTTTCCCCTTCTGCCCTTAAGCCGCCATAGCATAAAAATTGAGATATTCAATTTTTTCTGATCTTCGTAATTATCTTCAAAATTTCGTATTTATCCGCAGAAACTTGACATTTATCTTTCCTCGTGAACCAAGCGTAAACCGTCATGCGGCTTACGGGCTGTTGGTTAAGAAATCGTAAGTTGGGCCTCGAATCATGTCTTAGGTCCCTTTGGGCCGTCTTCCAACTCGAAGCGCTTATTACGGTTTCTTTCGATAAAGAACGAACTTTCCGCGGTTTTTACGGTAAAGTTTGATAGATAACTTAGAATGGCGGGGAATGTGAAATGGGTTCGCTATGGTCTTCGGGAGATAGCATCGAAGGGTAGACGAGGATGCATGGACTAATGTCGTATCGACGTTTTGGCTCGAGCTCGGTCGCTACGTAGCGACCGAGTTTTGGCTCGAGCTCGGTCGCTACGTAGTGACCGAGCTTTGGCTCGAGCTCGGTCGCAACGTAGCGACCGAGCTTCTGCTCAAGCTCGGTCTCTACGTAGCGACCGAGCTTCGGCTTGAGCTCGGTCGCTACGTAGCGACCGAGCTTTGGCTCGAGCTCGGTTGCTATGCAACGACCGAGTGGAACACGCGTTCGGTTGCTGCGTAGCGACCCTTTTTTAGCTCTTGTCCGATGACTCGCGTTTCTTCCGCAAAGCTTTTCATAAAGAAGAATCTATTTCGAAAAAGTATTTGTCGAAGAAGGTTTCTACGTTTTCTTCTTCGGGGATTTGGACGTTAACTTCGTCGTAACCGTTTTTGACCCCAACAGTTAGCCCCCCAGCTCGTTGGGAGCGTGGATTTCTAGTGAGATCCCAATGCTCGGTATGGTGAGTTCGGACGAGATTGGTGTATTTGGGCAAAGTTCGTGTCTAAAAATCCGCAAGTAAATAGTAATTTCTCATGCCTATAAGAAGGGAGGTAATTTCTTCACAATCTTTACACTTACTCATTCTCATAGAGAGGTTTTCTTGAAAAGTTCTTTCTCTTTCTCTCTATCATTTCTTTCTTGATTAAAAAGAAAAACACGAGATGTCGAGTAAGAAGAGGAGTTCGAAGAAAGGGTCCTTGCCCGCGAATGTTTCTGAAGAGCTTCGAGTGCCGAAGATGGAATTCGTTCCTCATTCGGTAGACCCAGCCGAGAACGAGTCATGGTGGATGGCGTGTTACGGTTCGATCACGCCTCCCAAAGAAAAATCATTCCCGGTCATGAACCATCACCCGGTGGAGGCAGGTGCACCAAGTAGGAGTACTAGTGAATTCCTCGAGGTCATGCGGTCGTTCTACCATATTTCGGACGCGGTGGAATTCAGGGTTCCTCGTCAAGGAGAATGCGCTAGTAGTCCCCCGGAGGGCTACTTTACTTGTTACGAAGCATTCGTAGTGCGCTGCCGTTTATGGTTCCCGATCCCCAAGATTATCGTCCGTGTGTTGGGTCGTTTCGGGGTGGCGATAAACCAACTGAATCCTCTTGGCATCCAGCACCTCATAGGAATCCTGATCCTGAGCTACGAGCATGGTCTCTCCCTCACCGTTGATCACTTCGAAGCGCTTCTTCGGTTACAGATCATCAGGGATACAGACACGTACAGGCTGGTTCCCCGGAACTTCATGTCAGTGGTAAAGGGGTTTACTTCTAACTTCAACTCGTGGAAGAAGTTTTTCTTCTTCGTTCGTGTAGACGCCACGTCCGTAGAGGAGAGTTGTATCCCATTGTTTCGGAGGTTGCCGAACGATCGTCCCTTTATCAACCCTCTTGCTCCGTTTCCTAAGGACATTATTGCAGTGAGGGATCTGCTCAGGAATGGTCCTTTTTTCTGGACTTCCTTTACGTCGAAGAGAGTTCGAAAGGCGCTGAGGTTTGTGCATCCTAGTCCTGCTTTGGGCAGAGAAACAAGGAGTGATTCCGAACCTGAAGACCAAGGTCCCAACGCCGCTCGCACGATTGTGACGGGGCTGAACTCTTCGAAGGGGAAAGATATTGACCTCGGTGACCTGGAGTTTTCGGTGGACGATTGCATGCTTCCAGGATGGGATCCGGACCTTGCTTTCGGTGATGGAAGCTGTACGATCGAGGTCCCTATTCTGGACTTTGATGATTTATTCGCTGGTCTTTCGTCGGGTTTCGATGCTCCTCCGGCTACGAGCGAGTCAGGGAGGCCGAAAGTCATCGCGGAAGGATCTCGTATCATTAACGGGGTATAAACTTTTAAGATTTTTTTTTTTTTTTATAACGTGTCAATCGGTTTTATAGGGCTTGAACTTGCTTGGATCGGCCATTGAGGCGAGCCATAGAGAGGCCATGATCTATCGCTTTAAAGCGGAGAAGGCGGAAAAGGATCTTGCTCGTATGCGAGACGAGATGTTGGCGAGAGATGCTAAACTTGCTCGTGATCATGCGGAACGGAAGGGCAAGAGGGAAATTGCCGAGGTAATGAAGACTCGCGCTTCTCAATTCCAGGTTGAGTACGGGAATCTTAAGGACGCTTTCAACTCGCTGGGCGACTTCCGTGAGTGTCGCGGCTCCGTCGGGAGCCTTTGGAAGACGCAGGCGGATGACTACGTTTTCGAGAGGGAGATGGAGTTAATGAAGGGTGGCATGAAGGATCATGCTCACGCTGAGACGATCATTCCTCCGATCGATGGGAAGATTCAGGGATTCAGGGATCCCATCCCAGTTTCTCCTGATACCTTAGAAACCACGACTGATTTTGCCGGTGACGATGAGGAAGTGAACTATCCCGCAGATGCATTCGAAGCTTCCTTGTCCGGGAATTTTAACTTTGATCTGTGAGTGTTTTGACGGGAAGGAGTTTTTCCTTTTATCTAGTATTTAGCGGCCGAGTGTGGCCTTTGTTCATATATGTCTGGCCGAGTGTGGCCTTCGAACTTTGTATGGGCCTATTTTGGCCGTTTTTGTCGGGACTGGCTGTTGGTGGCTTTGAACCCCTACCGCTATGCGGTTTATATGATGTTTGTTTGTTTGAGTTACTTTGTTTAGAGTGGGTTTGAAGTAAACATGAGTTGTCGTATCATATTTAACTTCGTTGAGGCATTCAATCTGTTAGTTTGTTCGAGACGTGAGTTTTCGTAAAAATTATTTACGATCTTTCGGGAACGTTGAGATATGAACGAAGAGACATGTTTTAGGATCTCGTATCGTTTAGATATCATGTCTTTGAGATGTCTGAGACCAATGCAATGGGTTTAGGGCATGACTTAGGTTTACTCTCGGTTTTAAGGTTTGTGCGGTGACTAGCCGGCTATCGGTTTTCCTGTTGCGATTTTTACCTGATTCGTACCGATTTAAAGTCCGCGATAGGTTCTCGGCTTATACGACTTGTATGGTACGAATCGAGCATCTTTCCAGAGACAATTTTTAAGCCAACTGGAAGTGCTAGACCAAAATTTTGAATTTTTTATGTAGCGCGCTTTCGTCCTTGTGTTGGACGTTTGAAGATCAAAAGAGTGATCAAGTTGCGTTTGCTTAAGACGGCTGATGTGTTCGTCGGGACCAATCGACGAACGGAGTGTAAGATTTGTAGTGGTCGCGTTCAGACAATTTGTTCGTATCATCTCGATTTTTAACTTGGCAAAGTCTCGCAGTTATTTCGAAGACTATACGTATATTTTCGGTGCTGAGGTGAGATTGTTTTGCGATTTTGGGCCGTACGAGGCTGCTGGCAAGAGTATTAACGTTTGTAGATTTTCTAGGCGTGTTCTGAAACTTTTGCAAGTGTCTTAAAAAGGAGCGACGCATATTGATCGTAAATTTTTTTCGAAATCTCTATAGAATTCGATTACAATAACGCATCTTTTCCTATGTGGGAGTATACAAGTATACGCACCCACTCCCCCCCCCTTTTTTAGAGAGGGGGATAGCTGAACTCGTCTTTCGACAAGCTGCCTACGTACCTCTTTCGAGGATCCAGCCATCTCGTAGTTCTGTTTTATGCCGCGAGCATTTTTACTCGGCGGTTATTGCCGTACTGACCGCCTTGATCGTGATGATCATGGCTGGGTTAGTGTTCTCTTCCGGATGTTCCAGTTGAGTTGTAGTGTCGGCTTCGGACTCATGTTGAGTTTCGACACCCGAAGCGTCTGCGTCAGCAGACGATGTTAAATCGTTTTTTCTTGAAACGTTGTCGGTCGAAGATTTATCAATCTTCGTGCGTTTACGATTTGCCGTTGCAGAGGTCGTCATCTGTCTTAACTTGTGTTCCGCGAGGAAGCACAGTCGCGACTGTTTCTGACATCCCCAGATAGCTGCGACTCCGTTTGGGGTCGGGAATTTGACACCGTGGTGGTACGTCGATGGAACGGCTTGCATAGCGTTGAGCCATGGGGTTCCCATGATCACGTTGTAGATGGCAGGATGATCGACTACCGCGAACTCGACAATTTTTGTGATCTCCTTGGCCATGACTGGTAGCTGAATCGATCTGAGGGTCATCGATACTTCGCCTGAAAAGCATGTGAGCGGTTTCGGAGTTGGAGTTAGTTCTCCGAGTTTGATGCTCATCCGATTGAGAGTGTCGCGGAAGATTAAATTGACCGTGCTTCCCGTGTCAATGTGTACTCTTCCGACTTCCAGATCTCGTATGACGAGGTCTATGACAAGGGATCGTAGTGAGGTTAATCGATCCCGCCGGCTTCCTCCTTTGTGAAGGTGATTAAGCAGTTCTGATCATCTCGGTTAGGAGACCATGTAGGCCAGTTTGCGCTTGACTCCGCCTTCCGCTGGTAAGCCTTGATGGCCGAAACCGTATCGTTGCAGAATTGCGATCCTACGATGATCATGTTGACTCTACGACGATTGTTATCGTTCCCTTTGTCGTCTGGCCTCCTGCCGCGTTTGTCCCGAGATTGGTTTCTTTGAGGAGATCTCTCTGCAGGAAGATTTCTGTCCGGCTTCGGGGGGGCGATCGGTCTCGAGGATGAGATCTTTCACGCTGGTCACTTCCGAGAGTTCTCCGGCTAGTAGCTTTGCGGCCAGCCTTGCTCCCAAGACCTTGCAGTTAGTCGTGGAGTGTCCTCGGGACTGGTGGAACTCGCAGAAGGTGTTTTCATCATATCCTTGATTGCGAGTCCACGTATTACCCGTGGTTCGGCCCTGGTCTGAGCCGATCGCGTAATTGTGCGCTCCTTGGAGTTCTTCCCCCTCGTGATGGACATACTTGTCGTTACGAGGGTTCTTCTTCCTCGTTTTTGGGTCTACATCTTTCGAGGATGATCTCGCCGACTTATGTTTTTGCGATAAGATTTTCGTTTCTTCTTCGATCATGACGTAGTCCGTCGCCTTGTGGAGGGCGTCTTGGATCGTCCGCGGTTTTTCGAGGGATATCCATTTTCTGAATTTCGACTTGTACCGGAGCGCCTTTCTGAGCGCATCGATGGCTACCTTATCGTTTATCCCGCTGACCGTAGACATTACCAACTTGAATCGGCTGATGAACTCGCGGAGGGGTTCGTCTTCCCTCTGGGACAGACTCTAGAGATCGACATCGGAAGTTTCTCTATCTATGAACATAGAGTATTGCTTGAGAAATTCCGACGCGAGCTGTCGGAAACTTCCGATAGAGTTTCAGTTAAGGCGCGCAAACCATTCGAGGGCTGCTCCTTCTAGACTCTCGACGAACAGGCGGCAGTAACCGGCGTCTCTTTCGCCGTCCTTCAGCCCCGCACTTCCCATCGTGATGTAGAAAGCCTGAAGGTGCGCTCTCGGATCGGTCGTACCATCATACTTCGGTACTTTGATTTTTCCTGGATCGGATACCCTCATATCTGAGATGCGAGTGGTGAAAGGGGTCCTCCGAGCCCCTTCCAGCAGCCTGTCGATCTCGGGGGCCGCGCTGGTAGCGTGATGGATTCGGGATTTTACGGCTCTTACTTCTACCGCAGTCTTGGTGATATAGTCGCGAAGATCGCGTATATCCGATGTCTCGCCAGCAGATTTCCATGCTTGTCGGCGTTTACTGCGAGTGAGCTCGGTTTGCTTTTCAGCCAGCTCACTCCGTTGTCCTCCGAAGCCTTCGCGGGAGGCGGAGGGCTTTCAGAGTTTCCCTTTTCGATGGGAGATTTCTCGCTAGGGTTTTGACCCGAAGGTCGTTCCTGCGCGGCTCCAGGCCTGTTGAGTGGGGTTGCAAAGTCGAGTCTTTTCCCGCGGACTTTAGTGGTTCCGCGGGGGCGGATTGCTCGAGTCCATGCCGTTAAAGTTTCAACTTGTTTGGTCAAGGTGCTCACGAGCTTATCCTGTTCTTCTGACCTTTTTTCGTAGGTGACGAACATCTTTTTAAACTCCTCGAGCGCCGCGGCGTTGGCTGGTACGTTGGCCGCGGAAACGTCCGCTGCGGGAGTGTGGAGATCAGTGCCACTGCCTCCTTTAAGAGGAGTCTGCACGTTATCCGTGTCGTCAGTTGACATGTCTGGTTGAGCGTGATGTGGTTGAGAGTTAGATTGATCCGTACCCCCCCCCCCTTCTAGAGCCAAACTGTGGGAACCGAAATTTGCACTGTCGATTTCCGTTTAAATTAGGAAAGTAGGAGAACCCTAATTTCCCAGAGGTCCCGGATATCTGCTAATACCACACGCCAAGCAATCAGAACACGAAACGAGAACAGTAATAAAATAAGAAATAAAAAAAGAGAGCAAGATAGTTCTTATTCTGAATCTGCGTTTGAGCGTTTACAACAAGGTAAGTGCCTGGGCTACGAGAGCTGTCGGCGAGATTCCTAGTTCTAAAGCCCTAAGACGGCAAAAACCTAATTGAGTCGCAGCTCGAATAACAAAAACGGAAAATTGCCTAAAATCGCTCTAAGTGCTAAGTTTGCTGTGAAAAAGTCCTCCCCCATGCCTCTCGCCTAGGACTCCTTATATACTAGCTCCAGGGTCGGTTTATGCTTTTCCCCTTCTGCCCTTAAGCCGCCATAGCATATTCCGATATTCGTAATTATCTTCAAAATTTTGTATTTATCCGCGGAAACTTGACATTTATCTTTCCTCGCGAACCAAGCGTAAACCGTCATGCAGCTTACGGGCTGTTGGTTAAGAAATCGTAAGTTGGGCCTCGAGTCATGTCTTAGGTCCCTTTGGGCCGTCTTCCAACTCGAAGCGTTTATTACGGTTTCTTTCGATAAAGAACGAACTTTTCGCGGTTTTTACGGTAAAGTTTGAATGATAACTTAGAATGGCAGGGAACGTGAAATGGGTTCGCTACGGTCTTCGGGAGATAGCATCGAAGGGTAGACGAGAATGCATGGACTAATGTCGTATCGACCAAGTTCCTGCTCGAGCTCGAGACGTAGCGACCGAGCTTTGGCTCGAGCTCGGTTGCTACGCAGCGACCGAGCGGAACACGCGTTCGGTTGCTGCGTAGCGACCCTTTTCGAGCTCTTGTCTGATGACTCGCTTTTCTTCCGCAAAGCTTTTCGTAAAGAAGAATCAATTTCGAAAAAGTATTTGTCGAAGAAGGTTCCTACGTTTTCTTCTTTGGGGATTTGGACGTTGACTTCGTCGTAACCGTTTTTGACCCTAACACGTGGCACAGATCAGCTCGCCCGGCGAGGGCGGCCAATTCTCCGAGGACCATTCCGAACCCGGTCCCATCCCATAACCATGCATCTTCGTCCGAAGTTTCCGTAACTCAGTCTTCGGGTCCGTGGATACGACACCAATGTTCCGTCTAAAAACATCGTCGAAAGTATTCGGGAAGTTGGGAAGGTTATGTCTCTCGAACGGTTTCCTATTCTTCGTAGTAGAGCAGGTTACGGTTAACTTAACACCAACTGCCTCGGCTATGCGAAGAAATTGGGTTCCGACAGCTCTTGTAGCCTAGGTCTTTACTTGTTGTTCACGCTCAAACGTGAATTCGGAAATAAGAACCTCTTATTCTCTTTTTCTGCTTATTTTCATTTTATTCTTTCATATTGATCGTGTCGTGTGTGGCCCAGCAGATAATCGGGACCTTCAGGGAAGGCTAGGTTAACTTGGCTTTCCTCCGGTTAACAAAACTCGATGGTGTGAATTTCGGTTCCCACAGTTTGGCGCTAGAAGGAGGGGGGGGGGGGACGGATCTATCTCTCTCGCAACCACACACGCTCAGTCCGATATGACGACCAACGTTGAAAAAGACCCGCAAACGCACGACGGGACTCCCATCGATGCCAACGCTGATAAAACTCCAGCTGTAAACGTATGTTGCTCTGATGCCTAAATTGCTCTAAGCAACGCCTACGATGGCATCAGGGAAGATCAAAATTCCAATCTACGATGGCATCACCGACCCGAAAGCGCACCTGCAGTCTTTCCAGATCGCGATGGGGGAGGTGCAAACTCAAGGAACGCGAACGAGACGCTGGCTACTGCCTCCTCTTCGTCGAAAACCTCAAAGGAGCCGCGCTCGAATGGTTTTCTCGCCTAAAATGAAATTCCATCGGAAGTTTCCGCCAACTTGCTTCAGAGTTTCTCAAGCAGTATTCCATGTTCATGGACAGAGAAACCTCGGACGTCGATCTCTGGAGCCTGTCAAAAAGAGAAGACGAGCCACTTTGCGAGTTCATGAACAGATTCAAGCAAGTAATGGCAAGAATCACCGGGATCAGCGACAAAGTGGCGATCTATGCTCTAAAGAAAACTCTCTGGTACCGGTCGAAATTCCAGCAATGGATATCCCTCGAAAAACCGAGAACGATTCAGGATGCTCTTCATAAGGCAACAGACTTCATCGTAATGGAAGAGGAGATGAAAATCCTCTCCCAGAAGTACAACCCGCAGAAGACGCCCACAAAAAAGAAAAGCTCTCGAAACGACAAGTATGTCCACCACGAGGGAGAAGACGTCCAGGGCGAGCACAACTACACTATCAATTCCGAACAAGGAAAGACCTCCGGAAACACCTGGACCAGGAACCAGTACAAGGATACCTCCTACTGCGAGTTCCACTAGACCAAAGGTCATTCCACTACGAACTGCAAAGTTCTCGGCGCAAGGCTAGCCGCAAAACTCCTCGCTGGCGACCTCTCGAAGGTCACTAGCATAAAAGACCTCGTCCTGGATTCCGACCGCCCTCCCAGGACTGATAAAGAGTCTCCCGAGAGGGACGCACGCGCAAACCAGTCTGGCGAGAAACGCGAAAGAAGGCAGGATGACCATGGAGACAATAGTACCCGCCAGAGGATAAACATGATCATCGGAGAATCATAATTCTACCGCCACTCTGTTTCATCCATCAAGGCCTACGGAAGAAAGGCGGAAGCAAGTTCTAATTGGACGACTCGGTCCCCGACCGACAACGCTCCAAACAATACGATTATTTTCGAGGAGGAGGAAACCGTCGGACTCGATAAACCTCACTGCGACCCGCTGGTCATCGACTTGGTGATTCGAGACCTCGAAGTGGGAAGAATCATCATCGACACAGGCAGCACGGTCAACGTCATTTTCAGCGACACTCTCCGGAGAATGAACATCAAACTTGGGGAAGTCGTCCCGGAACCAAAATCCCTGAGCGGTTTTTCGGGCACAACATCAATGACCCTCGAATCGATCAAACTTCCGGTCATGGCAAGGGAAGTCACGAAAATCGTTGACTTCGCCGTAGTCGATAACCCGGCCATCTATAATGTTATCATGGGAACCCCATGGATCAACGCAATGAAGGCGGTACCGTCGACTTACCACCTTAGCATCAAGTTCCCAACACCAAACGAAACAGTAGTAATCTGGGGATGCCAGAAACAATCTAGGCTCTGCTTTTTGGCCGAGCATAAGCTACGACAAACTCGGAACACCCCTGCGATTAGCCCGAAGCGAGTCAAGAAAACTCAGAGTACTCCCGAAGGTTCCACAAAGAGCGATTCGGAATCACTCGCCCAAGCAACGGCTCCGGACAGCGACGCGATCCCGGAGTCCATCGCCCTACCAGCGGTAAACCCGACTCACGAAACGGTCGCCGATTTAACTAAAGCCTCAACGGCCGAAGTAACAGAAATGGCCCTATCCAACGAGTAGGAACGCCCGCAACAACAAAGTAGAACTACGAGATGGCTTGATCCTCGGAAGAGGTACGTAGTCAGCTTGTCCTATTGACAAGTTCAGCTATCCCCCTCTCCAAAAAGGGGGGGGGAGTGGGTACGTATACTCGTATACTCCCACAAAGTTCGGAATATCCACACATGTACTCGATATTTTCGAAACGTTTCCAATAAAACTCATTTTATTTCTGTCTCCCGATTCACTTGCAATAGCCACAACAATCGGAGATTAACCTTAGAAACACCCAAGACAAGGGTCTCCAAACACGCATACCTTTCAAGCAGTCCTTGGATGGGAACTAACTTAAACAACAATCACTGCGTATCAATGGTCAAGCAAGACCAAATACATCTTCTCTAAAAACGAAGATCGTAACTTTCTCACTACAAAGGATATACCTTTCGGAAAAAGCGAGATGTCGTAAATATTTTCGAGAGATATTATCCAAACACACGGTCCGTCCGCGACTCTAAAAAAACAAATTGCCCGTCGATTGGCCCCGACAGACAAACCCAAAACGTTCTCAAAAACGAACTCGTAGTCTAACCTTTCGTAAAAGTAAAGGTTCTCTTACATCCGACGAGGATACCATAGCGCGCTATACAAGAAATCCTAAATTTTGGTCAGCACTCCAGACGGTCTCTGGAAAGTGCTCGGTTCGTTCCATACAAGTCATATAAGCCGGCGCCAAGTCGCGGACTTTAAATCGGAAAGAACCAAGTTGAAATCGCCCACAGGCAAATCAGTCGTCGCACAGCCTTAGCTCCGAAAGTAAACCTAGGTCTTGCCATAAACCCAGTCCTACTGGTCCACTAACATCTCAAGACATGATACGAGATCTTAAAAAGATGTCCCATCGTCTATATATAATACGCTCACGAAACTTTGCGAAACTCCTAAACGTTTCCGAACGCCCTCGTTCAGTAAGAGCAAACGAACAAGACGATAAACTAAGAGTTAAGATACGAAGTGACTACTCGTATCTTTCCCTCACACTTGGCAGAAGTATAAACTAAAACGCACAGAATGTCAATCATTCATCATATATATAGAAGCCGCAAAAAACGGCTAGGACCCAAAGCCACCAAACGGCCGGTCTCAAACACATAGTTCACATAGCCTCGCAAGGCCATAACACACATAAAACAAATACGGCCACACTCGGCCTAGATACATCAAACCTCGAAATAAAACTAAGAAAAATAATCACAACAATCCTCAAACCTCAAAGTCGAAGAACCCGGACATGGAGACCCTGAACGAGCTCGCAGGCTGGTCCACCTCTCCGTCCGCGACTCTGGCACCTTCATCACCAACACCGGTTCCCGCTTCCGCCGTGACCTCCGAGACCTCGATGGAATCCCAAAGCTGTCGGACCCTTCTTTCGACCGGAGGAACCAAGGATTCGGCATGGGCACACCCGTTCATAAGACCCGACATCTCAGCGACCTCGGCAGGAAAAGATAAGTCCTCGTTCTGCGACTTGTAGAGGGTAGCAACCGAGCCACAGCACTCGCGAAAATCGCCCACGAATTCTTGAGCATCCTTAAAGCTCTCGAATTCGGTGGCAAACAAAGCGGCCCTCCGCTTTATTTCGGCGACAATCGCTCTCTTTCCTCTCCTCTCCGCACGGACAAGGGCCCGAGAATGGAGCTCAGCCTGTCTCCGGCTCTGTTCTTCGACCTCCTTCTGAAACCGAAAGAGTTCTCTTTCAGCCTCCTCGGCTTTGAAGTGAGAGATACGCGACTCCCGGAAACTTCCGTCGAGCGCCGCATTGAACACCCTCATCCCCTGCACGAACTTAAGATCGGAAAAGGAAACAAAAAAAAATATAATTTAGATCAAAGTTCAAAGGATAAACCTCGTTGATTAAGCTGGAGCCTTCGGCGACTACTTTCCTCCTCGACTCTTCGTCCAGCGACTCATGAGTAGTAAAACCGGGAGGGAGGTCGGCAAAAAAGTCGCTGGGAGGGGGAACCTCGCTGGTTCCACTCCTTTCCCCTAGGGAGAAACTAGGGTTCCATTCTGGCAGCGGAGGGTTTCCCAAGACGTTCTCAGAGGTAACTCCCTTGCCTTTCCGAGACATGGTTCTCTGCCTCTGAGCAGGCAAGACATCAATGACCGGTTCTACGTCATACGGAGCGTCAAGAGGCTGAGAGACGGCTCGAGATCGATGGAGCTCCACCGCGCTTCGAATCCGTTCAACGGTGAAGGAATTCCAGAAGAACGGCCTGCCGCGGAGAAGATCTCGCTTGGCAAAAAGATCGGCAGGAGTCAGCGGAAGGATCCTGTTCACTGCATGATAATTAAAAACAAAAATCATCTTCGCATGTTTTCAAGGTATCAAAATGAAAAAAATAGCTATTCGTATTACCACGGGTGAAGTTCCACTCCCGATGGAATAGGTGGAGGTAGCTCTCCTCGACAGACTCCCCATCTTTCCGGACAAAGAAAAAGCGCTCGAACCATGTCTTAGGATGTGAAGTGTACCCCTGAATTATAGCCATGCCCTTCTTTGGCGCCATGCGGTATGAGCCATCGATCCCCGTTCCTCTCATAGACCAAAATCCCTCGAAATCGCCAGGGTTAAGATCCATTCCTAGCTCGTAACTCGAGATCAACACGCCGAGCCAATGCTGCAAAGCCGGAACGCTTAGCTGGCTGATCGAAAGCCCAAAGTGGTGAAGCGCGCGGACGATGGTACCAGGGATCAGAAACCACATGCGGCAATACACCAGGAAGGCCTCGTAGGAAGTAAAGAAACCTTCCGGAGTTTTCACTCGGGATCCGAAATACGACCCCACTTGGAATCTGGTAAAAGTCCCTGAGAGTCTTGAGGTAGTCGGGAGAGACCATGCTCAGCGTGACGGGTGCGTTTGGCGACCTCACGGGCTTCTTAGGAATCAAAATGTCTTGCGAAGGCGGAAGCTAGCAGCAAAGAGCTTTGTAGTACGCATCCTTTGCTTCTTCCTCAACTTCGAACTCTTCTTTCGGGGCGATCACCTCATTGGCAGAAGAGTCACCCAAAGATGAGTGTGAGGAAGAATTTCTCTTTGAAGATACTTTTCTTGAAGACATTTTCTTTGAGCAAAGAGAGATCTTGAAGAAAAAATTTCTATCTTGGAGGAATCTTTTATTAAGGGAAGAAGTGAGTAAAGAATTTGAAAAACTTACTTCCCTTACTTATACAATTTTTTTTACTATTCACCTTCAATCTTTCGACAAACAATTACGTCTAATTCCACCTAGAACAGACCATACCACAAGCTAGGACCTAACACCCAGGTCCACGGATCCTAGCTAGCTGGAGGGCTAACTGTTGGGGTCAAAATCGGTCACGACGGAATCGATGTCCGAAAGTCCTCAGAAAAACCGAATCTCGGTCAAAACTTCAAAAGCCGAGAAAACGAATAGCCGAAACGGATCGCCCGGCGAGCTCGGCCGCGACATGAGCCAGCTCGCTCGGCGAGCACGATCGTGTTGCCGGTCGACCCGCCGGCGAGCTCGGCTGCGACACGAGCCAGCTCGCACGGTGAGCACGACCGTGTTGCCGGTCGACTCGCCGGCGAGCTCGGCCGTGACACGAGCCAGTTCGCCCGGCGAGCACGACCGTGTTGTCGGTCGGCTCGCCGGCGAGCTCGACCATGGCATGGATCAGCTCGCCCGGCGAGCGCGGCCAATTCTCCGTGGACCATTCCGAACCCGGTCCCATCCCATAACCATGCATCTTCGTCTGAAGTTTCCGTAACTCAGTCTTCGGGTCCGTGGATACGACACCAATGTTCCGTCTAAAAAACATCGTCGAAAGTATTCGGGAAGTTGGGAAGGTTATGTCTCTCGAACGGTTTCCTATTCTTCATAGTAGAGCAGGTTACGGTTAACTTAACACCAACTGCCTCAGCTATGCGAAGAAACAGGGTTCTGTTGGAAGAACCATGCCTATACCAACGGCTACTTCGCGAGTAAAATCGTAAAAACGCTTAAGTCTTGATACGGCCCAAAGAGGGTCCGAATTGCGGCAACGGCCCATCTATGGTCACAAAAGACTTGAGCCCAAAGACTGGTATGACGGTTTATCTCATCCGTGGGAAGAGATAAATGTCAAATTTCCGAAGATAATCACAAATAAGAAGGAAATATGGAAAAGCCCGCTTTGTGACAAATCCGGCCCAAGAAGAGGTAAACTGACCTAAGGAGGAGTATATAAGGAGGACCTAGGACGAAGAGGGAGGGGAGATCAGAGCAAATCAGATCAACTTAGCACTTAGAGCAATTTAGGCATCTTTTTCCGCTTTTACTAATCGAGCTGCAACTCAACTAGTTTAGATTTAGGTCGCTAGACTAGCGAACGTACCGACAGCTCTTGTAGCCTAGGTCTTTACTTGTTGTTCACGCTCAAACGCGAATTCGGAAATAAGATCCTCTTATTCTCTTTTTCTGCTTATTTTCATTTTATTCTTTCATATTGATCGTGTCGTGTGTGGCCCAGCAGATAACCGGGACCTTCAGGGAAGGCTAGGTCAACTTGGCTTTCCTCCGATTAACAAAACTCGACGGTGTGAATTTCGGTTCCCACAACACTCACTTTCCGCATATCAGAATAGCTCCATATGATCCAAGTCGATCCCCCTGAAAAGTTTATCATTCTGAGCCTTCTAGATATACCATATTATCCATGGGTAAGAATCTCTGTACAGTTCTGGTTCAATAAAGTTATTCTTCCTTCAGAAGAGGTAATCCATATTCGCATAAATGCTTAATAGTGGAAAGATATCAGGACTAGATGGGGTGGTCGATAGGGACCGTACTTGCAAGTCTGGAGGATATTCAAATATGGCATGAGTAACAGTTTCTTCCGGTTCCCCACATCATGGGCAATAATTATCGCATCTCATATTACGGCATGTCAGATTTCTCGTTACAGCCACATGTCCTGTTAGGAGTTGCCACATAAAATGCCATATCTTTTGAGGTGATTTTACTTTCCAAACAAAGGCTTGAAGTTTGGCTATACTAGGCTCCATGACCTCCATCTCTTCATCTACTCTAATTAGGTTCCGAGCTACCAAGTATCCAAATTTAACCGTGTACTGGCCATTCTTAGTGAAGTTCTAGTAGAAAGAATCACGTCGATGAGTAGAGCTTATGACTAAACTTCTTATAAGAGGTATATCATCATGGGCGACGTAGTTATCTAATACTCCAACATCCCATTCCCTTGAGGCTCCATTAATAAGGTCACCGACTCTCATGTTCAGGTGCAAAACAGGGGCAGAATGTCGAGCCGACCTAGCCGGTGCAGTAGGAATCTAAGGGTCCTCCCACACTTTTACCTCATATCCAAAATGGACTTTCCATCTAATTCCCAAAAGCAATAGTTTTCGTGCCGCTGAAATACTAGTTCACAAATATGATGGGCTGTTTACTGAACTTATTCACAAAGGCGAACTCATTATGTATTATCTTCCTCTTAGAACTCTAGCCACTAGAGAGTCAGGGTACTGAACTAATTTTCAAAGTTATTTTGCTAATAAAGCCAAGTTAAACTCATCAATCATGCGGAAACCAATCCCGCCCTTCTCCTAGAGTATATTTGCGAAGTGATTTATACACATGTCGTCACTACAATCATTCTCGCTGAAAAAAGATGACATGACACTTAAAATAGATGAGATGGTTTTAGAAAATAGTGACATGGCATCATATTAATTGTTCGATGTAAAATTTCCTTATAAAACTTTAATTTTTTTTTGCAGGGATTTTAAATATGGTAATAAAAATACCTCATATATCCTCATTAATGTCAATTTTCCATATAAATATTTATTTATGGTAAACTATTAATTATATTAATAATTCATATATCACAATTAAAATAATAATATATATGTATATATGTATCTCACATTAATAAAAATAAACTAAATAAAGTAACACTAATCCAAAAAAAAATTGATAGTTAAATATTTAAACATTATTTAAATTTATCCGTTCATCTTCATCATTTAAATTAACAAAAAGATTTTTCAGTTTAACTAAAACAAACAAAGTTTCAAATTTATTAGAATTTATATTTATATGTAAATATATATATATATATATATTTAAAATTAGATGGGAAGATATATATATATAAATATATATATATATATATATATAAAATAAATAATCATTAAACACAATAATATAATTAAAACTATTTTTATAAAATCTAATTTTATCTTTATTAAAAATTAAATCAAATCAAATTTAAATAATTATACCAAATAAAAAAAATAAGATTACAAAAATACGTTTATGATTTTTAATAACTATTGAAGTTAAAATCTAAATTAATAATGTTGAAATATTAATCAAAATTTTCTTTTGAAATAAAAAATGTTATGTTAAAAATTACTATTTCTGCGCATGGCGCAAGAAAACTCATTTTGCCTAGTGAATTCCACTCTTCGGAAGATTGGGGCTCCACCAGAATTCTGCGATGGCATTTGCGAGATTTTCACATATCTCAAGCGGGAGCAAAAAGGTAGACATAACGTCTCTCGGAAGAGCTAGCAAGATATAATTGATTAAGACTTCCTTTCCTCTTTTGGATAGCCATCTACCTGTCCAACCATTCACTCTCATTAATTTATCTTTACGAAATGCAAAGAGTTTTCATTTGAACCACTAATATCTTCAGGTATCCTAAGTAGGACACCATTCCTCCTTCATTCTGAATCCCAAGTGTATCCTTTATTTGATGTCTAACGTTTGTACCAATCCTCTTACCAAAGAGTAAGGAGGATTTCTCAAAGTTGATAAATTGGTATTTCCTGATTACTTTCATTACTTCTTCACATTCATGGGTTCCGCATTACAGAAGAAAAGGCTATCACCAGCAAAGAGAAGGTGTGATACCGAGGGACACGCGCGTGTAACACGCATCTAGTTATCTTCCCTTGGTTCTCTGCATGATTAAGAATGCTAACGAGTGCTTCCATGCATAGAATAAAAATAAAAGGAGACAAAGGATCTCCTTGATGTAGAACTCTCTCCAGAATAATATTCCCTCTTGGCTTACCATTCATGAGCACCTTGTATTTAACCGAAGTAAGAGAACAAATTATCCAATCAATCCAAGTGTCTGAGAATCCTATTTTTTTGCATGGCTGCTTCAATGAACGACCACTCCATTCGATCATATTCTTTACTCATATCCGTCTTAATGGTCATCCTTTTATATCTTCCACTTGGTTTCGTTTTCAGTGTATGGAACATTTCCTGGGCAATCATAATGTTATCTGAAATCTGTCTTCCTGCTAGAAAGGTTGACTGGGTTTTTGAAATTCTATCTGGTAGAACTTTTTTCAATCTCTGGAATAAGACCTTATAGATTATCTTTTAGCTAACATTGCACATGCTAATGGGACGAATCTGAGACATTTCAGTTGGTTTAGTTGTTTTTGAGATTAGGCAGATATTAGTATCAAGGAGGAATTGATTAACCATATGAGTTAAATCGTCCTTTACAATATCACAAAATTTCTGATAGAAGAGAGCCGTCAGCCCATCTGGCCCAGAAGCCTTTTCTGGATGCATAGCAAATAGTAGGCATGGGCGTTCGGTGGACCGTTCGGTTTCGGTCCAGGTGATTCGGATTTTCGGATTTTCTTATTTTTGGTGTTATGCTCAGAAGTACCATTCCGGTTTTACTAATTATCAGATCAGGTTCGGTTCGGTTCCTTCCGGTTCGGTTCGGATCAGATGTAATCAATGTTTAAAATCGTGCAAAATATATATTTTTTTAAACCTCAAAAATTGACAAATTCTTTTTTCAAAATATATAAATTATTTACAAATCTAATTAAAAATTAGTTAAACTGTATAAATTAACTAAAAAGTATTCAAAATAACAATTAAAACTAACTTATAAAATATTTTGAATATTCTAAATTATCGAAATCATCTTAAAATATATATAACATTAACATATTTAACTAATTTTGGATATCTCCGGATCCTAGTTCGGATTTCGGTTCGGTTCGGGTTATAACCAAACACCAAATTACTAAGCTCATAAGTCCCGTTCGGATACTTTTGTAGAACAGTTCAGATTCGGTTTCTGTTTTTCCAATTCGGGTTTATGTAGGTACTTCGGGTTGAGGTAAAAACGCCCAGGCCTAGCAAATAGTGCCAATTTCAATTATCATTCAGTGACAAGAGCTGAAAGGTCATCGTCGATTGACTCAGTAATTTTTGTTGAAACCTCAGATAGTGCTTCTTCTATATCTTCTAGGTTAGATGACTCAAATATTTGCCTAAAATAACTAGTAGCAATGGCTACCAGTCCTTCCTCATCCTCGACAATAATTCCATACTCATCTAAAATCTGTGTGATCCTATTTCTCGCTCTCCTTTTGCTTTGTCAAAGCGTGGAAATTTTTTGTGTTCCTATCACCTTCTCTTAGCCAAAAGACTCGACTTTTTTGTTTCCATAACATCTCCTCTGCCTTAAGAGCATCAGATAGTTCCTTTAAGGCCTCAGCTATTTCCTCGGTTGTAGCATCATCATTCGAGTACAAACCCTGCACCTTCTCTTTAAGATCCTCCACAAGTATTTATGAGTTCAAATTGTGCTCCCTCCTCCATTGACTTAAGGTTCTGCAACAACTCGAGATATGCCGCATGATATTTGCGTCAGGAGGGAACTCTGGAGACTTCTATCCCTCAAGAATGACCTGCCTTAGTTCCTTATTATCCAACCACCTCTTGTCAAATTTGAACTTCTTTGATTTCCTCGCGGGTTTTGTAAGAATGTCTGCTAGGACCGGACGATGATCTGATCCCCATAGCCTCATGTACTTAACAGTATAATGCATAAACTTCTCATGTCAATCCGCATTTCCAACACCTCTGTCTAGACGACATCTGACATTTGATCGTCCTGCTCGTTTTCTTACCCATGATAACATGTTCCTAGTAAATGGGAACTTCAGCATCCCACAATGACTCAACATCTACTTAAAAGGTAGAAGCGAGCTGTCAGAGCATTGTCTTCCACCTTCATTTTCATTGTGACCAGTGATTTCATTAAAATCATCTTTCTTAAACCAAGGTCCAGTTCTTGTTGTTGAGAAACGCGTAAGACGTTCCCAAACTTGTTCTCTTCGTTCGAAAACAGGGTTTCCATAAACAAACGTCATAAAAAATTTTACTCCATCTAAAACTGCCTCGACATCAATCATGTGATTGTTGAAAACAAAACACTAATCTGGAAATCATCCATAAAAAACAAGGCTAAGCCTCCACTTTGACCAAGTGGTTCAACGGTAAACAATTGGTCATAGGCTAATTCAGCTTGAAGATTTTGTAGCACTGGTTTCTTATTTTTCAGCTCTGAAAGAAATATCACTCGTGGAAGAGATTCCTGGTGCATCTCTTTTAGACGTTGTAGATGAGGTCATTTACAATCCCACGACAGTTCCATCTAAGTATCTTCATTGATATGTCATGGATTTTATCCACTTTTACCCATGATTTATTTATGTTTTTAGAGTTTTTTATATGCATTTGGAGTCTTTTTAGAGATTTTACAGATCATGTACTCATTGTACATATTTAGAGCATTTTGGATCATTTTGGAGCTTTGAAAGAAGCTCTGCTGAAAACATGAAGTCAGAGACAACTATCACAACAAACATCGATCGACATAAGACATGAAGCGTCGATTGACATTTTACTCCAAGGGTTTAATGATGATTTTGGAAAATTACAAGTTTCACCAAGAAGTTCCTAGATATTGCACCATTGGTCTTTGGCCGCTTGTTAGGCTCTTTATTAGGGTTTTTCTACTAGGAGAGAGACCTTAGGATTGGAGAGAGAGAGATCTGAACTTCATACCAGAGAATATCTTGAATTCCTTTGTTTCTTAATCTACTTTGTTTGTTTTTCATTATATTATATTGCATTATTATTCAGACCATCATAATGTTCCTTATGAATATGTCTGAGTAGTCTCATTGTTAGATTTAGGGTTTTTCAAAGGTTGATCTATGTATTGCTGAAATGAATATTTGTTAGGGAATTAAAATAGTTCTTCATCTACTTATTCTTACTGCTAAGTCTAAGTCTGACCACCCTGAACTTAGATCTTAGGATTGATTGGCGCAAGCGGAAGCTAGGTCTATCACCTGAAACTATACTAGTGTGATCTAACTTTCTAGGTGCACACGAAAGTTGGTCTAGTCAATTAGAGAACACATCAAACCTGCTCCCTAAAGATTGCTAGAAGGAACATCGATCGACACACTGATAAGTGTATCGATCGGCGTTCTAAAATGTGTATCGATCGATACTTATAAAGTATATCGATTGACACTTTCTAATGATTAACAAACGAAAGTTGAGATCTTAGATCTAGACAATAGATAATCTAAACAAAGATAATATGATAGATTATAATTCAAGTTTGAGTTTGGAGACAATTAATATTAATAAATCCCTAATAAACCAATAGAGAGCATACTTGTTATACCCGATAAATCATCTGAATCTAGCTAAACATATTTAATTGTTTTCAACCTAAATCAATCAACTGAACAAACTGCCTTGTTCACCAAACCTTCAGTTATTTACAGTTTACAACATTTACATCTAGCTTTACTTCGAAAACTATAAAATCTATTGTGTAATCCTAAAGTCTCTATGGATTCGATCTCTACGTACTACAGCTGAACCTCTTATTTGAGAGAATAAAGTCACTCCTTAGGGTAATTTGAGTGATATCATTCATTGATATAGATTGGTTAAAATCAGAAATCGAACCAAACATTTCCCATCGCGTGAGTAACTTATTTGTACTGTCTTAGGATAAAGCATAGATTGGTCTGCCATAAGAGCGAAACAAAGAATGATTTAAGCCGAGATGAAGCCAAGATGTCCAATCAGTCTAAGACCATGTTCGCTAGACTATCCACTTAGATTCTAAGTTCCCTAAAGTTTAAGGCAATCTCCTTAGTCTTCTTGGAGATTTGTCTTTGCCTCTTCTCCATTTTGCTTTCTTGTCTTCCCCTTCTTAACCTCGGGTTTGTACACCCCCTACGGCAAGTAAGAAAATTGATTATTCCTGGATTTCTCTATGATCCTGGCTGCGCTTAGGCTGAACAACGTTTTGTGGTTTGGTTCGTCGATCCATATCTTCCGATCTGACTTCAGTCTCCTCATCGTTGGTTTTATGAAAATGAATAAGCATCTTGTCAAAAAAATTTGGGCTTTTAAGAATTTTTTTTTTCAACTATATAGTATCCCAAAGTCGGCCACATTGCCTTTTTTCTATTAGATCCATATCTTCCATTTTTTTTATCTTTCATTATTTTGTTTCGATTTGAGTTTATCCCTTTCAGAAGATATTCCATTATCTTTTTTCTTCCTTATTTGCCTTTAAGTGAAGTAAACTGTAACTGAGAGTGGTCTTTTTTACATGTTATGTCGTAAGTGGGCTGTTTCGTGTTTTAGACCGTTTCGGACCATTTTACGACTTACACGTTTTACGACTTTTCTCGGAAAAATCATCAATTTGACCCGAGTTGCATTTTTTTTACGAAATGATGAAAGTCATTTCTATTCATCGAGAAAATATTGGTGTTTAAGTTAACCTTTTCTGACTTGCATAAATTTTACGGAAAGCAAGAGATTTATTGTTTTGTCTGTAAAATCTCAATGGCAACTCCAATTGCGATAAAATGAAGAGCGTTTCAAACAAGATACAAGTGAGAACATTATGAATAGAGGAATGGGAGATGAGGAAGCATAATGGGCGATGTTGAGCAGTGATGAGGAGCTATGGGCGATAAGGAGAGCCAACAGGTGATCAGGAAGAGCCAAGGGCGATCAGGAGATGCCAAGGGAGATCAGGAAGATCCAAGGGAGATGTGGACTGCTCGATGGTCGTTGAGGCTTGAGATAGGTTATGGGTGATGAGGCAGGAGAGAGGAGATGATGAGAACGTGGAGAGAGGCTGATGGGCGAAGTTCACTTATCAGCTCTTGCTCCATCTCTTTCCTTCTCCGAGAGTTGATTCGTGTGATCTATTTGATTTTCCGGAGGCTGTCAAATTATTTTTTTGAGTTTATTTACGAGAGTCGTTTCGTAAATGTTGTCAAATTTATTCTACGAAAGTTGTATCGTAAAATACTGTCGTGTTTAATTTTAGTAACGATGTCTCGTAATATATTGTCGAGTTTAACTTTACGAAAGTTGTTTCATAAAATGTTGTCGAGTTTAATTCTACAAAAGTTGTTTTGTAAAATGTTGTTGAGTTTAATTTTACAAAAGTTGTTTCGTAAAATATGATCGAGCTTAATTTTACAAAATGTATTCCGAAAATATTTTCAAGTTTAACTATACGAATGTTGTTGCATAAGTCGTTATCGAGTTTGGCTGTAAGAAAACCGTTTTTTGGAAAACTATGTTTTGAGGCTATTCTATGAATTTTATATCGAAAACTCAAGCTGCGATGGGCTTTATTATCTTGATCAAAATTAATTAAAAAAATTCTCGTTTCCATAGGATTGATCTGAGTAATTTTGGGTACTTTTTCCAAATTAAGCTTAATAGACAAATATCCATGGATTCTATATCAAGGGAATTATGTCATGGGTTGGTCCTAAGAAAGCTAACGAATCTGTATTAATAAAGGGATCAAGGATTTTGGGTTATGTATTGAGAATGCTAAACGGTGTGAATTTTTATTTTCGTGTGATTAAATTTGGGAATGCAGACATTATATGTTTGAGTTTCCTGAGTGAAGTCTCTTCTCACTATAGGGATTGGTCATTAAATAAAATTGGTCTTTTTTGGATGGAAGAGTTTCTGGTGGTTACAGCCAACGAGCAAGCAGAGGACTAGAAGTTATAACCTTTGGTTTTTTACGGTGTGCTTGGAAATTGGACATATTTGTATTGCCTTGAAGTCTGGTCATCACTGAAGAAACATGCTTCTTTTTTTGCCTCATTATGCCATGTGCGAAGACAAGCTTTGTGGCTCTTTTGGAATGATAACAGTACCAAGATTCAATATGGTAATGGAATTAGAGAGATCGATACAGCTGGATGATGCAGTGAATTTTACTTAGTTTTACATTGAATCTATTACTGATTTTTTCGTATTTATTTTATTGCAACTCAAAAAAAAAAGAAAAAAAAAAACAAAAAAAATATAAGATTCGAAGAGACGATTACTCAGCATATCGACCGATGGGACCCAGTCAACATCATTCGACAGTACTACACCAGCAACAATCGACAGACACTTAATGGTGTCGGTCGACATTAACATCATCGAGTAAGTATATCGTTCTTCCTTGTTAAATTGTGTACTTATGGTATATGTTCTCACCAAACTTCGACTAAATATACACTGGGGATAGTGTTATTTAAGTATGAGGGGAGGTTTATTGATATTTAGTTTATTTATGAGTCTTATAAAATGTTTTCAAAAAGTTTTTATTGAGTTAAGAAGGGGACAGTGAACTTTTTCAATTTCACTTATTATTTAACCACTCTCTAGCACCTCACTATTTATTAACTGCAGAGTGTTTGAAAGATACTAAAGTGGATCATTTGACAGTTATCCATATGATTTTAGAGAATAGAGTAGGTATTGAGAGATTAAAGGAAGATTAGAGAAGATTAATGGGAGATTTGTAGACAGATTAGGTAGTAATCATGTTTAAGAGTATGTAAGAATCATCATGAACAAGAGAGAGAGTCTAGAGAGATAATCCCAAACTTCTTAATTATTAATCTGATCAGAGTTTACAATATATATGAGGAGGCAACACTAGGATGAGGGTTTCATAAAGATGCACTATTACAAGAGATAAGGTTTGCTTTAATTCAAACCATCCAATGAGCTTCTTCCTTGTGCATAAAGCTCATTTTGCTTTATCCAGCTCTTCTCCAGCCTGTCACACGTGCCTCCTCTTCCCTTGCAAAGGTCTGATGCCTTAGCAAAGGGAATAGGGCTTCTCTTCTTCATCCAAAGTTACCTGGATAACTAGTATAACTAGTATACTAGGATAACTAGGGTAACTTTGGTTTAACCCTTGGAAGTTACACGGGTAACTAGTATTACTACGCCATGTACGGCCTCTTCATCATACTCAACTCCTCATGTCTTTCTCTTCCCATATATTGATCTCATCTCAACACTCCCCCTCAAGCTTAGCTTTGTGAAAGTCTAAGCTTGGATAGCCATGAGATCTTCCTCATTAAAAACCTCACCAAGGAAAACCCATTGGGACAAAACCTTGATGAGGGAAAAAGAGTAAAGACCTCATGACTTAAGGGATAAGCTCTTTCTCTTCACAAGATCTATTAGTCCCAATCTGATGTGGATGGACTCCATAGTCTTTTGTCTTGCTGCCTTGGTGAACACATCTGCCAACTGATCTTCACTTCTTGTATAACATGGCAAGATCACTCCCAAGACTATCATCTACCTCACCTTGTGGCAATCTACTTCAATGTGCTTTGTCCTCTCATGAAATACTGAGTTTGTAGCAATGTGAATAGCCTTCTGGTTGTCACAATGCATAGTCATTGGTGTTGCTTGCTCAATCTCCAAGTGCCTAAGAATCCCTTTGATCCATACCAACTGGTTGGTAAGCTTTAGCATAGCTCTATACTCAGCTTCAGCACTAGAGCATGATACAACATTCTGCTTCTTACTCTTCCAAGTAACCATGTTTCCTCCAATGAAAGTGCAGTAGCCTGTTGTAGACCTTCTGTCTGCTCTATCACCTGCCCAATCAGTATCACAATAACCCACAACTTCAGTGCTTTTATTGCAGCCCATCCATATACCAAGCCCTTGAGTTCCATTCAGGTACATGAGAACCCTCTCCACCATGCGCCAGTGATGCTCTTTTGGAGCTTGCATATGCTGGCTCACTTGATTCACAGTAAAACAAATGTCTGGCCTAGTGATGGTCAAGTATATCAGCTTCCCCACAAGCTTCCTATAAAGCTTTGGATCATGGAGCAACTTGCTGTCTTCAATCTCCCCCTCGCATGGAACCTTGTACCCATCCTCCATGGGCATCTTGGCTGTTCTTCCTCCATACACACCAATATCCAAGATTAAGATTTTCAGGGCTGGTAGCAGTGTAAGCGCTTTTAAACATGTCTAGTAACTTATTAGTATTACTAGGATTACTAGCAGTAGTGTAAGAGCTTTTAAAAATGTCTAGTAACTTATCAGTAGTACTAGGCAATGTATGAGCAGCATATGAGTATCCAAGGGTGTTTCCGAGAGTGTTACCAGACTCCTTAAGAGCTTTGAAGAAGGCTTCAAGGTCAGCTCTCTTGAATACCTCCTGATCCATACCCTTTCCAATTAGTTGATGAGATGCCAAAGCTCTACCTTCACTTTCACCCACCTTAGCGCCTGAGCTAGCTCCGGATGAACCAGCACCATTTGCTTCAGCAGAAAGATGAGACTTTGCTTCCCTATCCATGTTGGACCCACGTGGCCTGAGGTGAGGATGTAGGATCCAACACTCACTCTTCTTGTGACCGGTCCTCTTGCAATGCTCACAGCTTCCCTCATACTTTCATACTTCCTTCCTGAGCTTCTGTGTGCAGCCTTGTTTGCTTGCATTCCTTCAGCTTGATGAGCCATAGTGAGCTCACCCTTGCCTCCAAACAGGCCAAGAGATTCCTCCTCCTTCTGAAGTTGCGCGCACACTTCCTCCATGGATGGTAGGTTAGGCGATCTCAAGATGTGTTTGATGACATCCTTGTAGCAAGGATCCAATGTCATCAACAACCCAAACACTTGATCTTGTTCTCTTCTTTCCATAAGAGCTGCTTGATCAGTGGTGTTAGGTCCTAGACTTTCAAGTTCAGACCATAATGATCCAAACTTTCCCATGTGTTTGGTGAGCTCTCCTCCATCTTGCTTGATGGAGTTAATGGCTCTCTTCAGCTCAAACACACGACTGATGTTGGAGACGTTTCCAAACGTCTTTAAGAGGGTCTCCCACAAATGTTTGGGAGTCTCACAGTAGCTGTAAGCTTCAAGAAGAGGGACATCAAGAGATCCTTGCAGCATGGAGAGCACCATCAAGTCTTCTTGCACCCACTTCTTTGCTTCAGCTTTGGTGAGAGTCTTTTCCTCTTCACCTTCTTCAGTTTCGTTGGCCACTGGCTTCGGACAATCATCAGTGATGTGGCTCCATAGCCCTAGCCTTCCAATAGCAGTCTTCACCAATCGAGACCACAAGAGGTAGTTTGAACCACCTTTCAACCCAACTGGGACAGTAACTAGCTTGCTGAAGTTGTTTCCCTCCATCTTCTCTTGCTTGAACCAGAAATGACCAGAAAGCTTCAAACTTGCAACTCGGCTGAAGAACACACAGTACCAGACTTCAAGAACCAACAAACTCAAAGCACAGCACCACATGACTCAACTTTATCACACAGCATCACGGAACACTCAAGAACACAAGAGCAAGAACACAAGAAGACACGAGCTAGAGAAAGAAAGAAATGGAAAGAGGTTTCTCAATACCAAAGCCAACTTGGCTCTGATACCATATGATTTTAGAGAATAGAGTAGGTATTGAGAGATTAAAGGAAGATTAGAGAAGATTAATGGGAGATTTGTAGAGAGATTAGGTAGTAATCATGTTTAAGAGTATTTAAGAATCATCATGAACAAGAGAGAGAGTCTAGAGAGATAATCCCAAACTTCTTAATTATTAATCTGATCAGAGTTTACAATATATATGAGGAGGCAACACTAGGATGAGGGTTTCATAAAGATGCACTATTACAAGAGATAAGGTTTGCTTTAATTCAAACCATCCAATGAGCTTCTTCCTTGTGCATAAAGCTCCTTTTGCTTTATCCAGCTCTTCCCCAGCCTGTCACACGTGCCTCCTCTTCCCTTGCAACGGTCTGATGCCTTAGCAAAGGAAATAGGGCTTCTCTTCTTCATCCAAAGTTACCCGGGTAACTAGTATAACTAGTATACTAGGATAACTAGGGTAACTTTGGTTTAACCCTTGGAAGTTACACGGGTAACTAGTATTACTACGCCATGTACGGCCTATTCAACATACTCAACTCCTCATGTCTTTCTCTTCCCACATATTGATCTCATCTCAACATTCCACACTTGCTGAGAATGTTTAAAGGAACAAAAGCTGACATCCAACCTAATTGAGCTTAATCTGCTTGTCTTGGGGCTTGGTATAAAATAGATCGGATTCCTCCTGCAAGTCTAGAAGGTAAAAGTCTATGGCTCTAACTGGTAACTGTTGGGGTCAAAATCGCTCACGACGGAATCGATGTCCGAAAGTCCTCAGAAAAACCGAATCTCGGTCAAAACTTCAAAAGCCGAGAAAACGAATAGCCGAAATGGATCGCCCGGCGAGCTCGGCCGCGACACGAGCCAGCTCGCCCGGCGAGCACGACTGTGTTGCCGGTCGACTCGCCGGCGAGCTTGGCCGCGACACGAGCCAGCTCGCCCGGCGAGCACGACCGTGTTGCCGGTCGACTCGCCGGCTAGCTCGGCCGTGACACGAGCCAGCTCGCCCGGCGAGCACGAACGTGTTGCCGGTCGGCTCGCCAGCGAGTTCGACCGTGGCACGGATCAGCTCGCCCGGCGAGCGCTGCCAATTCTCCGTGGACCATTCCGAACCCGGTCCCATCCCATAACCATGCATCTTCGTCCGAAGTTTCCGTAACTCAGTCTTCCGGTCCGTGGATACGACACCAATGTTCCGTCTAAAAAACATCGTCAAAACTATTCAGGAAGTTGGGAAGCTTATGTCTCTCATACGGTTTCCTATTCTTCGTAGTAGAGCAGGTTACGGTTAACGTAACACCAACTGCCTCGGCTATGCGAAGAAACTAGGTTCCGTTGGAAGAACCATGCCTATACCAACGGCTACTTCGCGAGTAAAATCGTAAAAACGCTTAAGTCTCGATGCGGCCCAAAGAGGGTCCGAATTGCGAACAACGGCCCATCTATGGTCCCAAAAGACTTGAGTCCAAAGACTGCTGTGACGGTTTATCTCATCCGCGAGAAGAGATAAATGTCAAATTTCCGAAGATAATCACAAAGAAGAAGAAAATATGGAAAAGCCCGCTTCGCGACAAATCCGGCCCAAGAAGAGGTAAACCGACCTAAGGAGGAGTATATAAGAAGGACCTAGGACGAAGAGATGAGAGGAACTTAGCACTTAGAGCAATTTAGGCATCTTTTTCCGTTTTTACTAATCGAGCTGCGACTCAGCTAGTTTAGATTTAGGTCGCTAGACTAGCAAACGTACCGACAGCTCTTGTAGCCTAGGTCTTTACTTCTTGTTCACGCTCAAACGCAACATTGATTTGATGTGGCTTGCAACATTGTAGAGGTGATGATAGTGAGTTCTTAAATTGTGTGAGTCTCTGCCGTTTTCAAACCTCTTTCATAAAGACTACTCTGTGTTTTGCTTGAGTACAAGCAAAATGGTAAGTCTGTGGGAGTTGATATACCATAGATTTTATTCACTTTTAGCCATAGTATATGAGTGTTTTAGGATATAATTATTCTGTTTTGGAGTAGTTTTAGCATATTTACCGATTCATGCGTGTTTTGGGGGAAAGTGATGATTTTGGTGCATTTTAGAGATAAAATGAGAGGAAGCCCGTAGTTGACCATCGAACCAGTCCAGAGGTCGACATTCATAGTTAAACATTGATCGATGCACATCATGTGCCGTCGATCGACAGTGAAGCGCACAAGACCCAACTAGGTTTCCAGCAGACTTAAATCACAAGTCACACACATTTACAAAAATATCCCTAGCCGATTTTAACCTAATATTTATGTGCTCTGCCATTGTTCTAGGCAACACACGCTTTCATACTTTCTTACTTTTCACAGTAAACAATATTTAGGGTTTTAGTAGTTTGGAGAGAAGATCTAAAACTCCTTCAGAGATTTGTATTGGAACTCCAGTATTTCTAACTCTATTCTATTTATGCATTTTATTCAGTTATCTGTTATGATTTACTTTGCTATGTCTAAGTAATTCATCTGTTAGATTTAGGGTCCAAATAAGTTATGAGGGATTAGCCAAAAATATAGAATTGCTAAGGTGATAAATATCCTTCAATGAATTGTTATTAATGCTTGTGTTTAGGAGTAGCTAATTAGAACCTTGAACTTAGAATAGTGGACAACTACGACGGTATGCACCAGAATAGATTCCCTTGAGCTAGTATTGGTAGAAACAAGCGATAGCTGATCTAGACACTAGTAGTGAACCTATCGTTTCAACTTCTAAAGCTTGCCTAAGAGAACATCGACCGGTGCTTTTACCATAGCATTGATCGACGCTCGATCCGTATCAACAAGCGACAACTGAGATATTGAACTTAGTCAATATGATTGATTCAACAGCGAAAGCTGGAATACTTTCTCATAATAAGACGAGTTCTAAGATTGACAACCTAAGTATTCTATACCTCTATAATCATGATTACTTGAATAAAAACCCTAGGTTTAGCCGTTTCTCAAAATTATTTGCAAACCTCAAACCAATCAACTGAACAACTGTCTTGTTCGATTTGCTTGCTTATTTACTGTTCTATAATTTACCTAGCTTAATCACTGCTGATTAGGATCTATTGTGTGTCCTAACTCTTTGTGGATTCGATCCCTAGGTACAATAACTGAACCTCTTAATTGAGAGAGTAAAAGTCACTCCTTAAGGTAACTTGAATGATATCAGTGGTACATGCCAGACTCCGGCTCAGGCGTTTGACATCAGAGGACCTGAACTCGACGGTTTCTTTGCCTCATTCGGGGTCCCTTTTAATTAGCTTTCGGCCGATACAGAGCCATCTGGATCGGATAATTTGGCGGAAGCTTCACGACTATGCATGGGGTTTAGTCTCAAGTTGGAATAGTCTTGTTACCAAGTTCCTTTCTAACTCCTTTTTTTGTAGCGCCTTCACATGATGAACGAGGCTCTTACGGCGATTTGTTTGGACATCTCGCTTTAGGGCCGAGAAGGCCGAGAAAGAGGTTGCTCGCTTGATGAGCTAGGCTGAAGTGCGCTTTCTTTTTGTGAGAATGATCTGGCTTCGAAGCAAGCCTCAACCCTCCATCATGCGTGTAGGGACGGAAAGCGGGAGGTGGCCTCGATCCTAAACCATCACTCGGCTCAGTTTTCAGCCGACTTCGAAGAGTTGAAGAAGACGCCCAAGTCCTTTGGCGACTACCACGAGTGTCGGGGTTCCGTGGGTGCCTTGTGGTGCGCACACACGGACGACTACAACTACAACGTCGACATGGCGAAGATGTCGAGGCATATGGGAAATTATGAAAGCGCGGAGTTGATGATTCCTTGATATCACTCAAATTACCCTAAGGAGTAATTATATTCTCTCAAATAAGAGGTCGAGTTGTAGTACTTAGGGATCAAATCCACAGAGAGCTAGGGCACACAAAAGATCTAATAGTTATACGATTAAGCTAGACTAATAGTTTATTAATGTAGTAAATATAGTAAATTCCAGTGGTGAGAAAGGAAGTTGCTCGGCTGATTGATTGAGGGTTGTTTGATGGAAGAATGGTTGCTAGATCCAGGGTTTCTATTCAGGTAATCAGGATTATAATGATATAGAGACTAATTGTTGTTTGCAAGATATTAAAGAGCTCAACAATTAAGAACAAATCGATCGGCTCTCGCTTTCTAGATTCGTCTATTGACTAGATCTAATGATCTCAACTATCGTTTGTCGATCAATTAGAAAGTGTCGATCGATGATTCTAGAGGAATATCGATCGATACACCTTTCACGACGTCGATCGATTATTCTATTGGAATATCGATCGACACGCTTCTAGCAAGCTTTGTGCGCGGGTTGATAAAGAACTCACTAGGGTTCCTAGATCAGTTATCACTTGTTTCTAGAAATCCTAGTTCAATGAGGATCTATGCAGAGAAAAGACCAAGCTATCGCTTGTGCCTAATGATTCTAAGATCAGGGTTCTAGTTCGCGACTCTAGAACACAAGCAGTAAGAACATCCTATTGATGAATATCACAACCTAGCAATTCTATATTTGGGGATAATCCCTCATAACCTATTTGAACCCTAAACCTAACAGTTGGATCTTTTCAGACATGAAGTTGTCACGGAAAATCATAGAAAGAATATATATAAAACTACAATAGAATAGATAATAAAAACCAAATGAGTTTCAGGAGGACTCTGAAGGAGTTCTTCCTTTCTCTCCTAACCTAGAACAAGAATAATAGAAAGCTTAGATAGTGTAGCCATCAACAATGGCTTATAAATAATATAAATAGGGTTTCTGGTCGTCCATTGGTATTTTGGTAACTTTGTGTGGCTTCTGGGCTTCATTCGGTCATAAAATATGCTCAGCCCATATTCTGGCATCACCGTCGATCGATGGGAAGTGTGCTTCGTTGATCGACAGTCCTTCATCTCCTCGACAGCTTCCTCTCGCGAGGCAGACTGACCATGCTTCAGTAAAACAGGCATAACCTTTGCTACAAGATGCTGATTGTCCTCAAACCGGCGGAATTGGAAAGCTAACTCAAAGCTCTAGCTTGTGTCAAAGGATGGGAACAGTCTAACGGTAGGAAGGTCTCCATCCATAGCTAGACATCTGACGCGTCTGTGCAGTTCTGCACTTCAAAAGGCTCCAAAATCACCATATTTCTCCAAGAAGGTACATGAACCTGTAAATACTCTAAATAGACTCTATATAATAGTAATTAGTTATTAAAGCACTTATTAACCATGGCTAAAAGTGGGTAAAATCCATGGTCTATCAACTCCCATAGACTTACATTTTTGCTTGTCCTCAAGCAAAACAGACGGGCAGTCTCCCTGAGAGAGGTTTGAAAACAGCATGGACTCACATGATTTAAAACTTAGAATCATCACCTCTGCAATATTGCAATCCACATCTAAAAAGTCCTAATCACAAAAGCACATTATACCATATCCTACCTTAGAAACCAAATTCACCTAGCCAACAACTTAGCAAATCCTGTCTGACATTCCCCTCTACCAACCTCATTTCTTAACATAAATAAAAGTGCAGGCTTTACCTTGGGAGTATCGATCACATGATGCAAGGATTTTAAAACAAGTATCTGGATCTGCAGGTAAAAGTTAGTTCATATATTTTCTCTCTACTAATTTATCTCTTTAGTCAAAGTCTGCTTCCATTGCAGGATCATTGACCAAGATTGGACATGCTTCCATGAATCAAGCCTTAATGGTGGTTGCCACTAAGTCCTGTTCACTTCTTTTTGACCTATATCCAAGAATTCATGTGAATTGAACCTTGATGATTGCCGCCACCAAGTCCCGTTCGAATTCTTTTTGTTGGAATCCTCATGAAGCAAACCTTAATGGTTGTAGCCACCAAGTCATGTTCGGATTCCACATAATTAACACACATATATATATACATATATATATATGATTTTTTTATTTATATATTTTTTCTTTTTCTTTCTTTCTTTTTTGTTTTTTTTTTTTTGAAAATAAATATCTCTACCTATAAATCTAGGGTCGAAATAGAGAGAGAAAATGTGATAAATCTACACAAGGCTTTACCTTCCAGACTTGTTTGAAGAAACCCATCTCATGTATACCTAGCCCCAAGACAATCAATTGTGTCAAGTTTAGTGTTGGAGGTCAGCTTTGGTTCGTTCAAACAATCTCAGCAAGTGTGAATAGTTGACAGGTTGATCCACTTTAGCACTATTTGCAATCAGTAAGTCTAGAATGGTGCTAAATAGTGGTTAGATAACAAGCAAAAATCTAATAAGTTCATTATCCCCTTCTTGACTAAATAAAACTCTTTTGAAAACATTTTGATAAGACTCATGAACACACTAATATCAGTAAACATCCCCCCAGACTTAAATTACACTGTCCCTAGTGTATATCTAGTCGGAGTTATGGCAATAACATAAACATAAGTACACAATTTAACAAGTAAGAGCGATAACCTGACCGGGTTAAGTGTCGATTGATGGAAAGGAGTTACCATCGGTCGCTGCAGGTATTGTACTGTTGATCGATGTCAACGCTCTCATCGGTCGATTTTATAATCGTCTACTCGAATCTCTTTTTTTTTTTTGATACCTAACTAAAACACAATATTAGTAGAACCTCCCCAGACTTAAACAACACTGTCACCAGTGTTAAATAGTCTAAGATCGGTGGGGAAATAAATCATAAGGACAACATTTAACAAGGAAAAACGGTATACCTGATTTTGACATGAGTGTCGACCAACACAGTTAAGTGGCGAACAATACTTTTGAAGCTCTGTCGATCAACACAGTTAAGTGGCGATCGATCGATGCTAGTGATGCTCTGTCGATCGATGCTGCGCAGCCATTGTCGATCCTCATGCAAACTCGTCTTCCTCGGATCTTTTTTTTTTATTTTTTATGCAATAAATAAAAACTTTAATCAATAACAATCTAAACTAAACTGAAAGAAATTACCTAATAGTAGGTTGCCTCCCACTCAGCGCTTTGTTATAGTCATTTAGCTTGACTTTGGAGATATGATTTAGTCCGGATGAGAATGATAACATGCTCTAAAACAAGTCTCAATGTCTGCTCTCTGAAGCTTTATCATTCTTGTGTGAAATCCTCCTCCATAGACTCTTTTCCTTTGTCTATCATCTCAGCAATAAGGAGAGCTCAAAGCTTTGCAAATGGTTGTGAGAAGCATCTGCTGCGCAATCTGGATTTCCTGACACCATATGAGAAGCGAGGGATCAATGATACCTGAGGACCGTCCTTGATCCTTTTTCTCTTCTTCCAATTCCTCCTCTTCTTTCCCCCAGACTTGTCTGGTCGCGTATTGGTATCTCCATCCCTAAGATTTCCACACACATCGAACTCCTTCTGCTCTGATACGCGCCCAGTGTCGATCGATGAAGAAGTGGTAGCGTAGATTGATGCCGGTTTGTTGGTGTCGTTCGATGGTATTCGGTCGGTGTCGATCGATGCTGCTTCTGTTGGGCCCTTATCGACTTCATCTCTAAATCGCAACCCTCTCTGAGAAGCTTCTACGGGCTGATGATTATCCAATACCTCATTGTAAGAACTGAACTGCATACTTCTATCAGGTGGAATAGGAAATTCAGCTTCAAATACAGCGCATGGAACCACAATCTTCACAGGATCATGTATTCTCTTCACTCTTTTGTGAAACCCAGCGGCTTCTTCTGTCCAGATAGGTGGTCTCTGATGTTTAGGGACAACAAGGTGTGAGGCCTTAGACATGTACATCCTTTCCTCAATCGGTTCCTTCTCAACTATATATCCTGAAAGCTCATCCAACCCTGGGTGTCGGTCGATATCATCAGGTGGGTGTCGATCGATGCAATCGGGTGGGTATCGATCGATGTCGGGTGGATGTTGTCGATCGATGCTAGCCTCTGGTGAAATTTCCAGATCCTTTTCTGAAGTGTGCTGATGGTCATCAAGCTTCTTCTCCAAGTTGTGATCCAGATTCTCAGGTTGTGCCTCATCATCTAGCTCCAAGAAATCTTTCATAGTGATCTCACTGTCTAAATCTCGGACAATATCACAACTTGATACATCGGTGCTCTCCTGTGTCGAGCCGTCGATTGACGTTGAGGTCTTGTCGCCGGTCGACGTTGAGTTCGTACCGACGATCGACGTTGAGGTCGTACCGTCGGTAGATGTTGAGTTCGTACCGCCAGTAGACGTTGAGGTCGGACCATCGGTAGACGTTGAAGTCCTTCCGTCGGTAGACGTTGAAGTCCTGCCATCGGTAGACGCTTAAGTCTTGCCGTCGGTACACGTTGAGGTGCAGATGTCGATCGATGCTGAGGTAGAAAAATTAGTCTCAGCTTCTCCTGCTTTGCTCAGCTCTTCAGATCCGTGTTGTTTATTACCCTCTACCGTAATGTAGTCGAGCAACTGTCTCGAAATCTGATCTTCCCTCTTTATCTGCCAACTTTCAACAAGCCTATCCCACTTATCATTCTTCTCCTTTTCTCGAGCTGCTTCAGCATCATTAAGAAATTGGTAAAGGAAGGCTCTTTCAATGTCCTCCCAGCTGGTTAGAGATCCTGGCTCTAGTTGACTGAACCAGCTGAATGCATCCCCAGAGATAGAATAAGGGAAGATCTTGCAGACCATGTGGAATTCAGACACTTCATTCTGCTCACTCCTTGACACGAGATCCTCAAGCTCTTCGATGTGGTTTCTGGGGTCTTGGTGAGGAAGACCTTGGAAGGGGTCTTGACCTACCCAATCATACCACTCTCAGCTTAGGTCAAAGTCATTTATCTCAGCAACATCAATCACATCATGGATCACACCACCCTGAGCAATAATTAATTGTCTGGCGCTGTTGCGTGTGCGACTTTCTTCGTCTCTCAGCATCCCATTCTCGTCAACTTTACACATGAGCACTTCCACCTTCTTTGCTTCCAAACAAGTGGTGTCGATCATAGGATGAACAGTACCATGATGAACAGTACCGTGATGAATTGTGCCGCAGTGAACAGTGTCGCGGTGAACAGTGTCGATCAACGTGAGATGAATAGTGTCGATCGACGTTGGATGAACAGTGTCGATCGACGTTGGATGAACAGTGTCGCTCGACGGTGGATGAACAGTGTCTATCGACAATGGATGAACAGTGTCGATCGACGGTGGATGAACAGTATCTATCCATGGTGGATGAACAGTGTCGACGTGAACAGTACCCGGATGATTAGTATCTTGATGAACAGTACCGTGATGAACAATGTTTTCTGACACAGGTTGAATAGTATCGATCGACGTGGGTTGAACAGTGTCGATCGACGTCGGGTGAACAGTGTCGATGGACGCTGGATGAATAGTGTCGATCGATGCTTGGATTTCTACGCTTCCAATCGCTGCTTGGAGGGTGTCGACTACCCTCTTAGACTTATGGATCAGGCGTTCCAAATCCAGTGGCTCTACTAGTAAGACCCATATTCCCTTGCTGCTTCTAGTACTCATATGTATGTACCTGAAACACAATAAAAAAATTTATCAGTTTTTTGTTTTTGAACAGTAGTAAAACCTAGACTAAATCTAACCAGACAAGATCTAATGGTGATCAAAGCTCCCCGGGAACGGCGCCAAATTTGATATCACTCAAATTACCCTATGGAGTGATTTATAATCTCTCAAATAAGAGGTCGAGTTGTAGTACTTAGGGTTCGAAACGACATAGAGCTAGGGCACACAAAAGAGCTAACAGTTATACGATTAATCTAGGCTAATAGTTTATTAATGTAGTAAATATAGTAAATTGCAGTGGTGAGCAAGGAATTTGCTCGGCTGATTGATTGAGGGTTGTTTGATGGAAGGATGGTTGTTAGATCTAGGGTTTATATTCAGGTAATCAGGATTATAATGATATAGAGACTAATTGTTGTTTGCAAGATATTAAAGAGCTCAACAATTAAGAACAAATCGATCGGCTCTCGCTTTCTTGATTCGTTTATTGACTAGATCTAATGATCTCAACTATCGTTTGTCGATCAATTAGAAAGTGTCGATCAATGATTCTAGAGGAATATCGATCGATACACCTTTCATGACGTCGATCGAATATTCGATTGGAATATCGATCGACAGGCTTCTAGCAAGCTTTGCGCGCGGGTTGATAAAGTACTCACTAGGGTTCCTAGATCAGTTATCACTTGTTTCTAGCAATCCTAGTTTAATGATGATCTATGCAGAGAAAAGACCAAGCTATCGCTTGTGCCTAATGATTCTAAGATCGGGGTTCTTGTTCGCGACTCTAGAACACAAGCAGTAAGAACATCCTATAGATGAATATCACAACCTAGCAATTCTATATTTGAGGATAATCCCTTATAACCTATTTGAACCCTAAACCTAACAGGTGGATCTATTCAGACATGAAGTTGTCACAGAAAATCATAGAAAGAATAGATATAAAACTACAATAGAATAGATAATAAAAACCAAAGGAGTTCCAGGAGGACTCTGAAGGAGTTCATCATTTCTCTCCTAACCTAGAACAAGAATAATAGAAAGCTTAGATAGCGTAGCCGTCAACAATGGCTTATAAATAACATAAATAGGGTTTCTGGTCGTCCATGGGTATTTTGGTACCTTTTGTGGCTTATGGGCTTCAGTCGGTCATAAAATATGCTCAGCCCATATTCTGGCATCACCGTCGATCGATGGCAAGGGTGCTTTGTTGATCGACAGTCTTTCATCTCCTCGACAACTTCCTCTCGCGAGGCAGACTGACCACTCTTCAATAAAACGGGCATAACTTCTGCTACGGTATGCTGATTGACCTCAAACCGGCGGCATTGGAAAGCTAACTCAAAGCTCTATCTTGTGTCAAACGGTAGGAAGGTCTCCATCCATAGCTAGACATCTGACGCGTCTGTGCAGTTCTGCACCTCAAAAGGCTCCAAAATCACCATATTTCTCCAGAACGTACCTGAACCTGTAAATACTCTAAATAGACTCTATATAATAATAATTAGTTATTAAAACACTTATTAACCATGGCTAAAAGTGGGTAAAATCTATGGTCTATCATTCCTCAGATCAAAGGGAGAATCTGGGACCACTTGGCCATGATTCTCGTCTCTCCTGATTCGGAGGAGGTTGGTCTTGCCGTTTCGGGCAAGGATATTGAAGTAGATCAACCTACAGCTCTGCTTGGTGTTAGCGATTACTTGATTGGGAGATCGATGTCTGGTGTATATGTGTTAGACCTGTGATGGGTGTTATATTTGAAGGGAGTGTGTACCCAGTTTATGTTATGTTTATCGGTTTGTATTGTACTAGCCCTATGGGACTTTCTAAAATATTTCTGTTTTGTAGCTTTTCTTTTTACGGAAAATGCGTCAACGAGAGCGAGAGAGTGTGAGTATGTTCCTCATTTCCTTCGCCCTAGCGAATCCTGATACTTGCAGTTACGTTAAGATAAAGGATTTCATGGGTTAAGACCCGAGAAAGCTTTTGAACTTCTAAGTATCGACGAAGAGACAAGTTTGTGTATCTCGTATCAATGATACTATGTCCTTGAGAGTTAATAGTGGAGTTAGGGTAAGGTCTAGGTCTCTTTTCGTGCCTAAAGTATGCGGCATCGATCTCGGATTACTTGATTCGTTTACGATTTCGACTGACTCTGTTTCAATGCTAAAATCGGCAATGAGTTATCGGCTTATGTGATTTACATTGATCGGGAGCCGATTATCTCTCCGGAGACAATTTTAAAGTCTTGGAAGCTCTGACCAAAATTTCAGATTTCTATAGCGCGCTTATCCTTGTGTCGGATGTTTGAGAACTAATTCAAAGAGATGAGCAGGTTAGGCTAAGTGTTCGTTTTGAGAACGGTTGATTTGTCTGTCGGGGCCAGTCGATGGATGTGATGTAAGAACAAGTACTTGTTTTTTCTAACTTGAGTTAATTGTTAATTTATAGTCGTGTTATGATTGTTTTCGGGAGTTGTTCGATTTTGGAAGTATATTTTCGAAAGACTGCGACGTCTCGCTTTTTCCCGAAAATATGGTTTTCCTTCATGTAAAAGTGATTTAACGTTGTGAGAATACGTTGGGAGAGTTGTTTGTCCGAAAGTGTTTTTAGAAGTTTTCTTTCGTATATCGCGGAGTGTTTGCGGGTTTCGGAGGTGTTATGTGTGGCGTCCTAAGGACTTAGATTTTTTATGAAGATTTTTTTGTACGATTTTCGTTTTCGGATCGTACGATGAATATTTTTTTTTACTTAGGCATTTTAAACGAATTGTGGGTTGTTGTTTTAGCCGTAAAGTAATTTTACGAGATAAAGTGTTTCTTGGCGAGACGTTTCGTAAGTCGTATTGCATTTTCTTATTGCCAAAAAAGTTTAAAAAATATTGAATACAAGAAAACAAATATTTTAAACTGTGGGAGTATACGTACTCACTCCCCTCCCCTTTTTAGAGAGGGGGAAAGCTGAACTCGTCATGCGACAAGTTTTATACGTACACCTTTCGAAAATCAAGTCGTCTCGTAGTTAAGTTTGTTGTCGTGAGTGTTTTACTCGCTTGGCGCGGTTGTATCAATAGTTTTTTGTCGTGGTGACCGTCACTGGATCGGCGACTTTCTCTGGATTTGACTTCTCCGGTTAGGCTGAAGTGTTGGTCTTAGAGACTTCTTGCTTTCATTGTCCCAAACTGTTGCTTGATTTGACGATTTTGCGAGGAAACATAGTCGCGACTGTTTTTGGCATCCACAGATTGTTGCGGTTTCGTTAGGATGCAGAGATGATAGGTGGATGGAACGACCTTCATGGAGTTTATCCATGGCGTTCCCATGATCGCGTTGTAGATGGCTGGGTGATCGACGACTGCAAAATTGACGATCTTTGTCATGTCTTCGGCTAGGACGGTGTGGGAACCGAAATTCACACTGTCGATTTCCGTTTAAATAAGAAAACTAGGAAAACCCTAATTTCCCAGAGGTCCCAGATATCTGCTAATACCACACTCCAAGCAATCAGAACACGAAACGAGAACAGTAATGAAATAATAAATCGAAAAAGAGAGCAAGACAGTTCTTATTCTGAATCTGCGTTGGAGCGTTTACAACAAGGTAAGTGCCTGGGATACGAGAGCTATCGGCGAGATTCCTAGTTCTAAAACCCTAAGACGGCAAAAACCTAATTGAGTCGCAGCTCGAATAACAAAAACGGAAAATTGCCTAAAATTGCTCTAAGTGCTAAGTTTGGTCTGAAAAGTCCTCTCCCATGCCTCTCGCCTAGGACTCCTTATATACTGGCTCCAAGGTTGGTTTACGCTTTCCCCCTTCTGCCCTTAAGCCGCCATATCATAAAAATGGAGATATTCCATTTTTTTCAATTTTCGTAATTATCTTCAAAATTTCGTATTTATCCGCGGAAACTTGACATTTATCTTTCTTTGCGAACCAGGCGTAAACCGTCATGTGGCTTACGGGATGTTGGTTAAGAAATCGTAAGTTGGGCTTCGAGTCATGTCTTAGGTCCCTTTGGGCCGTCTTCCGACTCGAAGCGTTTGTTACGGCTTCTTTCGATAAAGAACGAACTTTCCGCGATTTTTTCGGTAAAGTTTGATCGATAACTTAGAATGGCGGGGAATCGTGAAATTGGTTCGCTACGGTCTTCGGAAGATAGAATCGAAGGGTAGACGAGAACGCATGGACTAATGTTGTATCGATGTTTCGGAAGAGCTCGGTCGCTACGTATCGACCGAACTTTGGTTCGAGCTCGGTCGCTATGTAGCGACCGAGCTTTGGCTCGAGCTCGGTCGCTACGTAGCGATCGAGCTCCGGCTCCAGCTCGGTCGCTACGTAGCGACCGAGCGAGCGCTTGGTCGCTACGTAGCGACCGAGCGGAATGGACGTTCGGTCGCTATGTAGCGACTGAGCCTTGGCTCGAACTCGGACGCTACATAGCGACCGAGTGAAGCACGTGTTCGGTCGCTGCGTAACGATCCTTTTCGGGCTTTTGTCCGATGACTCGCGTTTCCTCCGTAAAGCTTTTCGTAGAGAAGAATCTATTTCGAAAAAGTATTTGTCGAAGAATTTTTCTACGTTTTTCTTGTTCGGGGATTTGGACGTTAACTTCGTCGTAACCGTTTTTGACCCCAACAGACGGGGAGTTTAATTGAACCGACTGTCATTGTCGTTGTGCCAGAGAAACCGCCCAATGGTTTTGGCGTTGGTATGACTTCAGATAAATAGACGTTCATCCTTTTGCGCGGAAGATGATATCGACTGTACTCCCTGTGTCCACAAGGATTATTGCGACTTCGAGATCTCTGATGACGAGATCAATAACGAGTGAATCGGAGTGAGGCTTGTCGATTCCGACGGTTTCGTTTTCCTCGAATTTGATCGTGTCGTTTGGGAGGCCGAGGGGGGGAGACCAGTTTGTGCTTGACTCGGCTTTGCGTTGCTAAGCTTTTATCGATGAGACGGTGTCATGGCAGTATTGGGATCCTCCGATGATCATGTTCATGCTGCAACGATTGTTATCGTTTCCCCTGTCGTCCGGCCTTCTCCCGCGTTTTACATTCTCGCCTGACTGATTCCCATGAGAATCATTTTCTGCTGGCGGGGGTTGGTCAGTTTTTGGCGGACGGTCTGTATCTTGAATGAGATCCTTTATGCTGGTAAAATCGGAGATTTCTCATGCCAGAAATTTTGCCATTAGCCTCGATCCAAGAACTTTGCAGTTCGTAGTGGAGTGACCTTTAGTCTGGTGAAACTCGCAGAAGGTGTTCTCGTCATATGACGTGTTTCAGGTCCATGTGTTTTCCAACGTTCTCCCTTGTTTCGATGCGGAATTGATGGTGTAATTATGCACCCCTTGGACGACTTCCCCCTCGTGATGTATATATATGTCGTTACAAGAAGTTTTTTTTTTTTTGTTTTTGCTCTGACGTGGCGTCTTTCGAGGATGCTTTCAGTGGTTTATGTTTCTGCGATAAGACTTTCATCTCCTCTTCAATGGTGATAAAGTCTGTGGCCTTATGAAGAGCATCATGGATCGTGCGCGGCTTCTAGAGAGATATCCACTTCCTGAAATTCGATTCTTACTAAAGCGTTTTTCTTAAAGCGTGTATTGCCACTTTATCGTTTATTCCGCTGACTCTAGACATGACGACGATCTTGAATCTGTTCATGAAGTGTCGTATATATTCGTTTTCCTTTTGGGATAAGCCCCAAAGGTCGACGTCGGAGATTTGTTGCGTTCTTGTTCCTTGACCTGCATGTTAGTACCTGAAATATTTCAACCTTTTGGGCACTAGAGAAGTGTGTTACGACAGGCATGGAATTGCTAGAAACATAATTAGATCCAGATTTAATCAAGTTAATAAGATAATCAATATGTTTATCCATTCTAGTGAATGAATCATCCATTCTAGTAAAGGAATCACTTACATTGAGTTGTGAAATTGATGGTTTCTCGGTTCCTTGCACCTCACGACTCAAATTTGATGTTGCTGAGGTCTTTTTCCTTGGACAATCTTTTGCTAGATGACCCTGGCCTTGACACCTATAACAAATAATGTCAGGTGGTTTTAAAATGCTAGAGTACTCACCTTGTGTTTGCTTGTTTTGAGGTGTATACACTGGTTTTGAGTTTTTCCTTTAGGAAACAACCTCTCCCCGAGTTGCTGGTTGCAAGACTTGTGGTTTTACTAGTCTCCTTGTGGACACCTTCTGCATGTGCTGTGCTCTTTCCACAAACTTACCATAGATGAGCTTCTTCAACTCTGTCCAAGTAAAAGGTGGTTCATTGTAATAGATCCGATCAACATCTACTTGGTCCCACCATTTTTATGCTTCTCCAACTAGGGTATCTCTTGCATAAGTTGGCTTTAACTTCTCTGGAATTCTCCAAGTTTGAAACCATTGTTCCATGTTGTTCTCCCACCTTAGATATGCACTTGTTCCTTCCATATGACCTGAAAATTGCATAGTTGATGTTTCCAAGCGGTTCTGCCTAAGCTGATTAGCATTGTGGTTCAATGGTTTGCTTTGAACATGGCTTGATCAATTTCCATGGTAAGACTTTACGGGTGAAGCCGTGGTGGTTTTCTTCTCATTGGACAAGGTTGAACATAAGGTTCCCCATCAGAACTTTCCTCATAAACGGATGAGTAGTTGTGACCATAGGTGAGGTGGGATTTGGGACCACAACAAGTTGAATACTGGTCCAATGGTTCTGGTTCCACTTCCTGATACTCTTGCTAATCATCAGGGACATACTCTGGATTGGAGTCTATGTACCAATGACCTTCAGTGTGGTCATCTCCATCACCCCAACAAGCCTGGTTTGTTTCTTCTCCACAATCTACTTCAGAAGTGTTGTATTCTTCAGCTTCTTTTCCACTCTCCATGGTTGCAAAGCTTTAGGTAGGCCCGGGCGTTTGGGTCTTCGAGTCGGGTTTGGGCCGGTTCCTTTCGGGTCCGGGTCTTTCGGGTCCTAAATATTTAGACCCAATAGGTACTTAGAAATTTTCGGGTCAGCTTCGGGTCGGTTCTTCTTGAGTCCAGATCGGTTCGGGTCTATAATTAAAATACCCATAAAATATCCGTAATTTTTCGGGTCCATATCGGGTCTGGGTCGGGTTCGGGTATTTATGATCTGAAAAAGACATGGCAAAACCAACACCATCAAATTTAGTCGATATTTATCATATATATCTAAAATCTTACAAAATAACTTAAATGAAACTATTAATAATTAAAATAAAACATTTTTAAACTCTAAATTTTACATTTTAAAACTTCATATTACTTAAAAAATGTTACAAAATAATAACAAATGTTGTTAACAAAAGATATTTCAACTAAATCATAAAATAATATATATATAATAGAACACAAAAAAAAATCATAGTTTTAGATATACATGTTTTTAAGTCGGGTACAAATCGGTTCTTACCGGGTCAGGTCTATTCGGGTCGGTTCTTTTCAGGTCCGGGTCTATTCGAGTTGGTTTCTTTCGGTTTCGGTTCTGGGTCGGGTATTTTTTGGTCGGTTTCGGTTCGGATTTTCGGGTCTAGGTTAAAATGCCCAGGACTAGCTTTAGGACAAATGCCTCGCAAGAAGACAATAAATTAATCAAAATCAAAGAAACGTGGGATAGGAAAGCTAATGGAAAGAACAAAATAGAAGACTATAAACTTATGGAAATTTTCTGATTTTTGTTTTAAAAAAAAAAGAAATATAACCTGTTATAACTTTAAAAGAATAACTAGATTTTGACCCGCGCTTTCAAAGCGCGGGTTTATTTTTGTTTTTTTTTTCAATTGACAAATATTTAGTAAATGTCACATTTTCATATATTTGTGTTTTATTTTATAAAAGACTTAAAAATTTTATCTTTATTTATCGTATTTCATTTTAAATGACTATTTATGTTAAAAAAAAATTAAACTTTATTTTTTTAATGAATTAAGTTGGTATAACTCTGATAAATTAATTTTATTATGGGGTTAATATTTTAATTAAAAAATTATATACTTTTAATAAAGATTTATACTTTTCAATAAAAAAATTCAATTATTTTTATGAATGCTTAAATTATATTAAGAAAAGAAAAAATAATAATTAAGAATAGTTGAAAAAAAATTATTTGAACTTGGACTCAATGGTCTAAAGGAAAAAAAAAGGTGAGAATTGAATCTGATTTTTTAATAGGCCCAAATGGCCCCAGAGAGATTTGATTTGGGCTGAATCCATAAATAATGACCCAATATAGATTTGTTATTAATATTACTTAATTGCCCTTAATGAAACATGCAATGTTAGTGAAGGAAACATGCCCCTAAGGTAATTATGACAATAGGATCCTGCTTTAATAGTATAGATTACTGAAATACTTTAAATCTTTTTTTTTGTCTTTTGGGGTTTATGAAAATCAAATAACAAAGAAAAGGAAAAGAAAGTTCGCAAGCAAAGTTTTAGGAAAGGAATAAGTTTGGATCGACCAGAATTGGAAAGCTTTTAAAAAACTTGACCAAAAAATGGAAATCTCGGATTGCAACTTTACTAACAAGTTTTTATGACTTTTTGAATGAGAATAATGATCTAGAAACAACTAAACTCGACATGGATAAGAACAGGATGAACACAACTCTTTTTATGGTTTTTATATTTTGAAAGAAATGAAACAACTAAATCCAACAAGAAACAAAACTATTTCTTTTTATGGGTTTTATGGTTTTATGAAAAGATAAACTAGATGCAGCAAGTAACAAATGATTCTTATGGGTTTTCTTTATAAGTTTATGCAAAGTAAAGCTGAATGAAAGAAATAACAAAACGATTTTTATAGTTTTTGATTTAGGAATGCAAAAAAAAACAAAAAAACAAATGAAACACAAACGATTGCAAATAAGTAGATAGGGATAGACACAACCTGATGCTGACAGAACTTCAGCTCTGATACCAAAAATGATACAAGCCCAAGCTATCAAAAGCTCACATTTACAATATCCTTGGATCAAAGATAATGGACGATCCAACAAGAGGGGTGGTTTGTACAATCGATCGAATCGACTTTAAAACCGGTTTGATGGAAGAATTGATGATGATATGGGATAGAACAGTTTGCTGATTGATTCCACAATCAACCACGAAGTAGGATGCCTGATTCCACAAGCAGGCTAACTCGCCAATCAAAGAGCCTAGTGATTCCACACAAGACTGAATGACAAAATTCACACAAGACTCAAAGACTTTGGAGAAAAGAAACTTATTAAATTTTTAGGTAAAGATTTCGTCGGTTACAATAAAGCAACCAATATGCTTAGTAAAATGACTTAGAAAGCTAAGAAAACAGAAACAAAATGAAAGCAAGAAAAACTAGCAGTTAGGGCTCGTTATGCTTTAATGATAGAATCTCGGCCAAAATGGGAGATGTGATGAGCTTCTTGTATCTTGATAACTTTGGGAATATCCTAGGAGCCTTCTGGTGATGAAATAAATCACCAAATCACAGCCAAGAATGTAGAAATCTAGCCGTTGGATTTGATTGCAAATCTGGTCCAAATATGGCAAGTCTTGGTGTGAAAGAATCTCCTTAATCCAATACGGTCTGGTGCATGGTATAAACTCTCCAATTTGTATTAGATGTAATGAATGATCTCCTGGTCTCCACACGGGAGTTTGAGTTGCACACTCCTTAAGCAAATAATGTATTTCCTTAAATAGAACCAGTTCCGATGCAGTGTAGGTAACCAGACTTGTAAATGGTAAATCTCCTAAAACATTAACCCTTTTGGTATGAAACCAATTCGCTGCATTCTCTGGTTGAGTTGAGAATCTATAGCAAGTTGTTTAACGTTTAAACTCCTCATGGTTGCAAAGATATCCTTTCTTTGAATGCACCGATGTCGCTGCTGGCTCCAATGTAGCTTGTATGGTTGATCTCATGAGTTGGTGGTCCAGCTACTGACTTGAGGTCCTCATCAGCCTCATAGGATGCTCGACAAAGACTATCTGCATGCTCAACCAAAGATGATTCAATCTGCGTCTCCAGCAAGGAAATACGTTAGAGTGCCAACTTTCTTTCACACCCAACCACCCAAAGTCGCGACTGATTCCCAACTTCTCGGCAGCAGCCAACTGAGCGGTATTAGCCCGCTCTCGATCTTGAACCACCTTCAGACTGAGCTTCAACTCTCAAATGATTTTCTTTATTTCATAGAGTTCGTCGGGACGAGGAACATCCTATAAGCGTTTCTCCAAAGTTGTAGTGAATTCGTTATTAGCCTCCATAGCCTGAGACAAAGAGACGAATAAGAGGCGAACACACCTTGGCATGAGCGACAGCCATCTTCACATAAGCGTCCCGCTCCGTCATATTCATAAAAGATTTTAGCAAAATAGCTAGACCTCTGACAGTGATCTCACTCAAATTACCCTAAGGAGTGAATTACCCTCTCAAATAAGAGGTTCAGTTGTAGTACTTAGGGATCGAATCCACGAGGAGTTAGGAAACCTAATAAATCTAATTAGAGTGATTAAGATAGGTTGATTATGATTAAATGTAAAAAGCAGGTTTGTGAGCAAGGCAGATGCTCGATTGATTTGATTGGGTTTTTTTGGGTCCTTTAGATGAAATAGCTAGACTTAGGGTTTCTATTCAGGTAATAAGGATTATAATCCTACAGATGCCTAACAAGTTGTATGCATGATATTATAGAGCTCAAACACTTATAAACAAACTGATCGGCGTTCGCTTTCTAGGTTTGTCTATTGACCAGATATACGTGTCGATCAATGATTCTAGAGGAATATCGATCGATACACTTGATGTACCGTTGATCGATTATTCTATAAGAATATCGATCGACGCGTTCTTAGTCAAGCTTTAAGCGCGGATTGAATTATTCTCACTAGGCTTCCTAGATAAGCTTTCGCCTTACTCTAGCAATCCTAGCTCAATTAGAACATATTCAGGGTGAGATGAAGTGATGACTTGAGTCTACAACTCCTAGGGGAAGTTCTAGCTAGCTAAACTAGAAACATGCTTTAATGACAGCACAACTTAGCAATCCATAGTTGGGGCTAATCACTCATAACCTATTTAAACCCTAAACCTAACAATATAACTACTCAGACATGGCTAAGCAATTCATAACAACAATTAGGTATAAAAACTACATAGATAAATAGATAGATATTAATAGAGTTCCAATCACAAATCTCTTTGGATCTCCTCTCCAACTCTACTAAAATCCTAGAAAACCTTTGCTGTGAAAATATGAAAACAATAAAGCACACTTTTTGCCTCTAACATGTTGGCAAACTATAAATATTAGGTTAAAACTCGTTAGGGATAATCTTGTAAATTGGTGAAGTCTTGGGCTCTAAGTCGGCTGGAAACAAATGGGCTTTTGCGCGCTTCGCCGTCGATCGATGTCACAGGATATGCATCGATCGATTATTGTCTCTGAATGTCGACCATTGGTCTTGCTCGATGGTCAGCTCGGATGTTTTCTCCAATTGTCTCTGAATGTCGACCATCACTTTCTTCCAAATCACTCATGATCCTATAAATATACTAAATAGACTCTAAAAACTAATTAATAATTAGTTTTTATAACACTTATAAACCATGGCTAAAAGTGGGTAAAATCCATGGCCTATCACACAGCTATCCTATGCAAAGAAGTTCAGTTTGACTTCACACCAGAATGCTCAAAAGCATTTGAAGAAATCAAAACAGCTTTGGTGAACACCCCCCCCCCCCCATCGTGCAAGCTCCAGACTGGAGTTTACCTTTCAAGATAATGTGCGACGCAAGCGATTTCGCTGTAGGCGCGGTTCTTGGTCAGAGGAAAGAGAAAAGGCTACACGTTTTCTACTACGCTAGTCGAACTCTCGACGATGCACAATGGAACTATGCGAAAGCAAAAAAATAATGCTTGCCATGTTTTCGCCATTGAGAAATTTTGCCCCTACCTGTTTGGTTCTAAGGAAGTTGTCCACACAGATCACGTTGCAATAAAGTACTTGAATCAAACGAAAGATGCAAAACCAAGACTCTTGCGGTGGATCTTACTACTCCAAGAATTCGATATAGAAATAAAGGACAAAAGAGGACATAGAAAATGGAGTAGCGGACCATCTTTCCCAAATAAGACTCGAAGACAACGTTCCTATTGATGATTTTCTACCCACGGAAAATTTATACCAAATAGACTCGGCATTCATTGGTCAGATTTCTCACGCTTCAGAAATATTGTCGGCTGACATTGCGAATTATGCATCGATCGACAATCTAGTCGATTAAATTACGGACTATCCGAAAATCAAGATTTTTGTGGATTTTGAAGTTAAAGTCGTTAGCAAACCCTTCAAACCTGATCTAGATTCTCTCGTAGATCTAATTTTAAGTCGGTGGTTCATGCGCTGGACAAAACCACTTTGGAGAGACCTTGGTATGCTGATATAGTAACACTACAAGAAAACACAAGTTTAGCGAGGAAAATTAACGAGGAAAACTAATCCTCGTAAATTTACGTCGACTTTACGAGGAACTTACGAGGAAATATAAAATCAACGTTATTTCCTCGTAAAATAATGACGAAATCATTTCGCCGTAAAGTCGATGTAATGTCACGTGGATTTTAGGAGGAAATACGCTTTCCTCGTAAACTCGAAGTAAATGTAGCGTGTACTTTACGAGGAAATATTTTACGTCTACTTAGCGAGGAAATTTTGAATCCACCAACTTTGTAGTTGTAACACGTTTTTTTTCCAGCAACCTAACTAAATTTTGTCGTAAATTCCTAGCAAAATTACAACTACCAGATTCAAAAATTTTCTATAAATATGGACGTTTGAACATCATTTTAAACACACCAACAAGAAAGAAAAAAAACGTGAAAGAAAAAAAATGTCGGGCTCCGGAAATATTTTCGAGTTGCGGAGGTGGATGTATATGCATAGAGATGCTAACGGGAGAGTGACGAAAGAATACCTTGCGGGGCTGGAGACATTTATGCATCAAGCAGATTCCACACCGCTAGCCCAAGAAAGCGGTAAGATATTGTGGGAACCGAAATTCGCACTGTCGATTTCCATTTAAATAAGGAAACTAGGAAAACCCTAATTTCCCAGAGGTCCTGGATATCTGCTAATACCTCACACCAAGGAAATCAGAACACAATAATGACAACGATAAAGTATAAAAATCGTAAGAAAAGAGCAAAGAGAAGTCTTATTCCGAATTTGCGTATGAGCGTTTACAACAATGTATAAGCCTGGGCTCGAGAGCTGTCGGCGAGATTCCTAGTTCTAGCAACCCTAAGACGGCTAAACCTAATTGAGTCACAGCTCGAAATAACAAAAACGGAAAATTGCGTAATTGCTCTAAGTGCTAAGTTTTCTCTGAAAAAGTTCTTTTCTTCATGCCTCTCACCTAGGACTCCTTATATACTGGCTCCAAGGTCGGTTTACGCTTTTCCCCTTCTGCCCTTAAGCCGTCATAGCATAAAAATAGAGATATTCCATTTTTTCCGATCTTCGTAATTATCTTCAAAATTTCGTATTTATCCGCGGAAACTTGACATTTATCTTTCTTTGTGAACCAAGCGTAAACCGTCATGCGGCTTACGGGATGTTGGTTAAGAAATCGTAAGTTGGGCTTCGAGTCATGTCTTAGGTCTCTTTGGGCCGTCTTTCGACTCGAAGCGTTTATTACGGCTTCTTTCGATAAAGAACGAACTTTCCGCAGTTTTTACGGTAAAGTTTGATCGATAACTTAGAATGGCGGGGAATCTTGAAATGGGTTCGCTACGGTCTTCGGGAGATAGCATCGAAGGGTAGACGAGAACGCATGGACTAATTTCGTACCGATGTTTCGGAAAAGCTCGGTCGCTACGTAGCGACCGAACTTTGGTTCGAGCTCGGTCGCTACGTAGCGACCGAGCGGAATGGACGTTCGGTCGCTATGTAGCGACCGAGCCTTGGCTCGAACTCGGACGCTACGTAGCGACCGAGTGGAGCTCGTGTTCGGTCGCTGCGTAACGATCCTTTTCAGGCTTTTGTCCGATGACTCGCGTTTCCTCCGTAAAGCTTCTCGTAGAGAAGAATCTATTTCGAAAAAGTATTTGTCGAAGAAGTTTTCTACGTTTTTCTTCTTCGGGGATTTGGACGTTAACTTCATCGTAACCGTTTTTGACCCCAACAGATGTTATGTCCTTGTCGGAAATGCAACAATTCGAAATTGGCAAATCGTGAAAATGTTTGGAAGCATTTAATAAATAGAGGTTTCACGCCAAATTACTATATCTGGTTTCAACATGGAGAAGGTTATAATTATGATCAGAATGAAGCTAGTATTAGTAATAGCAATTTTCAGGAAGAACCGGTTGATCATCATTTGCATAACGAACATAGTTACCATCAAGAGGAGCAGATGGTAGATTATGATAGGGTTCATGATATGGTAGCTGATGCATTCGTAGCTCATGATGAAGGTGAAGAACCTAACATAGATGCAAAAAAGTTTTATGAAATGTTAAATGCGGCGAATCAGCCACTTTACAGTGGTTGTAGAGAAGGTCTCTCTAAATTGTCGTTGGTTGCTAGAATGATGAATATTAAAACTGATCACAATCTACCTGAAAGTTGCATGAATGAATGTGCAGACTTGCTTAATGAGTATTTGCCGGAAGATAATGTGTTTGCTGATTCTTATTATGAGATTCAGAAACTGGTTTATATTCTTGGGTTGCCTTCGGAGATGATAGATGTTTGCATCGACAACTGCATGATCTACTGGGAGATGATGAGAAGTTAGAAGAATGTCGATTCTGCAAGAAGCCACGATTCAAGCCGCAAGGACGGGGATGTAATAGGGTACCGTACCAAAGGATGTGGTACCTACCAATTACAGACAGATTGAAAAGATTGTATCAATCTGAGCAGACAGCCGGAGGGATGAGATGGCACGCCGAGCATACTCAGATGGATGGTGAGATGACTCATCCATCAGATGCAAGAGCCTGGAAACATTTTAACGAAGTACATTCGGAATTCGCTAGCAATACCCGGAATGTGTATCTTGGATTATGCACAGATGGATTTAGTCCATTCGGAATGTCAGGGAGACAATATTCATTGTGGCCAGTCTTTCTTATGCCAAACAACCTGCCACCGGAGATGTGCATGCAACGGGAGTTGTTATTCTTGACCATATTAATACCTGGTCCGAACCATCCAAAAAGGTCTCTGGATGTTTTCCTACAACCACTGATAAAAGAGTTGAAGGATTTGTGGTCAACAGGGGTGAGGACGTATGACTGCTCAACGAAGACGAATTTTACGATGCGAGCGATGCTTTTGTGGAGCATAAGTGACTTTCCTGCCTATGGGATGTTGTCTGGATGGACTACACAAGGGAGATTACCTTGTCCATATTGTAATGGAACGACAGATGCGTTTCAACTGAAGAATGGTAGGAAGACAAGTTGGTTCGATTGTCACCATCGATTTCTTCCCATTGGCCATCCGTACCGAAGAAACAAGAAAATTTTTAGACACAAAAGGGTTGTGAGAGACACTCCTCCTCCATATCTAACTGGAGAACAAATTGAAGCGCAAATTGACTATTACGGAGCTAACGAAACAGTTCGTTGTGGTGGTAATTGGCATGTCCCCGGTAATATGTTTGATTCTTACGGTGTTCATCACAACTGGAACAAGAAGAGTATATTTTGAGAGTTCCCATATTGGGAGGATCTTCTTCAGTGCCACAACCTCGATGTGATGCATATAGAAAAGAATTTCTTTGAGAACATCATGAATACAATATTGAATGTCCCAGGGAAGACAAAAGACAACATAAAATCGAGGTTGGACTTGCCGGATATTTGCTCAAGAAGTGAGTTACATATAAAAAGCAATAGACAAGTTCCCGTTCCGATATTCAGATTGTCTTCAGAAAAAAAGTCGGTGTTGTTCAACTGGGTGGCATCAGAAGTGAAGTTCCCCGATGGGTATGTTTCAAATCTCTCTAGATGTGTTGAAAAGGGTCAAAAGTTCTCCAGGATGAAGAGTCATGATTGCCATGTCTTTATGCAATGACTACTTCCCTTTGCATTTGCGGAGCTACTTCTAACAAACGTACATGAAGCACTTTCAGGTAGTATATTATAACGCAGCAATGTTATAATGGTTTAGTTTGCAAAACTATATGACTAATAATGTGTTTAATTGTTTTTGGAATATACAAGGCATTGAAGCATTTTTCAGAGATCTGAGCACACGCACTCTTAAAGAAGAAGTCGTGGAACAGCTTCAGGAGAACATTCCAATCTTATTGTGCAACTTGGAGAAGATATTTCCTCCGGGATTTTTTGACGTCATGGAGCATCTAGCTTTCCACCTCCCAAATGAGGCATTGCTTCGTGGACCTGTACAGTACGGATGGATGTATCAGTATGAGCGAGCCATAAAATATTTGAAGGGAAAAGCAAAGAACCTCTATAATTACTGGAAGTTTGACGGAAAAAACTTCTCACTTCATATCGTACTACTTTGCGTCAAAAGTACGTACCCGGAAAAGAGCTCCAAGAAGATATGATGATGGTGGTGTCGCGCCAACATATGCAGTTGCTGGTGTTCCAGACATTTTTAGCCAGATTGGGCGACTCGGTGGGAAATCAAAAGAGGTTTGGTGGTCGAGTGAAGAAGACGCTCATAGTGCACACACCTATATTCTACTCAATTGCGAGGATCCATTGATGCGTTATTTTGAAAGGTAACATATATGGACACTTCTAAACACATATAAGTATAAATTATATAATTGCCAAAGATTAATTAATATAAAATGTGATTTTACAGCCTATTTGTTTCTCAAGTCGAAGAAACATTCCGAGGTATATCCACAAGTGACGTAGACAAAAGGAAAGATCAACACTTTATTAAGTGGTTGAAGAATCAGGTATTAACTCAAACTCTTAATTTTTTCAGGTCGATCAAACTCTTTTTTCATACATGATTTGTATTTCAACGTTCTCTTTATTTTTGCAGGTTGATTATGACGACGATGCAGATTATCCTAAGTGGTTACATGAAGTAATTCAATCTCCACTTGTAATGGTCACTTTTCACACATATGAGTATGTTAGACAGCGGGCGGCCAGTAACTATGGAATATGTGTGAAAGGGGAAACAGATTTCTACGGGATCTTGACGGAGATTATTGAAGTCGAATTCCCAGGGATATTGAAGCTGAAATGCGTCCTCTTAAAATGTGAATGGTTCGACCCCGTCGTCAACAGAGGTGTTCGGTTTAACAAATTCGGTGTAGTTGATGTCAATGGTGGACGAAGGTACAACAAATTCTTTTTTTGCCATACATGAGCAAAATAAATTAACTTCTACGTTTTCTTTATTTTTGCAGGTACAACAAATTCGAGCCTTTCATCTTAGCTTCACAAGCAGACCAAGTTAGCTTCCTTCCATACCCTCGGATGAGAGAATCGGGAATAAATTGGTTAGCCGTGATCAAAGTTACACCTCGAGGACGAATCATCAGTGGAGAAGAACCACCAGTGCAAGAAGAACAGATAAATGAAGTCAAGGAACCTGAACAAGAAATTGATGACATCCTTCTCATTGATCGGCATAATCATGAGTACAAAGATCTTACCGACGATGCTACGGACGAAGCTGTTGAAGACGAGTTTAATGGAAATGATGATGTTTCTAGTGATGACGAGAATGTCGATGTATCCGATTGATGTATTTGTTTTTAATAAGATTGATTTTCAGACTTAATGCATGTGATTTGATGGATTTAATCATGAAAAACTATTTATATAATTTGATTTTGTGTAAGGTAATGGGAGTTTGTATTAGAAATAAGAGATTGAGATTATAAGTTAAGGAATTGTGGTTTTAGAATTTGGGGTTTAGAATGGAAAGAATAGATTGAGGTTAAAGGGGAGATGGGTTTGGGGTTTGGAATATATGAAGTAGAAGATAAGGAAGATAGGGTTTCGGGTTTCAGATTTTAGGGATTTAAACATAATCCTCGTAATTTCCTCGTAAAATAACGAGGAAATAACAACGAAATTAAAAAATAAAGAACACGGGAGTCGTTAATTCCACGTAAGTCGTATTCGTCGTAAAAAACTCGTAATAAGAAAACGCGGGCCTCGCTCATTCCTCGTAAATGAAAAAGCGGGCCTAGCTAATTCCTCGTAAATGAACGACCAAATAGGGACTACTGTTGTAATATTTGAAAAAAAAAAGAGAAGAAAGATACTGGAATCACAGGTGGGAAGAAACAAGGCGAGACCTACGTAAGTCTAGCCTTGTCTCCGCCCACATGTGTTCCAGTATCTTTCTTCTCCTTCTTTTTTTTCAAATCTTTCTAATTTGAGAAGCAAACTGGTGAGTAATTATCTCTGATTTGAGAAGCAAATTGGTGAGTTTATCTTTGATTTGAGAAGCAAACTGGTTAGTATTTATAGGAAATTTCGAAAGGTTTTACGACCAATTAGCTTCGTCTCATTCTTCTTAAATAAAAAAGCGGGCCTCGCTAATTCCTCGTAAATGAACGAGGACGTTACTAGGAAACCAAACACGGGCCTCGCGAATTCCTCGTTGAAGGGAAGATGGGTTTGGGGTTTGGAATATATGAAGTAGAAGATAAGGAAGATGGGGTTTGGGGTTTGGGGTTTCGGATTTTAGGGATTTAAACATAATCCTCATAATTTACTCGTAAAATAACGACAAAATAACGACAAAATAAAAAAATAAAGAACGTGAGACTCGTTAATTCCACGTAATCAGAAATCGTCGTAAAGACCTCGTATCCGGAAAATGCGGGCATTGCTATTTCCTCGTAAAATAAAACACGGGCCTTGCTATTTCCTCGTAATTTACCGTGGGCTTTAGGAGGAAACAAAACGCGGGCCTTAGTAATTCCTCGTAAATTTACGAGGATATTACGAGGATATCTAATCTCTTATATATACTCGCGAGCGCTCACACTTTCATTTCGTCTCAACTTCCTCTCCACTTCCTCTCTATTTCGTAGCAATGGTAACTATCTCTAATTCCTCCCTAATTTGATTAGTTTAGGATAGATTAGGTGGTTAGTGTAGGAAATTTAGATAGGTTTACGGATTTTATGTTAATTAGTGTTGATTAGGTGGTTAATGTAGGGAATTTAGCTAGATTTATAGAAATTGTTAATTATAGAATTTGTTAATACTGCTGATGTTAACATCAAAGATTAAACTTTTTTGCAGGGCTTTCGAAAGAACATGTTTACTCCCCATTACAGAGAGTTGTTCGGTGAGCCTGGTAGTCATTTAGACCCGCCTTCTTTGGCTCCCGGTTCTTCTTCAGCTCCCGGTTCTTCGGGTCCGGAGACTGTCCCCGAGACTCCGTCTTCTCAGAGAGTCTCTCGGTCGCCTTCTTCTAGTGCACTGTTGGTTTCTCATGTGTCTCCTACGATGGCTCCTCCGACGATGCCTCCTCCTGTGCCTCCTCCGATACCCGCCGAGATTCATCCCGATTCGATGGTGCCTCCGAGTGCTCCTTACTCGCAGTACACTGTCGAGGACCTTCTCGGTCAGCCAGGCAGAGAAGGTTTACCAGTCATAGACCCCGAGAGACCGGACGGAACTTTGTGGTATGTTACATTAATTATTATTTTTTAATTCTTTTAAAAAAAATTTATAACATTAATAAGTAATTTATACTTTAAATTTGTTTTTTTTCAGGTTTGGGGTTGACGGAAGTCTTGCATCGGACGTAACCGACACGATCAAAGGTTACTTCTCCTTGCCACATCCGAACTGGAAAAAGACACCGATCTACGTCAGAAAGACGTGGTTCAAAATTTACGCTGTAAGTTACTATTAATTAATTATATATACTTTAATTTTTTCATGATTTATATTTTTTTTTAAACTAATTATTAATTTAATTTATTTTTTACAGCAAAAATATCATTGGTCCATGGGGGTCAATGAGAGGGTGAGGAAAAAGTTTTACGCGAAGGAGAAAGTTCGTTTGTTGGACACGGTCTCCAACTGGAAGGGTGACTGGATCGTGAAGGGCTATGAGCGTGGTAAACCCGCTGAGCTCACCACAGATGTGTGGGATGGCCTCATCCGTTATTGGCAGGATCCTGACGCCATTAGAATCTCCCAGTCTTGCTCTGCCTCCCGTAACACGGTAGATGAGCACGGCCACGGGCCGATGCTTCACTCTACGGGACAAAAAATCCACGCCGGTGTCCGTTTGGAAATGGTAATTAAATATTTTTTTTAATTATTTTTTTAATATATATATATTCTAACTTTCTTAAATTTTTTTTAGGCCAAAGAGACGGGACAACTCCCGTCTCTTTTGCAACTTTACGAGAGGACCCACAAGAACAAAGCGGGCCAATTTCTAGATGGCACGTCCGAGCAAATCTTCAACGACTTGGTTGCTCGGGTTGACGACCGCCAGACCCAGCTGACCCAGCAGTCCACCGACGGATTACCCGTCACTTTATCCACACTTGAAGTGGATAGGATTTACGAGGAGGTAAATTTTTTAAAATTTTAATTTTTTTTATTATTCATTTAATTTAACTTTAAATTTTTACTAACAATATTTATTTTTTGTTTTTAAGGCTGTCCCTAAGAAAAAGGGACGTACGTTGGGGATTGGTTCCGTCAACGATGTTCCGAGAGCGACATCGTCTTATGGTTAGAGACGGGATGAGGAAGTCACTGAGATGCGTAACGAGTTGGCTTCGACAAAAGCTGCGTTCACAGCTCGTATGGGTGGAGTCGAGGGCTTCTTGGACGTTATAGCAGCCACATATCCGGAATGGGAGTCCATGTTGAGGAACATGCGACAACAACATCCCATTCCAGGCGAGTCATCCGGCATACATAACGAGGCGGATGTTGCGAGGAGGAGTGACGAATTCTACCAGGCGATGAACGACCCTTAGTTCTTTTTTTTTGGTTGTTGTATTATAAATTCAAAACTTATTTATATATAAAATATTTTTGTATGGATTTTTATTTTAAATTATAATTTTATTAATAAATTAAATAATTTTAATTATTTTATAATTATATTTTAAAATTCTGTAAAATAAAAAACGAAGTAAATTCGTAGCTAAATTACGACTTATTTACGTGGAAAGTTTACGAGGAAATGACGAGGAAGGTTAAACGAGTATTTTACGAGGAAATACTTTTGAGGTATTTACGTGTATTTTACGAGGAAATACTTTCGAGATATTTACGTATAACTTACGAGGAACACCTTTCGAGGTATTTACGAATATAGCGACCTCCTTACGTGGAATGATTACGTGGTCGTTATGATGAAATGATGTACTTCGTCTTTACGACGAAATATTTTCCTCGCTAAGTTACGACAAATTGGCAAGGAAATATGCGTTACGACGAACGAGTAACGACGAAACGTGTTTCCTCGCTAATTCCTCGTAAAGCCTCTTTTACAACGAACTCACGAGGAATACCGCCGTCGTTAATCTCAAGTTTTCTTGTAGTGTAAACTATCTCGCTACTGATGCAAAGCCAGACATATTCAGAGGATATACAGAAAAAAAGAAATTTCTAAGAGAAATCCGGAGATACTATTGGGATGAGCTATACAAAAAGCATTGTTCGACGGGATATATAGACGTTGTGTCGCCGAAACTGAAGTTTCAAACATTCTCCTCCACTTCCATGGATCCGATTACGCTGGACACTTCACAAGTCTAAAGACGGTGGCCAAAATATTACAAGCAGGTTTCTAGTGGCCGACCATGTTTCGAGATGCACAAGTATACATAACACAATGTGACAGATGCCAAAGAAGAGGAAAAATCAGCAAAAGACATGAAATGAAACAAAACTTCATCTTCGAAGTAGAAGTCTTTGACTGTTGGGGAATCGATTTTATGGGCCATTTTCCTTCTTCGTATAGGAACAAGTATATTCATGTAGCTGTTGACTATGTATCTAAATGGGTAGAAGTTGTAGCCTCCCCCAACAAATGATGTTGTTGTGGTCGTAAAACTATTCAAAAGCATCATTTTCTGAGATTCAGAGTTCTTCGAGTAGTTATAAGTGACGGTGGCACCCATTTTGTAAATAAATTATTTGATAGATTACTCGAAAACATGGAGTGCACCACCGGGTAGCTTCACCTTATCATCCGCAGACAAGCGGACAAGTGGAATTTCTAACCGTCAAATCAAAGAAATCTTAGAAAAGACCCTAGGAACAACCCGAAAAGATTGCACTACAAGAAAACATAATCTTAACGAGGACGGTTTTCCTCGTGAGTTCGTCGTAAAAGAGGCTTTACGACGAATTAGCGAGGAACCACGTTTGCTCGTTACTCATCTGTCGTAACACATATTTCCTCGCTAATTCGTCGTAACGTAGCGAGGAATATATTTCGTCGTAAAGACGAAGTAGATCATTTCGTCGTAAAGACCACGTCAACATTCCACGTAAGGATGTCGCTATATTTCCTCGTAAATACCTCGAAACAAGTTCCTCGTAAACTACACGTAAATACCTTGAAAGTTTTTCCTCGTAAAATACTCGTTTATCTTTCCTCGTTATTTCCTCGTAAATGTTTTCTCGTAAAATACTCGTTTATTATTTCTCGTCATTTCCTCGTAAGGTTTCCACGTAAATAGGTCGTACCTTAGCTACGAATTTACTTCGTTTTTATTATTTTACAGAATTTAAAAATATAAATAAAAAATAATTAAAATTATTTAATTTATTAATAAAATTAAAATTTAAAATAAAAATAAATCAATATGAAAATATTTTATATATAAATAAGTTTTGAATTTATAATACAACAACCGGAAACTCTCTGAGTGTACTGAGTCTCGGGGACAGTGTCCTGACCCGAAGAACCGGGGGCTGAAGAAGAGGCCGGGTCTAAACGACTACCCGGCTCACCGAAGATCTCTCTGTAATGGGCAGTAAGTCTTCCTTTTCGAACCTGAGTAAAAAATTAAATTTTTAAAATTAACATCAACAGTATATTTCCCAACATTATCCACCTAATGAACACTAAATAACATAAAATCCGTAAACTTATCTAAATTCCCTATACTACCCACCTAATCTATCCTAAACTAACCAAATTAGAGAGGAATTAGAGAGACTTACCATTGCTACGAAATGGAGAGGAGGTGGAGAGGAAGTAGAGAGGAAAGAAAAAGTGAGCCCTCGTGGGTATATAAAAGATTACACATCGTCGCAAATTCGTCGTAAAATTACGACGAAATAGCGAGCAGTTACAAAGGCCCGTGTTTTTCAATACGAGGAAATTACGAGGAATCGCAAAAGTCCGTGTTTTTATATACGAGGTATTAACGACGATTTTGCTTACGTGGAATTAACGAGCCTTGCTTTCCTATAAATATACCCACAACTCTCATTCTCAAACCACACACAAACTCCCAAATCACACCCTATCTGAAATCACATTTCTCAGTAAAATCCTATTCAAATTATAAATATTTGAAAAAAATAGGAAAAGGATAAGATATTAGAATTCATGTGGGCAAGACTTACGTATTATAATTGCTGGAAGTCTTGCCACATGTTAATCTGGTATTTTTATCCTTTTCCCTTTTTTCTAGTTTTTACACTACGAGGTATTTACGACGATTTCTGCTTACGTGGAATTAACGAGTGTTATGTTTAAATCATTTTACGTGGTATTTACGACGATTTCATCCAACGTGGTCTTTACGACGATTTCTGGTTACGTGGAATTAACGAGTGTTTTATTTAAATCTTTTTACGTGGTGTTTACGACGATTTCTGCTTCCGTGGAATTAACGAGTATTATGTTTAAATCCCTAAAATCCGAAACCTCAAAACCCCAAACCCCAAACCCCAAACCCCAAACCCCAAACCTGAAACCCCAAACCCGAAACCTCAAACCCCGAAACCTCCAAACCCCAAACCCCAAACCTGAAACCCCAAACCCCAAACCTCAAACCCCGAAACCTCTAAACCCCAAACCCCAAACCCCAAACCCCATATTCCAAACCCCAAACTCCATATTCCTTATTTTCATATATTCCAAACTCCATCTTTATTTTTAAATTTCGTCGTTATTTCCTCGTTGGCGTACGAGGTATTTACGACGATTTCTGCCTACGTGGAATTTATGACGATTTCTTATACGTGGTCTTTACGACGATTTCTGCCTACGTGGAATTTACGACGATTTCTTATAAGTGGTCTTTACGACGATTTGTGCTTACGTGGAATTAACGAGTATTATGTTTAAATCCCTAAAATCTGAAACCTCCAAACCCCAAACCCCAAACCCCAAACCCCAAACCCCAAACCTGAAACCCCAAACGCGAAACCTCAAACCCCGAAACCTCCAAACCCCAAACCCCAAACCCCAAACCTGAAACCTGAAACCCCAAACCCCAAACCTCAAACCCCGAAACCTCTAAACCCCAAACCCCAAACCCCAAACCCCATATTCCAAACCCCAAACTCCATATTCCTTATTTTCATATATTCCAAACTCCATCTTTATTTTTAAATTTCGTCGTTATTTCCTCGTTGGCGTACGAGGTATTTACGACGATTTCTGCCTACGTGGAATTTACGACGATTTCTTATACGTGGTCTTTACGACGATTTCTGCATACGTGGAATTTACGACGATTTCTTATACGTGGTCTTTACGACGATTTGTGCTTACGTGGAATTAACGAGCCTGCGTTATTTATTTTAATATTTCGTCGTTATTTACTCGTTGGCTTACGTGGAATTAACGAGTGTTATGTTTAAATCCCTAGAATCTGAAACCCCAAACCCCATATTCCTTATTTTCTACTTCATATATTCCAAACCCCATCTTTATTTCTATTCCAAACCACAATTCCCACATTTGCTTATTCATAAAACAAACTCCCACATTACCTTATTCATAAAACAAACTCCCACATTTGCTACGAATGCATCAGCTACCATATCAAGAACCCTATCATAATCTACCATCTCCTCCTGATGGTAACTATGTTCATTATGCAAATGATGATCAACCGATTCTTTTTCCTGAAAATTGCTATTACTACTACTAGCTTCATTCTGATCATAATTAAAACCTTCTCCATGTTGAAACCAGATATAGTAATTTGGCGTGAAACCTCTATTTATTAAATGCTTCCAAACATTTTCACAGTTTGCCAGTTTCGAATTGTTGCATTTCCGACAAGGACAGAACATCTTACCACTTTCTTGGGCGAGCGGTGTTGAATCTGCTTGATGCATAAATGTCTCCAGACCTGCAAGGTATTCTTTCGTCACTCTCCTGTTAGCATCTCTATGCATATACATCCACTTCCGCAACTCGTAAATAGTCCCGGAGCCAGCCATTTTTTTTTCTTTCACGTTTTTTGTTGTTGGTGTGTTTAAAATGATGTTCAAACTTCCATATTTATAGGAAATTTCGAATCTGGTAGTTGTAATTTTCCTATGAATTTACGACGAAAATTAATTAGGTGGCAAAAAAAAAAAACGTGTAACACCTACAAAGTTGGTGGATTCAAAATTTCCTCGCTAAATACACGTAAACTATTTCCTCGTAAATAACACGCAAAGTTTACGTCGTATTTACGAGAAAATAGTTTTTCCTCGTAAAATACTCGTTAAATTACATCCGCTTTACGACGAAACACTTTTGTCGTTACGTTACGAGAAAATAACGATGACTTTAGTTTTCCACGTAAGCTCCTCGTAAAATCGACGTAAATTTACGAGGATTGTTTTCCTCGTTAAATTTCCTCGCTAAGTATGTGTTTTCTTGTAATGTTGGTATACAAAGTTAGACAATGCACTTTGATCCTATAGAATAGCATTTAAAACTCCACTCGGTACTACACCATTTCACTTGCTATATAGAAAAGCTTGTCATTTACCGGTAGAATTAGAGCACAAAGCAGCAAGGGCAGTAAAACTGATCAACTTCGACATTAAGCCAGCTGCTGAAACGAGACGAATTCAGTTGAACGAACTAGACTTGATTAGACATCTCGCCTATGAGAACTCAAAGATTTACAAGGAAAGGACGAAAGCCTACCATGACAAGAAAATCATCTCCAGACATTTCGAATCGAATGATCAAGTGCTTCTTTATAATTCCCGATTGACACTGTTTCCTAGGAAACTTCGCTCTTGCTGGTCAGGTCTTTTTAAGGTTAAAGAAGTCAGACCCTACGGAGCTATTACCCTGATCAGTGGTGAAGGAAATGAAGTTACGGTGAACAGAAAAAGAGTTAAGCACTATTGGGCCAAAACACAAACTCCAGACACTCGAACCTTGCGTTTGAATCTCCCAAATGGCTGATTTATTTGGTTTGATATTCAAACTCACGACTTAAAATAAGCGATGAGTGGGAGGCAACCCGCTACTAGTTTCAATATTTTAGGATTAGCTTTCAATTTAAAATTAAAAAACAAACAACAAACTAAAAGAAATTTTTGGGAACGTCGATCGATTACGAGCTCATCGCATCGATCGACGCAAAGTATCGATTCGCGGACTATATAACTCGACACCTAACAAAAAAGTTTTCTTTAGAAACCTGAAAACCCTTCGAAACAATCACCTCTCGATTTTTCTCCTGTTTCTTAACTGATTTCGGTTATTCCTTTACCTAACCTACATGATTTTCACTCATCTATCTGTTTAGCTCACTAAAACAACCGGATTCCTTCTACCTAACCTACTTGATATCGTTTGTCGATCGACATCGACCACTGATTTATGGTTCTTGCTAACTTTTTGCTTTCATTTGTTTTCTTTCGATAGCGAACACAGGACAAAGAGATGCCATGATCTTGTTGGAAGCTCCAGCGCACAGTCAGAACCGGTCCCCGCTCAGGATCCTTGGCCAAAAGAAAGAGAGCAAGATCACATTAAGACCTTCGAGGCGTACGCTGACCCATGCACTGCTGTCAGAAGCAGATAATGCAGCCATCGCCAGATGATGGAGGCATGGGATGACTATGACAGCCTCTTCTACAACGCTTGGCAGGATGTTGTTATCGAGCCAACGCATTTCATCTACTGGGATCTCGTAAGGAGGATAGGGTTTGAGAGCGACTTGAGGGATATGATCGCAGAGTTGGGTCACAGTCATATGGCCACGAATTCATACGACCTCTATCCCGACCTGGACAGACAGTTCATGGCCACAGTGTATGTTTACTATGTCAACGAGAGGGTGAAGATGGCAAAAGAGGGTACTATGACCTTCTTCATCTGAGGCATCAGACACATGATTCCACTACCGACTCTCTGCGACATCTACCGTTTTGAGTTCCGTGACAACATCTACTGCGCTATACCTGCGTTTCCAAGGCAGTCAGCTTTCTGGGGACTCATTGCTTCTGGACACTTTGACTCAGGGACAGCGACTCAGACTTACATTTGCCATCCGACTATGCACTACTTCATCAAGGTCCTTGCCAACACGCTCTTGTGCAAGATGGAGCCGAACAAAGTGCGAGTACAATAACTCACATTGTTGTTCAAATCGGTGAGAGATTTGGTGGAGATTGGCTATCTGTAGGATGCAATGGAGGAACGATCGGTAACTTGGGAGTTGTGTTTGTTGAGTATTTGGTGAAACTGAAGATGAAGCTGTTAAAAGGCAATGGCGCCAAGAGAGAGACAGTGGAAAACTTGCTTACACCTATCATCAGGCACCTTGGGATCCGGACGGATGGAGTCACCGTCATTAGCACTAGACTCTTCATGGACGCATCACACCTCACGAGCACACAGTGGCTCAAAGAGGGACGTTTATGGATCTATGTGGACGATGACAAAGCACATCTGCTTGAGTTACCTTGGCGGACGGCTACAGATTTCAGAGGCGACGTCACCAGGCTTGCGTTCCACCCAGACCCTATCCTCCGCCGCAATCCAGCGAACCTGCCTCGCAGACACGCCATACGCAGAGAAGCTTGAGCAGCAGCCACCCAGGCCCAGCCAGACGTTCCCGACTTCCCACACATCCCTGACATACCCATTCGCGATTATGGCGATTTCCAGCGCGTTGTAGTGGACGCTCTTCACGCCATCTTGGCAAGAGTGTCACAATGTCGTTAAGTTATTACATGGAGTGTGCGTGCGAGATCAACATCAGCTGCAAGACCATTTCGCCGACCAGAGGACAGTGATGACGACTAGTCCCCATCTTTCTATCTTTTAACTACTTTTGTTTTATTTTTGGTTTTATTAGAACTTATGCTTGCACTTATCTTATTCTACGTTGCTATGACTTGAGAGTATCTATTTCCTAACTTTCACATGTGTTTGGATTGTCAAACAGAGCTAACCGCACTGATTAATGACTCAATCCTGATGAGTTAGACCATCTGACATGTTACCTTAGGCGCAGAAATTTTCTGTCCCGAAACCATCGATCGACACCAAGGTCCTGGTGGCAATCGACGTTTGCGACATAAAGGTACAAAATTTCATCTCATTGTCTAACATTTCCTAAGTACTTATGATTTATTTCCTGACCAATCTTAGACTGAATAACAGTGGGGACAGTGTCGTTTAAGTCTGGGGGAGGTAGTTACTAATATTATGTTTTATTTTAAGTTTTATAAAAAAAATATATAAAGAGTTTTTAATAAAAAAGTTTTATTGAGTCGGGATTATGATCTTCTACAATTTAATTACTACTCTAACCACTTTCTAGCACCATCTAGATTTATTAACTACATGATGTATTAGATGGAAAGACCGCAGTGTATGATGTGTTACTCACATCCACACTTACTGAGAATGTCAGGAGAAACCAAAGCTGACTTCCAACTTTAATTTACTCGACTTGCTTATTTTGGGGCTTGGTATACATTAGATTGGAGTCCTCCTGCAAGTCTGGAAGGTATTAGACTTAGTGTCAATGGTTCTCATTCCACCTCTCTTTGGCTTCCATATTTACAAAAGATTGAAATGATTTCTTGTGGTTTAGAGGGGTGGGAATGTTTACTGCGACCTCATTATTCTACTCTACTAGAATGATCACACATTGTTTGGAAGCGAGGAATAGATACATTATCAATGACCCCACTATTTACCTACAACTTTGCCCAATAATATTATATATATACTATAAAAAAGAAAATAATCGGATTCAGAGAAGAGAGAAGAGAGAGGGAAAGCCAGAAAGAATTACATGTAGGTCCAGATACTTGTTTGAGTTGATTTCATATGTCCCTTGATCGATATCCACAGGATGTAGCCTACACATTTACTTTATGCAGAAATGAGGTCAGTAGAGGGATATATGTCAAGCGCTATCAGTGGAGTTGTGTGATGTATGGTAATGGTGACTAAGCTAAAGTGTAGTACATTGAATCATCCAGGTTAGTAATGATGCATTTCCATCTATCATATTTGCAGAAGTGAGAGTAGTAGTTTTAAATTTTATGAGTCACTGCTGGTTCAAAACCTCTTTCAGACGATTGTCCCATATTTTGCTGGAGGACAAACAAAATGATAAGTCTGGGGGAGTTGATATGTCATGGATTTTATCCACTTTCACTCATGATTTATATATATATATTAGAGTCTTTTATATGCATTTGGAGTCTTTTTAGAGACTTTATAGGTTCATGTACTCATTGGACATCTTTGGAGCATTTGAAACATTTTGGAGCTTTGAAGAAAGCCATGTTGAAAACATGACGTCGGAGTCGACTATTTCAACAAACGTCGATCGACGGAAGACATGAAGCGTCGATCGACATTCTTGCTCCGAAGGTTTAATGATAATTTTGGGAAATTACAAGTTTTACCCAAAAATTCCTAGATATGGCACCATAGGTTCATGGCCGCATGTTAGGCTATTTATTAGGGTTTTTATGTTTTACCTAAACAGACAGACTTTTAGAGAGAGACTACTCTGGAGGCAGACATCTCTACACTTAGGAGAGAGACCTTAGGATTGGAGAGAGAAATCTGAACTTCATAGCAGAGAAGATCTTAAACTCATTTGTTTCTTGCTCTACCTTGTTTGTTTTTCATTATATTATATTGCAGTATTATTCAGACCATCATAATATTTCCTATGAATATGTATGAGTAGTCTCATTGTTAGATTTAGGGTTCTTCAAAGGTTGATCTATGTTGTTAGGGAATTAAAATAGTTCGTCATCTAATTATTCTTACAGGTAAGTCTAGGCTTGATCTAGGATTGATTGGCGCAAGCGGAAGCTTGGTTTATCACATAAAACTAAACTAGTATGATCTAACTTGCTAGGCGCACACGAAAGTTGGTCTAGGCAATTAGAGAACACGGCAAACCTGCTCACTAAGGCTTGCTAGAAGAAACATCGATCGACACACTGACACTACAAAAAAAGTCTACATTGATAGCATATTGTTATAGCACGTTTTACTGAACCGCTATCGTAGATGATTTAAAATTTGTCGTATCATATAATAGCATTAGATAAATGCTATAAAAGATTTTTAGTAAGCGGGAACCTAAAATTAGATCTTCCGCGAAATACTTTGTGAAAATTCCATCACTAATCAATTTTCCTCTTTTAACTCTCATTTTTCCCTCTCTCAAAAAAGTAACCACTAAGGTGTAAGTGTGATTCACTTTCTTTTAACTACAGCCATTGATTAAAATAAATCTAATGGCCAAGAATGAACAAAGTGAAAAATGTGTTCTTCCTCTATCTCTTTTCTTATCTCATTTTCTTCTTCATCCTTAAACAAAATTACCCCATAAAAGAAATCTGTCACACCACCACCATCACCATTATCTCTGTCTCCTCGTTCTCTACCTCCGCCAACGAAGCTGTCTCAGCCACCATCACCATAACCTCCGCCGCTGCCACCATCATCTTAATCTCCACCTCCTCGTTATCTATCTCCGCTAATGAACTCTGTTTCAACCATCACCACGAAATCTGTCTCAACCACTCTTTTTATCTATTCTCTTATCAAAGCTTCTTCTTGTCCAGATGCAGATTCATGAAGAAGATGGAGTTTTCTCCACCATCGATTCAAGATCTGATGTGAGGAATGAGAGATTGGCTGGAAGCGGAGACATGATGAAGCCGGAATCATAGATAGCGTTGACAAGGTTAAGCCAGAAGTGGAGACAGCGATGAAGCTGTCCCTCGGTATATTCCGAGGAAAGGTGTCCCTCGGTATATTCCGAGGAAGATGTCCCTCGGTATATTCCGAACGTTTTTTTATAAACAGATCGATCGATGGATATATGTCCAAAAACGCATCGATCGATCGAGTAAAAAATATAATTAATTTCCTCGGAATGTAAAAAATATTAATTTTTAAAAAAAATAAAATTTTTGAAATTTAAATTCGAAAATATAAAATTAAAATTAAAATTGAAATCATATTAATTAATATTCAAAGTTTCACAAATAAAAATAAAACATTCCGAGTTTTTGGAAAAAAAAAAACTACGGGTCTGGCACGTCCGGGAACACCTCGTTCGGGTACATCCTCTGCATCATCTCCATCATTTGCTGGTTCAGCCTCCTCTGTGCCTCATAGCCCGCCTGTTGAGCCGCCATCTGGGTCTCCAACAAAGATATGCGATCATCCTTGTCCTTCAACTGAGCCGTAAGTACTTCTGGATCAACAAAGGGCGGTGGTGCAGAAGAAGGAGGAACCGACCGGGTGCGACGACCCAAACCGACCAAACGTCCCTTCTTCTTTGGAACCGACTGAATAGAAAATAGCCAAATTTACAAATTTAAACCAAGAAATAAATGAATTGAGCTTTTAAAAAAAGAACTTACGGATTCAACGATTTCGTTGATTCGAAACCGGGACAAGTTGGTCGAAGCCGTCGAAGCGTCATCCTCGGTTTGAAGCTGAGACACTTCGTCTACCACCTGAGTTTGGACCAGGTCGACCACGTCCCTCACAAGACCGTCATCAATCTGGCCGGTCTTCTTGTTGGTATACGCCCTCCTCATTAGGGCGAGATCATCAACCGGCTCGCCATCATTTTCTTCCGCCTTGAAAAAAAACATAAATTAAAGAAACATTAGAAATTAGAAGAAATGCACAATAAATTAAAATTCTGAAACTCAAATAATTGAAGAAAAAGCGGTTGAACTTACCATGCGATCTCCCAGAGTGGCAATAGATTGAGCACCCAAGTTATGCTTGTAGATGCCCTTCCCTTTACGGTCGCTCCTGCGGTTGGTGGAGTTGGTGGAAGAAGTTTCTTTCGTCTCTTCCTTATCCCAATGCGCACACAACTCCTTCCAGACCGTGTCGTTCATCGACTTTAGGACCTTTTAATAAAAAAAAAAAATAGTTTAATAAATTAAAAAATTGTTTAATAAATTAAAAAATTGTTTAATAAATTAAATCGAACCTTGTTGATTTCCCACTTCTTCTTCCACTCGTGGATCTGCTTCCCATAGTTGTCCATAATTTTATGGACGAAGTGGTGATAGATAAAGAGCGTCTCATCGGAATTCCAGTTGAACTCTTGCTGGAAAAAAAAATACAATTAGTAGAAAATTTATATTAAAGATTAAAAATATAAGTAAAAAATTAGAATACTTACCGCAAACTGACGAAACCACAGAACCTGCTTGTCGGTAGGGAAGTGAGTGAAAGTCGGATGTCCCCTGTCGAGGGCCGAGTACATCATACGGTTGATCCATGCGCTGATCCCGTTCCCGGATCGGTTGAACCTAATAAAAAGAACAAACGGTTAATAATGAATCCAAATTTAAAGAAAAAAAAATGTTTAATCACCATGTTTGACCCCGTCCATGTGGATACGGAGTGAGATACGGAAGATGGTCACGACCTGGCTGTTGAACCAACTCCGCAACACTCATCACTCCTGGAGGACCCGGAGGAGCAGGAGCGGATGCAGCAGCGGGAGCGAGAGGAGCAGGAGCGGGTGCAGCAGAGGGAGATGTATGGTTGGAGCTGTGGGGCGAAGGGGAATCCTGAAAATGGCTGGAATCCCGAGACTGGCTCCCTGTACCACCACGACCACGACGCTGTCGAGGCCGGGTCTGATCATCATGAGACCTGTAAATTAAAAAAATATATTTAATAAATACAGAAATATATAAATTAATTTTTTTAAAAAAAAAAATCTCAAATAACAGTTTTTAATCACAAAAAAAGATTTATAGATATTAAAAATATTTAATAAATATATAAAAATAGTTTTAATAAACAAAAAATAGTTTTAATAAATAAGAAATAGTTTAATAATTACAAAAAATAGTTTTAATAATATATATATATATATATTAAAAATATTTTTAAATCCCAAATAATAGTTTTAATCACAAAAAAAGTTTTATAGATATTAAAAATGTTTTGTAAAATCCAAAAAATCGAATTTATATACAGAAAAGATTTTGTAAAATCCAAAAAATCGAATTTATATAGAAAAATCGTTTTGTAAAATACAAAAATCGATTTTATAAATACAAAAAAAATAAAAAAATTATAAAAAAATTCTAAATCAATTCAACAAAACAAATTATTCAACCAAATCACAATTCTAAACCTATTATACAACCAAATCACAATCCTAACCAATCACCCTAACAAAAATCTATCAAAACTACACAAAAACCTAACAAATAGAACCTAAGAGAGTGGGATAGGGTCCTTACATGATTTGTGTAAGAGAAGGGGGAGATCGCCGGAGATATCGTCGGATTTCAGGGGGAAATCGCCGGAGAGAAGAGAGGAGTCGCGCAGAGGAAGAAGAGAGAAATGGGGAAGAAGAAGGGGCTCGTGGTTATAAAACCTAGGGTCCGACGGACATTATCCGTCGGAATTCTAATTTCAATTTTCGCGAAATATTTGCCCGGTAAAATGAAAATATTCCGAGGAAATTCCGACGGATAGTAAAATATCCGTCGGAATTTCCTCGGAATATTCCGTGGAAATACCGAGGAACTAGTGTTTGGGGTTTCAAAACATCAATTTTTTTTGCCGTATTTCATTTCTTATACAATTGTAATGCATACCATTGAGGATTCTTTGTATAGATAAGCATAAACCATGAAATAACATATTTCAAAACTAATTGAAAGTATTCCATTTACCGTTCATTAAAAGGTATAAGTGTTTCTCTTATGTTGTGGGATTTCGTTCATACAATCGGAAAAGTGTTAATTATACGGTAAGGAACAAATTTTTGACTTCATAATGAACGTAAGACACTTAATAAGGGTTATATAGGTGTTATTCAAACCGCAAAACGTTGTTTTCGGTTTAAAACCTTATTTCCTCGGAATTTCCTCGGATTATTCCGAGGGAATTCCGAGGAAAATCTTTTCTTCCTCGGAATTCCGTCGGAATATTCCGAGGAAATTCCGAGGAACTAGTGTTTGGGGTTTCAATACGTTAATTTTTTTTTAAAACGGATCGATCGATGGATATATGTACAAAAACGCATCGATCGATAGCTTATATCAGGTGTTCCTCGGAATTTCCTCGGAATATTCCGAGGCTTTTCCGAGGAAACAGGGTTTGGGGTAACAATGTGATCGATCGAGAACAAAATCTCGTACGTTTTTTTATAAATGGATCGATCGATGTATATATATCCAAAAACGCATCGATCGATCACTAAGATGGACCAAAGCGTAACAATGTGATCGATCGATTAGATTATCCCATCGATCGATCGAGAATATCAAGCGTTCCTCGGAATGTCCTCGGAAAATCTTGTAAGTTTTTTTATAAACGGATCGATCGATGGATATATGTCCGAAAACGCATCGATCGATCACTAAGATGGACCAAAGCATAACAATGTGATCGATCGATTAGATTATCCCATCGATCGATCGAGAATATCAAGTGTTCCTCGGAATTTCCTCGGTATTTCTTTAAAAAAAAAAAAATCAATGTTAGTCTGTTTCCGAGTCATCATCATCAGATGAATCTGAATCTGGATCTTGGTGAAACTCTCCAATCACTGGTTCATCTTCTACGTGAACGACGGCATCCTCTCCGAAGTCGGTTAAATCGACTACAAGGCCAACTCCAGCTAAATCTTCTGTTGCACTTAAGTTGTCGGATGTGCTTGGTTGTAGTGGGTCTTCCAGCTCAGAACTTCCCTGAACTCGGCCTCTCGGGTTGAGTCTTGTAACAGTAACTCATGGATCATCTATGTTCCTTACCCGGGGGTACTTGATATAACAAACCTGTAACATTTAGAAAATTATTAGTAAAATTATAAATTAATACACATGATGATGAATCATTCTGAATAATTAACATTTAATTACCTGATCGGCCTGAGAAGCAAGAATGGAAGGATCATAATATTGCAGCTTTCGCCTCGAATTTACTGATGTAACACCAAATGCATCTGTTCTCACACCTCGATCTGGAGTGTTGTCGTGCCAATCACAATAGAAAACAGTACAGCGCAATCCAACCATGCCCAAATACTTGATTTCCAAAATCTCATGTATGTGTCCGTAGTATACATCATCTCCTGATGCAGAACAAACGCCAGCATCATAAGTTGTACTCGAACGTCTCCTCTTCTGAGTTGTGAATGCATATCCTCGAGTACAAAATCTCGGATATGACTTCACAACAAAGTTTGGTCCAACGACCATCTCACGTATCCAATCGTCAAATGTTTCACCTATGGCCAAACCAGCAGACACCTATTAATAGCACATATATATATGTTATATCAATAAATGTGAATTAGTATAAATATATGATAAAATATATTTTAATTTGTTTAAAGCACTCACATAAGTAAACATCAATCCAGTAAATTCTCTCTGCTTCATTTCTTCTAGTTCGTCATCTGTGGCGTATCTATACTCGAACCGCTTTTCTGCAATGAAAATCCTGTATATGATGACAATAATGTAATTAATTAAGATTTAAATTTCTACTTGTTAAAATAAAAATTTGTAAGCTAATTTATTTACCTCTCATATTGAAGAACGTCTTCGCAGTTGGTGAGCAAATATGTTTGCAAATGACTGCGCTCCTGCTCAGTAAGTCGACGGTCCTTTGGTTTTCCGCTAAGTCGTCCAACGTCTGTGAAAATGTCTGGAACCGTAACATGATATGTTGCCCGTTCGCCTCTATCATCATGCCGAGCAGGTCTTCTGTTTTTGGTCTGAACTTCTGCTGGAAAGTAGTACTCGGCAAAGTTTGAAGTTTCTTCATTGATCATCTGTGCGACTATAGAACCTTCCACCCTACTTAAATTTTTCACCATCTTCTTCAAATGGAACATATACCGCTCATACAGATACATCCATCTATACTGCACAGGACCACCAAGTTCCAATTCTCTTGCCAGGTGAATAACAAGATGCTCCATAACATCAAAAAATGAGGGAGGAAATATCTTCTCAAGGTTGCACTGAATCACGGCTATGTTAGTCTTCAAATTTTCAATACCTTCAAGAGTCACTGATCTCGTGCATAAATCGCGGAAGAAACCACTTATCCCTGCAATTGCTTCATGAACATTTCGTGCTAATAGTTCCTTGAAGGCGAACGGAAGGAGGCGCTGCATCATTACATGGCAATCGTGGCTTTTCAAGCCAGTAAACTTCCCTTCCTTTCTGTCGATACAGTTACGCAAATTTGATGCGTAACCGTCTGGAAATTCCACATCGTTTGAAATCCAATCAAAGAACGCATCTTTTTCCTCTGCATCAAGGCGGTATATGGGAAAAGGAGCCATACCATTCTCATCAACATGAAGTTCTGAACGAGCACATATATCGACTAAATCCAGTCTTGACTTCAAATTATCCTTTGTTTTACCTTGAACATTAAGGATCGTGTTCATGAGATTGTCAAAAAAGTTCTTCTCAATATGCATGACATCTAAATTATGCCTTAGCAGATGATCCTCCCAGTATGGCAGATCCCAGAAAATACTTTTTTGTGCCAGTTATGTAGTTCTCCAACAGCATCTACCGGAAAACGCTCATGTCCACCGACGTCTGGCGTCCTTTCTGCACCAAAATCTCTTAGTTGTATCTTCAAATCTTTCCCACAAATTTCCGGAGGTGGACTGTCAAACACCCTCTTGTTCTTCGTAAACAAATTCCTACTCCTACGATATGGATGATCAGGTGGTAGGAATCTCCTGTGACAGTCAAACCAACACGTTTTCCTTCCGTTTTTTAGTTGGAAAGCATCAGTGTTATCTTGACAATATGGACATGATAGCCTTCCATGCGTTGTCCATCCAGACAACATACCATATGCTGGAAAATCACTTATTGTCCACATTAGTACTGCCCGCATTTGAAAGTTTTCTTTACACGAAACATCGTATGTTTCAGCACCTTGAGCCCATAGTTGTTGCAACTCATATATTAGTGGCTGAAGAAACACATCAAGTGATCTCTTAGGATGCTCTGGTCCGGGAACGAGAATCGAGAGAAACAAAAACTCTCGTCGCAAGCACAAGTTTGGGGGTAGGTTGTATGGTGTAAGAATGACGGGCCATAGAGAATACTGTCTTCCACTCTTGCCAAACGGACTGAAACCATCAGTACATAATCCAAGGTAGACATTTCTTCTCTCATACGCAAAGTCGGGATACTTTGATTGGAAATGCTTCCACGCTTTTGCATCTGAAGGATGTCTGATCTCACCATCTGTTGAGTGCTCCGCATGCCATCTCATTGGTTGCGCTGTGCGTTCAGACAGATACAACCTCTGCAACCTTTCCGTCAAAGGTAAATACCACATCCTTTTATATGGCACTGGAACTCTTCCACTCGTATCTTTATAACGAGGCTTTCCACAAAATTTGCATGTAACCCGCTGTTCATCCGCCCTCCAATAAATCATGCAGTTGTCGCTGCATACATCTATTACCTGATACGATAAACCAAGACCAGCTACGAGTTTCTGAACCTCGTAGTATGAACCAGGAGCTACATTATCCTCGGGTAGAATACCTTTTACAAAATCAGCAATCGCATCCACACAGTCTTCAGCCAAATTATAATCTGTTTTAATGCCCATCAATCTTGTAGCAGATGATAAAGCTGAATGACCATCTCTGCAACCTTCGTACAATGGTTGCTTTCCAGCATCCAACATATCATAAAATCTCCTAGCTTGTGCATTGGGTAAATCTTCCCCTCTAAAATGATCATTTACCATCTGCTCAGTACCTACACCATAATCTACATCCGTTCTAATTGGTTCTTCTAATCTAACCGCTGGCTGAGGTTCGCTAGTACTACCATGTTCATAATCAGTTTCCCCATGATGATACCAAATTTTGTAACTTCGTGTAAACCCACTCAAATATAGATGAGTCCAAACATCCCACTCTTTAATAACCTTTCTATTTTTACAATTATAGCAAGGACATCTTAACATACCTGTTTTTGTTTCCGGTTGTCGGTGAACTAACCCCATGAATTCGGTTATACCTCGTTGGTATTCTTCCGTAAGCAATCTCGTGTTCGGATCCAAATGAGGTCGATCGATCCAAGAACGAAAATAATTTGAAGAAAACATATTTTTTATGAATCAAATTTGTGTGTAAATAGAGTAACAGAGAGGATGAAGATATGGAGTGAATGAAGAGGAAGATGACTGCTTGTATTTATAGTTTAAATCCTGCCGACAGACCGAGGAAATTCCGATGGAATTCCGACGCCAACGGCTAGTTCGTCGGAATTGCCTCGGAATTTTGTAAAATCCCCCAACGGCTCTCCAACGGCTATAATATTTCCTCGGAATTCATCGGTTTTTTCCGAGGAACACATTTTTCTTCGGAATTTCCTCGGAATATTCCGACGGATTGATATTTCCTCGGAATTCCGTCGGTATATTCCGAGGAAATTCCGAGGAAACCAAATTTTGTGTTTCCTCGGAATTTCCTCGAAAATTCCTCGGGATATTCCGAGGATTTTATTTTCCGTCGGAATGTCCGTCAGAATACCGTTGTTTTCTTGTAGTGGGCCTACTATAGCATTTTTCGCGTGCTAAGAATGTACATGTTTCTTGTAGTGTGATAAGTGTATCGATCGGCGTTTTAAAAGGTGTATCGATCGATACTTATGAAAGTACATCGATCGACATTTTCTAACGATTAAGAAACGGAAGTTGAGATCTTAGATATAGACAATAGAAAATATAAACAAACGAAAGTTGATAGATTATAATTTAAGTTTGAGTTTGAGATCAATTAATATTTATAAATCCCTAATAATCCATAAAAGACATACTTGTCATACCCGAGAAATCACCTGAATCTAGCTAAACATCTTTAATTTTTTACAACCTAAAATCAATTAACTGAACAACTGCCTTGTTCACCAAACCTTCAGTTATTTACAATTTACAATATTTCCATCTAGCTTTACTTCGAAAACTATAAAATTTATTGTGTAATCCTAGGTCTCTGTGAATTTGATCCCTAAGTACGACAAGTGAACCTCTTATTTGAAAGAGTAAAGTCACTCGTTAGGATAATTTGAGTGATATAAAAAATTAATAACCACCTAATCTCTCCAAGTACTAAAATAAGTTAATGCAGATGTTTAATCGGCGAGTACTTATACAACGGATATCTCCCTTGGATTTGACCCTATTCGCTTAAGAAATTAGGATGTATATGTTAGTGCAAAGATGACACTACAACAGTATTGCAGAAAGTAAACCGAGAGACAAAACAATACAAACAAACACCTATGCTTTATTAGAATCTCCTTAAACAATCTATTACAAGATTTTCTTAATTCAGCTTTTATATGTCTAGTGTTAACACCCTAACACACGCTACTGAAAGATTCCTAAGCTACACCGCTTATGTCTCTCCTCCGTCAAGTACTTCAACAACTACTTCGGCACTACCAAGAACACACTCGAAAGCTTTTCTCTTTCTTTATAAAATCAGCATTTGTGTCTCTATCTCGATACAGACAACCCCATAGCTATTTTATAGTTATTCTTCACGTTTCGAAAACCCTTGTCCAAGGAACCCATGAATATGGACATCTTCCATATCAATAAGTGCAACTTTCCTTTTTTGGAATTCACTTATTCTTCTTCCCTTAAGTCATAAAGTTGTTTCTCAATTTTATTTCTCTTTCTTTTTCTCCAAGATACACGCTTGCTCTCCAAGTTTACACGACTCCAGCTCAGCACCTTACATCCACATGGTCGTCACCTTTCAACACGTCGTTTGCGTCAACAACTACGTCATCGACTATTTCAAAGCAGACATCTTGCATCTTCAATCTCCCCCTTTTAGCTTTGTGTGCCGATCAAGCACAACATTCTTCTAGTTCAACAACCACGTTCCTCACCTGGAAACTTCCATACTAAATGTGATTTTCTCCCCCACGAGATGTGCGCCACACCATGCTTTTCTCCCCCACGAGATACGCATTTTCTGGACCAGAACATCACCATTCTCCCCATGCTTGATTGCATACTAAGCTAAAACAGATGCTTAGATGTCAAGACTTATAGACACACCCGTCTGCTTCTTCTTGCGTAATCATGATACAACTCATCCTGCAGCAGAATAACAAGTATTACATCATGCTCTGACGCACCTGTCGAATAACCTCTCGACCCATTTTTGTTGAGGACCTGGCTTCCTTCATGTGTCGTCATCTTGAACATGAGCTCTTCCTCATCCACACTGAGTGCACTTTTCACTCATTGCTATTGTTTTGGAATGATTTCACTATCACCCTTTTGATGATCACCTCGCATTACTTCCTGACGCACTTCGATCTTTTTCCCCTTTGTACTACAAACAACTCCGTGTTCTGGCTCCAAGCTTGATGCTTCTTGATCAACCTCAAGATCACTCCTAACAAAGTTGCACCCTTATTCTGATGTCTCATCCTTTATCTAATCAAGTAAATCACTCTTGGCTAAGAACGAGTGGCGGATCCAAAAATCTTTTTGAGTGGGGACATAAAAGAAAAACTAGTAATAATCAAAGTTTTGGGATGTTTGAACCCATGTTTAGTGGGGGAAAAGAATAATTTTTAATCAACTAAGCTACATAATTTATTGTGTCCTTAATGCACTTTAGTTTAACTTTATATTATTGTGGTGGCAACTGCCCCCTTGCTGTTACACGTAGATCCGTCACTGCTAAGAACACCTCTTCAACCCTCTTGGTTTACTGAACGTATTGTTTACTTTTTTGGCCATGTTCCTACTCTTCTCTCGAGCAAAAAATTTCACCTTCTTATGTTCAACATTCCCACATAAACAACAGCACATCGGATGTTGCATCTTTTTTGGCCTGACACAGTTGTTGATGCACTGATCAGTCTCATTCATTGTATCAGATGCACAACTATGCTTCATAACCTTGTCTAACATGCATGTTGTTGCACTGATGTACTATCTTCACACTGTTATTGCTACGCGCTGTAGAACTTCCTGTCGTACTCATTGTCGTACGTCCCAACGTACGTCGTGACGAACTTCTTTGGCTCTACCTTTTGATGTGCTCCCTTGCACGAAGTGTGATAGCCCCTTCTGATGTACATCCTCAGTACTCGCAGCTCCATGATATCCTAGTCCCCAGTTTACCTTGGCTTGTTGTCCCATCGGGAGTATCTTATCCAAGTCTTTGGTTCCACTATTGAGCATCTTGATCCGCTTGTGACTTTCAGCCAAATCACGTTCAAGCATCATTCATCTCTCTTGTTCACCAGTAACAACTTCTCTCACCTTGTAAACCTCATGTTCAAGAGACTCATTCTTCTTTTTTAAACCCACAAGTTCTTGAACTAGTTCTTCGACCAGCTCACTTTGCTTCTCATTCTGCTCATGGCTTTGCACCAGGTCGTGTTGCAATCTCAGATTCTCTTCTTTGAGCTTCAACCACTTGTTAAGCAGCACGTGATACTCCTCATCATCTGTATCAACATCTGAATCTAAGGACTCACTATATCCCTCCTTTCGTGCACCAAATGCAACAAGATTCTTCATCACCTTTCTTTTATCATCTGATTCTAAATCATCAGACGACTGCAATGAAACTCATTTTTCCTTCTTTGAGTTTGGACATTCACGCCGTATGTGTCCAACGCCTCTACACTCAAGAAACTTGAGTTTCCTTTGTTGTGCTACAGGACAGTCATCCCTTATATGACAAACGCCTTCACACTCAAAGCACTCGAGACCTTCTCTTCTTCTGCTTCTGCCACGATCCCCTCTCTGGCGACCATATTGATTTTTCCCACTAGAGTCATTCATCATCTTACCATAATTCCTAGCCATCATACCCACGACATCTTCAACCTTCTGAAATCTATCACCATTTTTGTCAGCTACAAGCGTTATATTCCTTGATGTACTACTCGTCGTAGAGACCGAACTACTGTATGTTTTCATCTCTTCTGCTTTCAGGATACCCACAAGTTTGTTAGAATTGAGCTCACCCGTGTTTGTAGTCATCTGCAAGACCGCCTTGTGAGCTGCAAACTTAGTTGGAAGACAACGTAGTAACTTTTTACCAGCTTCTTCTCTTTGTACTTCTTTCCAAGCACAAATGCTTCATGCGCCATATCACTGAGTTTCGCACTGAAACTTGCCACATCATCATTATCAGACCACCTTAAATTCTCAAACTGCAACCTAAGATGATCCAGGTGTGTCGTCTTAACACTTTGATCCAGCTGTCCACGCATATTCATTGATTCCTCGAATCATCTGCTTCATGCAAGCCTTCCAATGACCATACTGGTCCGCATTCAACATGATCGCCTTCTACATCGAAACAATCGTGTCCATCTTCACCTTCAGAATTACACCGATAACCTAGGTACCCCGCTCTGATACCAATTGTTAGTGCAAAGATGACACTACAATAGTACTACAAAAAGTAAAACAAGAGACAAAATAATAAAAGCAAACACCTATGCTTTATTAGAATCTCCTTAAACAATATATTACATGATCTGCTTAATTCAACATTCACACGCCTAGTGTTAACACCCACCCTAACACACGCTACTGAAAGATTTCTAAGTTACACCGCTTATGTCTCTCTTCCGTCAAGTAATTAAGCAATTGTTTCGACACGACCAAGAACACACTCAAGAACTACTCTCTCTATCAAATCAACATCTGTGTGTATATCTCGATACAGCCGACCCCATAGCTATTTTATAGTTATTCTTCACGTTTCCAAAACCTCTGTCCAAAAAACCCATGAATATAGACATTTTTTTTCATATCAATAAGTGCAATTTTCTTTCTTTTGAATGCATTTATTCCTCTTTGCTTAAGTCATAAATTTGTTCATCAAATTTGTTATTTTTTGCTTTTCTTCAAGATATACGCTTGGTCTCCAAATCTAAACAACTTCAGCGCATCACCTTGCATCCACATCTTCACCACTCAACACTGCGTATGTGTTAGTAACTACGTCGTCGTCAACAACTACCTCAAAACACACATTTTGCTTTAATAATTTTTTTTTTCACTCGGTTCTATATCGAAACAAGCTTAAGTTGGATATACAGGTTTTTGATGAAAGTGAATAAGAAAATGAAGAAAAAAGTGAATTAAAATGAAAGGAAATGAAGGCAGTCGGTTTAGAATCAGAAGAATCTCAGGTCAATGTAGATGAAGATGTTCAAATATTACAATATTGCCTTTCATTAAAAGGAAAAAAAGATCCAAATAACATTGAAAATAGATGGAACTGTGAGCTATAACGCATAAATCTTTGTCTTGCCACCTGATCCAACGCTTTTGTTTGTATTTTGTTTACAAATGTAAAATTTGTATATAAATATATGTAAAAATTTTAAAATTAATTCTTGATAAATTACTGTTAGTACTCTCTAATATATATTTTTTTAATTATTAAGTTCATACCAACCAATTCACGCATATCGCAATCTACAAAAATGGAATGTCTCCATAACGAAAAATACGCAAGAAAATGAATTGTATCAACAATTTTTTTTGTTTGAATCCTGTAGTTTCAAATAAAAGTCGAAATTCGCTAAAATTTCTCAGCAAAATGAATCACTCTCTTGGTTTATTTAACTTAATATTTGTCTCATTTATAATTGAAAATAAAAAATAAAAAATACAGAGAAAAAACATACCTCCAACCTGGGTCCCCCACCTCGAGAAGTGTCTTTATCTACACTTTTTGTATTTTGTTTCCTCTCTCCCCCACCATTCTTTCTCTGCTGCTCCTGCTCCTTCTCCTTCTCCTTCCATTGTTCCTAAGAAAACCCTTTTCATGTCTTCCTCCTCTTCAGCTTCCGACAACGGTGATTCCAGCGGTGGTCTCAGCTCCGTCGCCGGTAGAAGTGGCGGCGTTTTCGAGGCCCCATCTCCATCTCGCCCTCGCCACAGTGCCAACGACGTCTGGCCGGAACCTTTCCTCGAATCTCTTGCCGTTCAAGTTGCCGTTGACGCTTCCTTATCTACTAGCCCTGTCGACGCAGCACCTGCTCTTGCCAACGTTTTCCGGGTCAGTTATTTATAATAGTTCCGTAACGTTCTAGATACGTGTATGTTCATTTTATAGAGTAGATCTTGCTCGACGAACATGACACTATCAGAATCGTTTATTATGTATAAGCTAGCAAAATTAGCCACATAGATCTAACAAAGACAAAACGAAGTCAAAATCAGGGGAGGTATACAATCTCGGTCTAGTCAAATGTACTGCTTGTTTCATTTTGTACTTTAGGTGTTGATTCTACAGGCTTAGATTTGTTTTTGAATATATTTCTATGGTATCATTGAATATATCCAGTTTAAAATTTTCCCGATACTATATCACAAAATCATAATGTATTTTTTTATCAACATCATAAACTCATAATTAAATGATACTAGAAGTTATATCGAGTGGAATTATGAAGAGACAAAAAAATAACTGACCTTTGGAAAGGTAACCGCCCTTTCTGTGTTTCTATGATGGGTCCAAGTCCAACTTTTTTGTCTAACAAGACGACATTAACTTGATGTCTCTTTCACATATCATATGGTTTTGGGACTATTTTCTTTTTTCGTTTTAGAAACTTTTTGTCTTCCATGTACCTAATAAGTTTATTTCTTTTATTCTTTGTTCACTCGGAAACTTTTGATACCTTTTAATGTCTATTTCTGGATCCACAAAGGCGAACGTACAACCCCTCGGCCCCCAATTTCGTTTTGTATTTTTGAGAAATCGGACATGTAAATTCTAATATTAATACTAGGGCAGAAAATCAGGTTTTCTTTTACTTGTTGCCTTTAAGATCTTCCTTTCTTGGCATGATGAAATTATAATTTTAATAAGAAAAATCCACTTTTTGACTGAAAAGTCCTTCGGATAATAATTAATTTAAACACTTTCTTGACTCAAAAATATCGACAATTAGGCACAGTCTTTAGTCCAATGGCAGATACATTTAATAGTTGTTTTAATCTATTTATAACGGTATTTATCTTTCGAAAATCTAAAAATCAAATCTTAGAGAGTGACGTCTCAAGATAGACTCGTAAAACTAGAAAATGTCGTTGAACATCTTCAAGCAAAAAAATATATTTAAGAACATCTAAAAGAGAATGGCAAAGAAACCTACAAGTAAGGTCCTGTCTTTTTTGCTTTGCCAATGTTAAGTCATATATTATTATTGCCACATTTAGGTTATTAGATACATACACTGTTTGAACCCAAAGAAAGAAGAAGATACATATACAGAAACGATTAATGTTCACCATATACATGATTTCTGCAACAAACAAAAAAAAGTATACATGATTTATGTATTCTCTTAGCCGTACATGTTTTGCTTTTCAATTAAACTATGTCAAAATGAAATTGCTGCTTTTTTGTACATCATATATATATAATGTTTAGTTTTTTGCTCATATCTAGTACCGAGGAATAACATAGGAGTACATATGTGCATTTTTTGCGTCCTGCTTTTGTTAATTTTTTCCTGTCAATATTATGATCCAGTGAGTAATGCATGCAGTGCTTCTGACAACTCATTCGCTTTTTCGTATATCTATATGTGAATATCTATCAACTCCATGGTATTTTTCTAACATATTAAACTTTCAAATTTGCATTTAAATATCTTATTAGAAACTCCAGTGTGGTTACAGCATAACCCTTTTGTCAGAGATTGAAGGGTTTAAATAGAGTTTTCATCGTTGGTTTTCACTTTGAAATTGATCATGGATTCATCTTTTCCATCGAAGTGGGTTTATCTTTTGTTTTTTATCCTAACATTCTCAGTCAAAAGAGACGACAGTATGGGCACTACATATGCCAAAAAGCACATGGAACCCAATGTTATGGGTTTCTTAGAGCACGTGGTGTCTCTAGATTATATTGTGTTCTTTACATTTGAACACTAGGCTCTGGTTGTTAACATTACTTATTCTCGTAGTTATTGAAATTTTACTTCTTCCAAAACAAATATTGATTATTTAGAATGAAAATTATAATATAAATTATATAAAAAGTTTCACTATATTTTATATATTATTAAGTCTATCATAAAAATAACAGTTAATAATAATTAATCTAATTATTACCAGAAAAATAAATATCTTAGAAACAAGGTATAATATTTCCTTTCAGTTCTTATATAGATATATCTTTTTTTTTTATATAGATATATCTTAGAACATGTTTTCACTGAGTTTTCATAGGCAGTTTTCTAAGTACTAGAATGAATTTTATTGTATATGGTAAATGTGATCATGCCCTAGATTATTGTATCGTGGTCTTAACTGCTAAATGTTAACCTATAGCTTAGCTTGATGTATTATCGTTTCAAAAATGAGTTTCTAGAGCGGAAGGACGAAGTTAAATACAATGCATTGCGTTGATGAAGAATAAGATATACACGCTAAATTATGTATACTATATACATATGTAAATGTAGAAAAATGTAGATACACGATATATTATGTATAGTATACTATATACATACGTAAATGTGGAGAATGTAGGTCCACGGATTCTCGGAGAGAGAGAATCGTGTGTTACACATCAAGTATATAAGTGTAAAATTTATGTATTTATGGGAAGCTCTACTTTTAACAAAACAGGCTTAAAGCTATCCTTTCTTGGAAATGAAAGAGAGAAGGGCATGCTTCTTCTTGGCAAAGTCGTAATCTCATGTTCAGCTTCAATCTGTTACTTCCTCTCGTTTTTTTTTGTTTGACAACTTCTCATTTAATATCTTCATCTGTCCACTAATAAATTTACCTCACAATACAGAAAAAAAGCACCTAAAAAAACCATAACGTGCTTTTAGGTGGGGAGGGGGGGGGGGGGTATTAATATCACATTGATTTGCTTTTTCTTTTGACTTGCGAGTAGGGCTTCTCTCGTTATTCCCTTTACTAGGGCCTCTGTTGCTAAATCTGTAACTTGCAGAGATTGATTAGTCGCATCAAATGAACATATACATTACTAACATTCTCGTAATAAATAATTTTTAAACAATGAGTTGTATTTTCAATAAGACATATTTACACAGAGCTTGTGTCTGAGTCTGTCGTTGTCTTTCCATCATCCTCCTAGTCCCTATAGAGTTTTTCATGCTTCGTTGCAGGCCTACTTATTTAATTTTAACTAGAGGCTATATCTTCTTTCTATGTTTAGTTTTTCCCTCGTCATTTTTTGTATTTAACCACTCTTCCTCTTGATCTTAAATTTGACTAAGTTGGAATAGCTTCAATTTACTAATATTTGTTTTTATTTATTAATGTTAAGTTACGTACCAACAAAATTTTATTACAATAGTATCCATTCTAAACTTATATATATATTCATGTAAATATAGGATTGCAGATTAACTATATAGTTGCTAGTAATATCAATTCAGCTCTGCAATTTTAAGCGTAATTTATTCACTGTATATAAATACTCTCCCTTATGTGACATTGAATTATGAAGCTGATACTAACGCTCTCTATATTTCACTAATATTTGTTATTATAGGTATGCACAATGTGGCAGGCTGTTTCTCGTTCCGACCATCTGTGGCAACTCCTATCTCACCAAGTTTGGGCAAGAACACGTTTAATGCACGACACATGGCGAGATGAGTTCATCTACCGACATCGGACGGCTAGAAACTTCCAGACGCGTTCCTACGTACACGTCACACTCAATTTTGATCCGTCTGACGTGGACGAACCGGATAGTCTCTCTTGCCGCTGTCTCAGACTCTCTGATCTCTATTTAGCTGCGGGTTTCGCCGACGGAACAGTTCGTCTCTTTCACTTGAACAGCCGTCTCCACGTCAGGACGCTACGTCCGCCTCCACGAGACCGGTTTGGACGATTTTCCCGAGCAGTCTCGGGCATTGTTATCTCAGATTCGAGATTGGTTTTCGCCACGATGGACGGAGACATCCACGTGGCGGAAATTAACGGCGTGGGTAGTCACACGCGCACAGCTTTCGTCGGAGATATTGTTAACGACGGCGCGTTAGTGGATTTCACGGGCTGTGGACGCTACTGGGTCGGGCTTTTTGCTGGTGTTCCGGGTCGGGCTTTTCACATTTGGGATTGTATCAACGAAGAAACAACATTCGTTGGTGGTTCACTCACCGATCCAGAAGCTGTTATGGGATGGCACACGTTAACGGAGCTAACGATGTCTCTTGGCCGGCTTCGAATCTCCGGTGGAGAAACAGCAGTGGCGTGTACACGATGGAGAATCACGGTGATTGATCTGAGAAACCAAGGAGTGATCATCGCGGAGGACGAGGAGCAACGGAGAGGACTTATAGTGACGGGTTTTGATGCTAACGATCAGGCGTACGTTAGAATGGATAGTAGGGGTAACGCTATTGTGCGCAGAGTGAGGACGCAAGAGACTGTTTGTGAGTTTCGTGTAAGTAGAGCGGCGCAGAGAAGAGTGATGGGCTGTGTTAATAGACTGCACGCCTTAATGTGCGCAGGAGGAGTGATGCGCGTGTGGGACGTACAGAGAGGAGGAGAATATCTTTACAGTTTTAGAGAGAGAGTAGGAGAAGTTGATGCTATCGTTGCCAATGATAGACATGTGGCCGTTGCTTCATCTTCATCAACGGCTGTGAGTACTATACATCTGTGGGATTTCGGTGCTCCGTAGAGTTCCAGATTATAACGTGTGGTTGATTAATTAAAAGGAGATAAGGAACCATTTTCTCTGAAAAAGCGAAGCCCTAAACCTAGGTGTATACGTAGGGTTTCTGAATTTTAATTTAATTTGGAAAGTGACGGATTGGAGATGGTGACAGGAGGGTGAGATTCACAAGGGAGATTGATTATCTTCTACAGAGTTTGACCAAAAGTATGTTACTGTTTTTGCTAAAACCAAACAAAATGGACTTTTTCTTATCGCTTTTTCTGACGTTTAGGGTTCTCATATCAATTCTGACGTTGTACGAGATGTTATTTATTTTCCATTTCTGTTTTTATTTTTGTGGTTCTGTATAATTATTTGAAAGTGTTAAAACTTTATCTAGAAAAATATTTCACACGCGGTGTAGGCAGAAGCAAGACCAAAACTGTAGAAGGGTTTAAAAGTGAATCATGAGACCAAGAGTTTTGGTTGTTTATTAAATGCTAAGAACAACTATTATTATTAAACTTTTTTATAGGAATTTTAATTATTATTATTATTATTATGATCATTATTAGAGTCGATTTCTAAGTTGCGTTCTTCTAGATCACATAAATTGGATTACATAGAATAAGAAATATAAGAGAGTTGATTTGGGCTGGGCAAAAAACTCAGATCCGAAAAACCGAACCGAACCCGATCCAAAAAAATAGTACTAAATCCAAACCGAAATTGATTAAATATCTTAACGGAATCAAAATTTTGGTATCTAAAGAACCGAAACCGAACCCGACCCGAACCGAAGTAACTCGGGTACCCTTATGTAACCGAAATAGATTTATATACCTAAATATATTACTTAATTTTAAATTTAATATATGTTAAAAACATTCAAAATATATAATATACTTTTAAGTTGTCTAAAATACTTGAAAATATACATAAATAGTCAAAAGTAAATGTCTAAAATAGCTAAAATATATTCAAAACACCAAAATGCTTGAAATATATATTGATTTTCAATCCAAATTAGGCATGGGCGTTCGGGTCTTCGGGTCGGGTTCGGGCCGGTTCTTTTCGGGTCCGGATCTTTTCGGGTCCTAAATATTTAGACCCAATAGGTACTTAGAAATTTTTGGTTCGGGTTCGGGTCGGTTCTTCTCGGGTCCGGGTCGGTTCGGATCTATAATTAAAATACCCATAAAATACCCGTAATTTTTCAGGTCCATATCGGGTCCGGGTCGGGTTCGGGTATTTAGGATCTGAAAATGACATGATATACCCAATTCCATTAACTTTAGTTGAATATTTATCATATATATCTAAAATTTTACAAAACAACTTAAATGAAACTATTAATAATTAAAATAAAACATTTTAAAACTCTAAATTTTACATTTTAAAACTTTATATTACTTTTAAAATGTTAAAAAATAATAACAAATGTTGTTAACAAAAGATATTTCAACTAAATCATAAAATAATATATATATAAAATAGAACACAAAAACATCATAGTTTTAGATATACATGTTTTTAAGTCGGGTACAAATCGGTTCTTATCGGGTCGGGTCTATTCGGGTCGGTTCTTTTCGGGTCCGGGTCTATTCGGGTCAGTTCTTTTCGGGTCCGAGTCTATTAGGGTCGGTTCCTTTTCGGTTCCGGTTCTTTCGGGTAAAAAAAATTTAGACCCAAAAGGTACTTGTAAATTTTCGGTCCGGTTCCGGGTCGGGTATTTTTGGGTCGGTTCCGGTTCGGGTCTTCGGGTCCAGGTTAAAATGTCCAGGCCTAATCTAAATATTCAAATCAAACCAATTTATATGTTAATTTTAGGTATTTTGACATATATTATTACAAATTTATATGTAATATATTATTTTGTTTTATAGATTTTGAGAAATTTTAAGCATATAATGAATATTAAAATTTTAAAAATAATTTAAATGGGTTATCCGAATCCAAACCGAATCCGCAAAGATCCGAAAAGAACCGAAATTTACAAATACCCGAATGGAGTTGAAATCTTTAAACAAGAAAACCCGAGCCCCGATTAAATCTGAACCGAACCCGAATGGATACCCGAACGCCCACCCCTAGAGTTGATGATGCAACTGTTCAGTTCTGATTGTTAGAATTGGTGCATTTGCTCTGTGCCAAAGTAAAATGTTCAAAATGACTGTCAAGCTAATATAACCATAAAATATTATGTGAACTTTTATACACAGATATTGCAATCTACTTACTATATATACAAGTAATTTAAAGATTTTTCTTTCAATCTCAGATACGTGGTAAAACGATCTATCTTATTAAAGTAGAAGTACTTTAAGATTTTGTTTGGCAATATAAATAGTAGTTTAAAAAATAGTGTTGTTTGGAAACATGGATAACAGTAAGTTATAAAAAAAAAAAGGGTTTATACTATTAAAAAAATTGAAAGTCTATTACATTATATTAAAAAATAATGAGTTTATGTTACTTGACATACATATTCAAATCAAAATAATAATTTAAAATTAATTTATATCAAAAATTTATTCAAAAATATACATATATTCAAAATTTAATTTTTACTAACATATTTTCCAATAACCGTTATAAAAATGTTTTCAATATATATAAGAAATAGGCCTGGGCATCCGGGTCTTCGGGTCGGGTATTGTCGGGTCCGGGTCCTAACAATTTAGACCCATATAGGTACCTGTAACTTTTCGGGTCGGTTCCGGGTCGGGTCTTGTCGGGTCCGGATTGGTTCGGGTCTATAATTTCAATACCCGTAAAATACCCAAAATTTTTGGGTATATTTCGGATCCGGGTCGGTTCGGGTATTTAGGATCCAAAATAGACCCGAAATACCCGAACTGGACCCGAAAACTCTAAAAATACCCGAAGAACCGCAAAAATACCTAAAAATTTATCCACAATCAGACCCAAAAACCCAAAACATACCCGAATTTTACCTGAATACCCAAATTATATTTTCTAAAAATCTAAAATTTCACCAAAAACCTACAATTATACCCGAAAATCCAAACCCGAAACTTTAAAAAAATCCGAAATACCAAAAAATACCCAATCACCCAAATATACCTAGTATATACAATTATTTGCTGGTAATTCGGGTACCTGAACGGGTCTCGGGTAGGACCCGGACCCGAACCGAGACCCGCGGATCCAAAAAAAAGACCCAATAGGTACTTAGCATGGATCCGGACCCGGACCCGAACCTGTATTTTCGGGTCGGTTCCGGTTCGGGTCTTCGGGTCCGGGTAAAATGCCCAGGCCTAATAAGAAAAATGCAATACAAAGCTCAATTTCAAACACCAACTTAAATTATGGTTTTTATATTTCACATTGAAATTTAAAAATATAATATATGTGATTATTTATATGATTGTACGTATAAAATATTATTAATCATAAGAAAACTTATTTGATGGTACATATAAAATACGATTAATTATATGATAACACATATTTTTATAACTTATAATGACACATATATAGGATATATAATAGTGATTAGGGGTGGGCCTTCATGTTCGTTTTCGGGTCTGTTTAGGATTTCGTGTTCGGTTCAGATTTTTGAGGATTCGGTTCGGATTTGGATAACCAATTTAAAATGGTTTGGTTTAAATATTTGTATAGAGAATTAATAATTATTTAAGTATTTTTAGAGTTTTGAGTATATTTTAACTATTTTAGATATTTACGTTTGATTATTTGTATATATTTTCAAGTATTTAAACGAATTTAAAAGTATCATATATATTCTGATGTTTTTATATACATTAAATCTAAAAATAATTAATATATATAAGTATATAAATCTATTTTTGATACCCAAAATACTCCGGTTCGGATCAGATTAGGTTTCAGTTCTTTAAATACCAAAATTTTGAATAATTTGGATATTTAATCGATTTCGGTTCGGATTTGGTACTACTTATTCGGATTGGGATCGGTTCGATTCTTCGAATTTGAGTTTTTTGCTCAACCCCAAATAGTGACATAAAAACAAATAGCATCATATTTTTTTAGAAATACATCTGTGCGTCCGCGCGGATCAAAATCTAGTTTAGTTTAATATCTGTGTATTTATACTCTAACCCAATTGTTTTGTAGAATTATGATACAAACAACAAATTTTTATCTTATATGAGTGTCTTTTTTTTTCTTTTTTTTAATCTGCCTTTTACAAAATTCATAATAGAATGTTTGACATTTGACATTTGACTAAATCCCTGCGAAGTTCCAAAATTATCTTCTTCAATTGCTCAATAGTCATGTTCTTCCCGTGAATCTCATCTATAGCTTCAATCAAATCTTTCTTTGCCATCCGTATGTATCAACCTCATCAAACCATCGAATGAATTTACATTCACCTCCTCGCTAGCACAACAAAAAATTAACAACATATGAAGGAACTACAAACCAATAAATAGAGAAATCACAGTTTTTTGTACCTTGTATCGCTCACACCCGTAGAACCTTTGATTTTTGTCATTCAATGTTGATATATCTTAGCCTGCAACCCATAAAAACAAAGCACATTTCCTCCACTCCCCTTGCTCCTTTGAGTTTTTTGGATCTCTCTCTCTCTCTCTCTCTCTCTCTCTCTCTCTCTCTCTCTCTCTCTCTCTAAAATTAAATTTGTAATTCTCACCATGTTATAATTTATTTTGGACATGTGGCATGGAGAATCAAATAAGCGTTTAAATATTCTCGTATTTGGCATGTTTTCCACCATATTAGATTATATTTGGTATACCTAATTTTTTTTCCCTAAAATAAATTTAGTTATCATAATCAAAATTAGAATTGAAACATGATTATGTTGGTGGTTACAAAGGAGTTTTTTTTGGGTTCGCCATTAAAATGATAACCAATAATTTTTTTTAAGTCATGATCTGTTTATGAAAAAAATAAAAAGTAAAAAATAATCATAAGATAGTATGAATTGCCAAAAAAAACTTTAACGTTGTTAACGCCATTTAGCAAAACCCTAAACTCTAGCCGTGAGGAAACCTCAAAAACCCTAGGAAACATAAACCCTACCTTAGAATTTAGGGTTAAGGTTTCTAGGGTTTAGGGTTTAGAGCTCTCCAAACCAATTTTTCCTATTAACTCTAAAAATGTTGTGAATTTATTTGTGGAAGATGTTATTATTATGGGTCGGTCGGGTTGAAATAATTAGGTTGGGTCGGATTAGTTGGTGTATAACCTAGTTTAGGTTTAAGAAATTATGGACCGACTCCATCAATTAATGTTAGAATCAATTAAACTTAAATTTGTAATTCTCACCATGTTATAATTTATTTTGTACATGTGGCATGGAGAACCATATAAGTGTTGGCATATTCTCGTACTTGGGATGTTTTCAACCATATTAGATTATATTTGGTATACCTGAATTTTGTCCCCCTATAATTAATCTTGTTATCCATAATCAAAATTAGAATTGAAACATATTTTTTTGGTGGTTACAAAGAAGTTTTTCTTGGGTTCACTGTTAAGATGATAATCAATAAAATTTTGCCACACCATATTTTGTTTATGAAAAAAGTAAAAATAATCATAAAATAGGATTTAGGGTTACAGTTCATAGGGTTTAGAGTTCCTTGGATTTAGAGTTCCTTGGGTTTAGAGCTTAAAATTTACAGTTTAGGATTTATGATTTAGGATTTTGGTTTATAGTTTTGCTGACGGCATTAACAACGTCAAAATTTCTATTTTTATTTGTTTTTTGACAGTTAATATTATTTTCTGATTATTATTATTTTTAATTAACAGAATATGACGTGACAAATTTTATTGGCTATTATTTTAGTGATAAACACAAGAAAAAGTCGTTACAAAGCATCGAAATATGTGGTAAAAATAATGGCTTAACTGGCTACAAAAAAAATAGTGGTTAAGGGCATCTCCAATCCTACTCCATTTTGGAGTTAAACTTTTTTATTTATAAATGGTCCTTTTAATCTTGAATATTTTTATTTCATACTTACATAATATTTAAAATAATAAAATAACATGATAATAAATATAATACTCCATAAAATATTATTTAATGGTTTTACAAAAAGATGCGTAATCTAATAAAAATCAAAACTAAACATAAGGAATTTATAATATAATACAAATAAGTGATTTAATAATTTTGTAAACTGTTTTTGGAATCGGTGAAGTATCTTGTGGGTCAACATTTCGATTGATAACATTTGTACTTGTTAAACTTATATATCCACAAACATTTGGATCAAGTACGTAATTTAAATTACAAAACAAAACTTTGTTTTCTTCTTTATGATCTTTTAATGCATTATTTTGTTTTTGAATTAGAAAAATTGCATATGATGAAAATTATACCAATTGAAGTTGGAAGAAAAGCTCTACCTTTTTTTATTAATAAATATTTAATTTAGATAAAATATATTTTTATGAAAGTTTTGTAAATATAAAATAGTTGGGTTAATTGTTAATTTTTTATAAGTTGAAGATACTACTAACAATTATAACTAAATAAAAAAGGAATCATTTGTGAATATTATTTTTTAGAGTAAAATATGGAGTAATACATTGGAGTAAAACTCAATTCCATTTTGGAGTTACACTATTTTGGAGTAAAAATTGGAGTAATACATCGGAGATGCTCTGAGCGGTGGTTTAATTATTTCCACGGAAAATCTAATTTTGTGACTTTTATATTAGTGGGGGTTTCATAGTAATTTGTGGTTGTTGTTGTGTTAGCCAATGATTAACAATGATTTTTCTATGGTTGTATTAATAATTTATACTAGTGTTCATGGGTGCTAATTAACAACTACAAAGTTAAACCAATTTAAAAAAAAAAAGATAAAGGAAGGATGAATAAACTATTCTTCAACCATTCTTCAACCAAATGTAATCTGAAAACAAGTAATATTAAAAATTGTATTTGTGAAGAAAATTCTGAGCCATAGCTTACAAAAGATGGATGATCATCAGTTTGCATGGATTTTATGGTATATTTGGAAAGCTCGAAATAACAAAGTTTTCAGTAATATGGATATTGATCCAAAGGATACTCTTCAATTAGCTGAACTAGAATCATCACTTTGGGCAGAAGCACATGTGAAAAATGACCCGACGAGAGGGCTCTCAGTACAGACCAGCGTCCCCCTAGTGACACAAGGTCGATGGTGTTTCCTAGATTGTTCATGGAAAGATGAAGATACATTCTCAGGACAAGGCTGGTATAGTACTTTATCAGGGTTTGAAGGGCTGCTAGGGGCAAGGAATGTAAGGGCATGTCTTTCACCCCTTCATTCGGAGGTAGAGGCATTGATTTGGGCAATGGAATGTATGAAGAATTTAAGACAGTTTCAGGTAACGTTTGCAACGGATTGTTCTCAATTGGTGAATATGGTTTCGGAACCAGAAGAATGGTCATCATTCAAAAGCTATCTAGAAGACATCAAGCTTTTCAAAGGAAGTTTTCTCAACTCAGTTATCGTCCATGTACCTCGGACAGCGAATCTTCGGGCGAATAGTCTAGCACGCAGTGCTAGGAAACAATCGTCCTTTGTCGTTCACATGGATGCGGAGTTACCGATTTGGTTTATAGAGTCAACATGAGTTTGTAAATTCTTTGCTGTCAAAAAAAAAAAAAAAAAAACACACATTCGCGTTTGAAAATAGAAAATTCTGAGCCAAAACTTATTCATTTAGTTGTTTTCGAGAACAATAAAGAAATTATACTCGAGTTACTGACACGAGTTCGTAAAGCTTTGCTACATAAATTTAAGATGATCAAGTCTTAAGTTTAAAATTAGAATAATTCAACCTAATGAAAATATAGCTCAAAATACTACTTTGGCCAAAAAATTAAATCCACCCAAAATCAGATCTACGCTATAGCCATTATAAATCTATGGAGACAAGTCTATGATGAAACTATTTTTGGACAAATGACATTAGCTACTCCAGTGGACTTTCTGAACACCTGATAACCAGAATGACTGCATCTTAAAAGCATTGGTGATTTGGTTCCCTGTTTTGTATTATTAGATAATTTATTCATATATTAAAATTGGAATTCATTTAAATGAGAAATATTACTCTAGAATCACTAAGAACTTGAAAAGCTTGACACCTGACATGACGATGTTTTAAAATATTAAATGACTCATATTAGAAACATGAGGTGAAAGTCCTATTGTTTATATATGAAAAAATAATAACATAGGTAAAAATCTTGTGAGTATACTATGGTAAAACGTTGAAAAGATGATCTGATTAAAATGTATGAACATATTTAACCGAACTAAACCAAACCAAGTGTGAAGTAAAATTTAATTTTTAATTTGATAGTTGAACTATTATTCTATATCCTATTAATTTTGGCAAAAAATCAATTAAATTTTATAATTTTTGAAGAAAATTGAAATCAGTTTTATAAGTAATTTGAATTACTTAATTAAACAAAAGATAAATGTATTTTTTATTAATAACAAAAAGTTTCAGTTTGGCTTTGTATGGGATTCATAATAAATACTTGAATGTTTTTCTTATTAACTAGGGTAAACCTGGCATACAGATGGGTGAATAAAAGATAAATAGTACAAAATTTATTTTAAATAGTTAATTTATTTTTAACTAAAAATAGTACTAATGTTCATAATATTTTACAACAATTTTAACTATTTATTTTAAAAATTACATACTTGGTTGTTGCAGAAAACAAATCATATACTTGTCTAATTATTATAAATTTGTAAAACTAAAATTATTTTTTCTTCTTTGTACATTTTCAAAAAAACTAATGACTTCACTTTAAAAGAAATAACTTATTCTTTATAAATAAAAATATTTTAAGATAGATAAATAAATAATATGAAACTATCATTACTCTTTATACATATACATGTTTTTTGAGAAAGGGTATACATATACATGTTTGTTAGAATCTTATATGTATTATTATTATTATCATATATGAAAACGAAGTTAACCATGTTATCAACATAATTGAATCGATTTTTGAAATAAATATTATTGGCTAACTTATAAAATATAATCCTTGCAATACTTTTATAATACATTATTATCTATCGACAATATTGATTTTGTTTTGTTATTGAATACAATTATTTCTTTTTATTACATAATTTAATTTTATACACACATTTCAATTATAATGATTTAGCATACATGTAGATGTAGATGATGAAGATGTTTGTTTATTAAATTTATTAGTTGTTTTAATTTATTAAAAATATCCATTTAAAATTAATTTATTAAAAATATCCATTTAAATATTTAATAAACAAAAAACTTATTATTAGTTTCTAAATATAATGTTCTGAAAATCAAATAATGTTTTAAATATTTATAAGCTTATGTAAGGAAAATTGTATTTAAAGTGCAGAAAATCGAAAAAAGGTTTCTGAAAAATAAGAAAAAATAAATTAATAACTAAATAATTTCAATAAAAGATATTGGAGAATGAAGGGAAATGGAAATTATTTTTAAAATTATTGGCTCAAGTAGATGTTTAGCAAATTTAGAGGGGGTAATAAACTAATTAATGTATAACATTTCACCATATCTTTTTAAAGTACAAAGAAACTTTAGTTTCCAAAATATTCACATGGTTGGATGTACTTCTTCCGTTAGCCGTTTCTCCGCCACTGGTCGCATCGATCCTTGATGTTGTTTAGATGGCATCTCCTCGGTGGTTGTGAATGTTTTTAGATAACACATCCGTACCCCCGCCATTGGTCGCATCGATCCCATTTGTGAGCTGATAAATCTCTCTTTTGGTTTAACAACTTACTAAAGCGCGAGATTTGTTTCTTTTAAAAATTTTGGTCAAATTTTGTTAATTATAAGATTATGTATTTTTATATAAGATAATCTATTTACATTTTTGATATTTTCTAGAACTATTCCTACCATTGTATTAATCTATTTAATTTTTACAGATACAACCGATACATCTACAACAAAAAAAATTAAAACTAAATTTTACAGCATAGATTTTAAAGCTACATCCCAACCTCCATAGTTGTGGTGTTTGTACTCATCATTTTAATTAGATGGACTGAATTTTATAGTTTTTTGTATTGTTTATACTTATTGATTTAATTAGTAGAGGTGAATATTAGAAATTTAGAATAGATTAATTTCTTTTTTACGGCGGACATTAATTATAGGTTGATCCATTTGTTTCTTCTTCTCTCCTATAAATGGTTTAGGTGGGTGTCGTGTTTTTTTCATTATTTATTTTCATTGCTTTAACGATTTTCGGTGGATCTCATCATTAATATCAGAATATTTTTTTTAAGGCATAGAATTATAATTATAGTGTCAAACTATGGGAAAAATCCTAAGAAGTATTTTTCTTTAATTAGTATAGATTATTTATTCTTTTAACTAAAGATGTACCTTTTTTAGTAGTTTTGGTTTGACAGGAAGAGTCAAACAGGACGGTGCTATCCAAACTGGAAAGAGGTTGAGATCAAGGAAGTGGAGAGCATTCCACCAGATGGCATGGAGCTTGAAAAATGGAAGTATTGGTCTATTTAAATTCTCTTTGCTGGTCTGTGAAAAATTCTGACAAATCTTTAAACGTGATTTTCTTTTTGATTTTTGCCTCAGTTTGTCTCTACATTATTGCATTGTGGTCTCAGGAAACGATCTGATATTGTATTCTTCTCAAGTTTTGTGTTTTGTACTTTGTTAAGGTGTTATTATTTGGGTTTATGAAACGTGTGTGAACCTTTTTGTACCACACACCGTTTGTAGTGGAAACTTAGGTTGTTGAGTGTTATTTTTTTTAATGTTCGGATGGTGTTAGTGATAGATTGATAGTCAAGTAATCTCTGAATTTTTAACTTATTTGTTGCAGAGATATGCTGTTTGATACCAGATTTGTGAGGCTATTATTTTAGAATATACATATGTTCGTTACATTTTAGTAGTTATAATATTTAATAAGGTATATCTGATGAGGCTCCTATGAAGCTATGTCGGCTACTTGTGTGTGCACAAAAAAAAATCAGGCTACTTGTGCTAACGGGTATTAATTATTGAAATTGAAAAGCTTGAAACAAACCTTAGGAAATCAAAAGTCATGGAAACCCCATCAGTTTCTATAGTTGTGAAGTCAGTTTCCAGCTTAGTTGTTTTATGTGCGTCTTCATGCTACAGTCCTTAACCTATCAAGAGGCATTGATTTGCTTATAAAAGCTTGATGATAAAGAAGAAAAATGTATAAGGGAAGAAAAAAGCCAAGAGCAGAGAGATCAATCTTTAACCTACATAGCTGCTAGTATTGATAAGAGTCCTTGACATTGTTTGAGCAAGACTGTCAGACTGATATTCATCACTTCCGCCATTACTGAATTCATTTCATCTACATACCAATGACAACAAACAACTAAAAAAAACCTGCATTTAGATAAGGTCCACAAAACACCAGAGTAACAGCCTGTACCTAATACTTGAAACAATTCAGCCTTCAGCTTCGGGACATATGCATATAATATCAACTAACAGATAGTTTCCACTTTATATCTAATAATAACTATTATGATAATTGTTTGCATCTCTGAACTCTCATGAAAACCACCTCCACTGCAGTATGTACACATGGAGAGTACGTTGCGGCTACAGAGAAACGTAAGAGGATAAGCTTCATAAGATCTAAATTTACCTTCGTTACCAACGAGAATATGGAAGACGCCAGACCGTGCACGACATCAACAGCTGAACTAACAATATGATTGAGATAGAATATCAACCTAACAACACAAAAATTATAAAAAAAACATCCAGAAAACAGACTCTAATGATACAAAGTAAGCCAAAACAAACACTCACCACAGCTTTCCCAATAATTGGAAACAAAGCGTGCTGGCTTCCAAGCTAGGTTGCACGGGTACTCCAAGTTGGTGCCGTCTCACGTATCTGGTTCGCCGGGGAGGGGGGGGGGACGGGGACGTCTCGGGTACGCCTAGGAAACGTCCCCAATATGTGTGAGGTGAACCCAGGACGTCAAGACTCATCGGGTACGGGCTTGGTCAGAGAAGGAGACATTCCGGAAAACGTTTCTGCAGAAAATAGACGTATCCATCTGAATTTTTGTGTTATAAGAAGTGTACAAAATTAAACCATATATGTTTTTAACCTTTAATGTGTTTATTCTATTAATTTTGAAAAGATCAAAAGTTGTAATTAAAAAAAAAATAATAGTGTCTCTGTCTCTTCGATTCTTCCACTCTCACTTTAGTCTGTTGCACTTCCATCTTTTTTCTCTTTGAAACTCAAGTCTCGACCATATCTCTCTCTGTGATATATCAGCAACAAAACACATACGGATTTTTCTTCCCTTCTTGTCTCTTTGTTGTTTATATCACAAGCAAAACACGTAAGCATTTTCTTTACCTTCTTCTTGTAATCTTATCTTACAAAAATAATTCATATACAATGTTTCTGTGTTTTTTATACAAAGATGTGACTGTCAGTTTATATGTATCATATATTTTTTTAGCTTATTCTGTTGCTGTTTAGTATTTTGATCAAGTGTGTTTTCTACTGTTTCTGTTGTTGTCTAGTATTTTTATCAAGTGTGTTTGCTATTGTTTCTGTTGATGTCTAGTATTTTGATTAAGTGTGTTTGCTGCTGTTAAAACTTATGTTTCTGATTTTAACATTTTGACTTATGGATATTTTTATATTTTCTTATAATATGGTCGCCGTTTCTATGCCGTACCCGTATCTACAAATTTTAAGTTTGACGTTTCCCGTCCCCGCTCTCGTCCCAGTTTCCGGTCCCCATCCCGGTCCCAGGGCTGCTTCAAGGCTTCAGTTGCTCCTTACAAATAATTTGAATGATCTCTGTCGAGAAGAGACCATTCTTCTAGGTAACTCATCTACATCTCCAAATACGATGATTTTGCTGGTACAAAAATCATGGTATAAACATAGCAACTACGAACACAATTATACGAAATTACAGTATAATGCTAGAAATTCATATTCTCACATGCTCTTATGTACTACGATGACACTGTTATTTGAGAGAGTTGCTTGAGGTTAATTTGAGCATGCTTTGGGATTATTTCAGACACATGGAGAGGGTATAGTAGACCTATCACTAGAGTTGATGGTACCTTCTTGAAAGTTGTTGTAAAAGGGGTGTTTCTAACTGCAATTGGGCATGAAGCAAACAATCAGATCTTATCCTATTACTTGGGTAGTGGTGCAATCTGAGACTACATACAATTGTATATGGTTCATCCAACAAATCAAGAGAGGTTTAGTTCTTCTAGATGGCAATGGTTTGTTTTGCTTTCAGATAAATCTAAGGGACTTAAACTGTTGTGGAGGCAGAGTTACTGAATGCTGAGCATTTATAGAAAGTGTGTTAAACACATCTTGAAAAACTTGAAGAAGAATCATGCCAAGAAGAATTTACTGAAACAAATTATTTGGGACATTGCTAGGAGCTGCATGTAGATAGAGTTACAACCTATCTAAGTTGAAGGTATACAACTTAGCTTGGTACAATGATGTCATGAAACATGAGCCACATACTTGGTCTCGACCATTTTATAGAATTGGAGGCTGCTGTGAAGATGTTGACAACAATGAAACATAGTCCTTTAACTCCACTATCACGGAAGCAAGAGCCAAGGCATCAGTGCCAAGGTTAAAGATGATAAGAAGACATGCAATGGATCACATAGCAAAAAGACATATAACATCAAATAGACATGAAGGATTGTGTATGAAGTATATAGTAAAATTACTTGCTGTGGAGAAGAAGATCGCTTATGATTATAGAATTTCTCTAGGTACCCATGGAAAATTGTGAAGTTGATGATGTAGAACTAAAGTATAGATGAGTCTGGATGATAAAGATAAACCTTGTGGTGGTTTATGAAGAAAAAATGCATATTAGAAATGAAATTGGAACTTAAAGAATTTACCTTTTTCATATGACAATTTTTCATTACATTGTGTGAGTCCCTGCTGTTTTCAAACCTATTTCATAAGACTACTCTGTGTTTTGCTTGACGACGAGAAAAAATGTAAGTATGAAGGAGTTGATATACCATGGATTTTACCACTTTTAGACCATGGTATATGTGCTTTTTAGAGTCTATTTATTATTTTTAGAGTATTTTTTAGAGTGTTTTCAGGTTTAAGCATGTTTTGGAGAACTTTGGTGATTTTGGAGTCTTTTGAGGTGTAGAACTACACAGACGCGTCAGATATTTAGCTATGGATGAAGATCTTTCCACGGTGCGGTTGAGCTCATCTTTTGACACAAAATATAGCTTTGAGGTAGCTTTCCAATTACACCGATTTGAGGTCAATCAGCATCCTATAGCATACATTATGCCTGATTTACTGAAGAGTGGTATGTCTGCCTCGCTAGAGGAAGCTATTGAGGAGATGAAGGAATCTCAATCGACGACAGACCCTTGGTGTCAATCGAGGGTAACCCCAGAAGATGGCCGAGCCTATTTTATGACCGACTTAAGCTCAGAAGTTATCGCAAATTACCCGAATGCCCCTGACCGACCTAAAACCCTATTTATGTATTTTCTACGCCATTGTTGACGGCTACGCTTTATTCTATTCTTTGTTCTTAGTTTTATGTAAGAGAGAAGAGAGGAACTCCTTTATAGTCCTCTTGGAACTCCTTGTTTTCATATTGTTTTCTATTTTATATCTATTCATCAATGGGTTTTTTGTGACAACTATCATGTTTGAATAGATCTCTGTTAGATTTAGGGTTTAAAGTAAGGCTATGAGGGATTAGCCCAAACTATAGATACGCTAAGGTGATAAGATTTACTTCAAAGAATTGTTTGTGATGCTTGTGTTCTAGAGTAGCTAACTAGAACCCTGAACTTAGGATAATTAGGTGCACACGACGGCATGGTCTTTTACCTGAATTAATTCCCTTGAGTTAGGATTGCTAGAAACAAACGACATCTGATTTAGTAATACTAGTGAACCTATCAAACAGCTCGCTTGCTTGCATAGGTAAACATCGATCGACGCTAATCTCATAGCATTCATCGACGTTCGAACCATATCAACAAGGGACAACTGAGATATTGGACTTAGTCAATAGGATTTATTCGCACGCGGAAGCTGGAATACTTTCTCATTAGAATTCAAGTTCTAGGATTGATAACCTTAGCATATATATCATTATAATCATGATTACCTGAAATCTTAAGTCTAGCAACCCTCCTTCCATCAAACAACTCATTAATCAACTGAACAACTACCTTGTTCTCCCTATTTACTTTATTTACTGCTTTCATCCTTATTTACCTAGCTTAATCACGACTGTATTGAGTTTATTGTGTGCTCACGCTCCCTGTGGATTCGATCCCTAAGTATTACAAGTGAACCTCTTATTTGTGAGAGTAAAGTCACTCCTTAGAGTAATTTGAGTGATATCACATAGCAAAAAGACACGTAACATCAAATAGGCACGAAGGATTGTGTATGAAGTATGTTGTAAAATTACTTGTAGTGGAGACGAAGATCGCTGATGATTGTAGAATTTCTCTAGGTACCCTTGGAGTTTTTGAAGTAAGCTATGATGGAAATTCATAGTGTCAACATTATAAGGCATACATGTTCATGTGGAAATTGCATATCAGTGGTCCAGTGGAGTTCCTAGTGAACATGCCTATGGAGAATGATCAACGCTGGTTTGAATGTTGATCATTATGTCTAAGGATTCTTAAGTACACTTATATAGCAGTACATTTACAACACAAACATTGAGCCAGTTCGAGGACCACGAGTGTGGATGCATTCAAGTTTACCACTCATAGTTGCTCCTCCATAACCTGAATTATCTGGGAGAAAGAAAAAGAAAAAGCAAAATAAGCTCCCTAAAATGTAAGGTAAACATGAATCAACTAAGAAGAAAAAGAAGAGGGTTAAAAAACTTGGAATGGCTTGGTGCACATTGCATCGCTCAAAGTGTGTTGAGACGGGACATAATGCAACAGAGTGTGAGCGTCATCAAAATAAGCAGATGAAGAAGACAATTGAAGAGGTTTATCAATCATTTTCTTGTATTTATTGACATGGTTGTAATGTATTCTCGTCCTAATGTTTGATGATCATGTCATGACACTTATTCTCAAGATCAGAGATCGGACTAACACAACCAACTGAAAAACTAGTTATGTGTACAAAAGGCTTTTGTGCTTGATGTGAAGCATTGTGTGTGCACTTTGAAACTAAAATTTAATCATCACGGGAGAGATTGTTAGTACAACAAAGACTTGAGTTTCAGAAGCTCGCGAAATACAAATCTTGAAAGTTCATATACCAGTCGTGAACTACTACATGAAGTAATATAAAAAGTGATAGAGGAAGCAAAATTGTGAAGTTGATGACATGGAACTAAAGTATAGATGAGTCTGGATCATAAAGATAAACCTTGCGGTGGTTTATGAAGAAAAATACATATTAGAAATGATATTAGAACTTAACGAATTTACTTTTTTTCATATGCCAATTTTTCTTTATTTAAAGTGGAAAAAAGGGAATATTCACAAAGAAATTTATAGATTTTATTTGTGGAAGGTTAGCCACGACCTATTGAGTATAAATAAGTATGGAGAAGCATTGTATGTGCTTAACACAATAGAAATAAAGCTTTCGAAAAAGAGGGGTTTTGTTTTTCTTGCAAGGAAGTCGAACACTATAGAGATAAAAAGATTTCACTGAGAAGTTTTTGAGTTATGCATATAGACCTTTGAACGTAAGATGCTAAATCAATAAGTCAATGTGTGTGTTGAGCTTATTGAAAGATTGTTTTAAGTAAAACTTGTAAGTTTACTAACAAAATAGGAGGATCACAACAAACTGAATAAAATGAAGAATTTGGAAGACCCCTCTTTGCAAGACAATGAGCGGCTTTTGTTGAAACACCAACTTGTTATACCTCACTCACATACAGAACTTCTTAAGAAATATATGTATCAAAAAAATATTTTCAAAGATTTTGTATTGATAAACTTTGTTCTCACTATTTTTTTTTCATTATTTTTAGAGTATTTTTTAGAGTGTTTTCAGGTTTAAGCATGTTTTGGAGAACTTTGGTGATTTTGGAGTCTTTTGAGGTGTAGAACTACACAGACGCGTCAGATATTTAGCTATGGATGAAGATCTTTCCACGGTGCGGTTGAGCTCTTCTTTTGACACAAAATATAGCTTTGAGGTAGCTTTCCAATTACACCGATTTGAGGTCAATCAGCATCCTATAGCATACATTATGCCTGATTTACTGAAGAGTGGTATGTCTGCCTCGCTAGAGGAAGCTATTGAGGAGATGAAGGAATCTCAATCGACGACAGACCCTTGGTGTCAATCGAGGGTAACCCCAGAAGATGGCCGAGCCTATTTTATGACCGACTTAAGCTCAGAAGTTATCGCAAATTACCCGAATGCCCCTGACCGACCTAAAACCCTATTTATGTATTTTCTACGCCATTGTTGACGGCTACGCTTTATTCTATTCTTTGTTCTTAGTTTTATGTAAGAGAGAAGAGAGGAACTCCTTTATAGTCCTCTTGGAACTCCTTGTTTTCATATTGTTTTCTATTTTATATCTATTCATCAATGGGTTTTTTGTGACAACTATCATGTTTGAATAGATCTCTGTTAGATTTAGGGTTTAAAGTAAGGCTATGAGGGATTAGCCCAAACTATAGATACGCTAAGGTGATAAGATTTACTTCAAAGAATTGTTTGTGATGCTTGTGTTCTAGAGTAGCTAACTAGAACCCTGAACTTAGGATAATTAGGTGCACACGACGGCATGGTCTTTTACCTGAATTAATTCCCTTGATTTAGGATTGCTAGAAACAAACTACATCTGATTTAGTAATACTAGTGAACCTATCAAACAGCTCGCTTGCTTGCATAGGTAAACATCGATCGACGCTAATCTCATAGCATTCATCGACGTTCGAACCATATCAACAAGGGACAACTGAGATATTGGACTTAGTCAATAGGATTTATTCGCACGCGGAAGCTGGAATACTTTCTCATTAGAATTCAAGTTCTAGGATTGATAACCTTAGCATATATATCATTATAATCATGATTACCTGAAATCTTAAGTCTAGCAACCCTCCTTCCATCAAACAACTCATTAATCAACTGAACAACTACCTTGTTCTCCCTATTTACTTTATTTACTGCTTTCATCCTTATTTACCTAGCTTAATCACGACTGTATTGAGTTTATTGTGTGCTCACGCTCCCTGTGGATTCGATCCCTAAGTATTACAAGTGAACCTCTTATTTGTGAGAGTAAAGTCACTCCTTAGAGTAATTTGAGTGATATCACATAGCAAAAAGACACGTAACATCAAATAGGCACGAAGGATTGTGTATGAAGTATGTTGTAAAATTACTTGTAGTGGAGACGAAGATCGCTGATGATTGTAGAATTTCTCTAGGTACCCTTGGAGTTTTTGAAGTAAGCTATGATGGAAATTCATAGTGTCAACATTATAAGGCATACATGTTCACGTGGAAATTGCATATCAGTGGTCCAGTGGAGTTCCTAGTGAACATGCCTATGGAGAATGATCAACGCTGGTTTGAATGTTGATCATTATGTCTAAGGATTCTTAAGTACACTTATATAGCAGTACATTTACAACACAAACATTGAGCCAGTTCGAGGACCACGAGTGTGGATGCATTCAAGTTTACCACTCATAGTTGCTCCTCCATAACCTGAATTATCTGGGAGAAAGAAAAAGAAAAAGCAAAATAAGCTCCCTAAAATGTAAGGTAAACATGAATCAACTAAGAAGAAAAAGAAGAGGGTTAAAAAACTTGGAATGGCTTGGTGCACATTGCATCGCTCAAAGTGTGTTGAGACGGGACATAATGCAACAGAGTGTGAGCGTCATCAAAATAAGCAGATGAAGAAGACAATTGAAGAGGTTTATCAATCATTTTCTTGTATTTATTGACATGGTTGTAATGTATTCTCGTCCTAATGTTTGATGATCATGTCATGACACTTATTCTCAAGATCAGAGATCGGACTAACACAACCAACTGAAAAACTAGTTATGTGTACAAAAGGCTTTTGTGCTTGATGTGAAGCATTGTGTGTGCACTTTGAAACTAAAATTTAATCATCACGGGAGAGATTGTTAGTACAACAAAGACTTGAGTTTCAGAAGCTCGCGAAATACAAATCTTGAAAGTTCATATACCAGTCGTGAACTACTACATGAAGTAATATAAAAAGTGATAGAGGAAGCAAAATTGTGAAGTTGATGACATGGAACTAAAGTATAGATGAGTCTGGATCATAAAGATAAACCTTGCGGTGGTTTATGAAGAAAAATACATATTAGAAATGATATTAGAACTTAACGAATTTACTTTTTTTCATATGCCAATTTTTCTTTATTTAAAGTGGAAAAAAGGGAATATTCACAAAGAAATTTATAGATTTTATTTGTGGAAGGTTAGCCACGACCTATTGAGTATAAATAAGTATGGAGAAGCATTGTATGTGCTTAACACAATAGAAATAAAGCTTTCGAAAAAGAGGGGTTTTGTTTTTCTTGCAAGGAAGTCGAACACTATAGAGATAAAAAGATTTCACTGAGAAGTTTTTGAGTTATGCATATAGACCTTTGAACGTAAGATGCTAAATCAATAAGTCAATGTGTGTGTTGAGCTTATTGAAAGATTGTTTTAAGTAAAACTTGTAAGTTTACTAACAAAATAGGAGGATCACAACAAACTGAATAAAATGAAGAATTTGGAAGACCCCTCTTTGCAAGACAATGAGCGGCTTTTGTTGAAACACCAACTTGTTATACCTCACTCACATACAGAACTTCTTAAGAAATATATGTATCAAAAAAATATTTTCAAAGATTTTGTATTGATAAACTTTGTTCTCACTATTTTTTTTTTTTTCATTAAAACTTGGCAATACCCCCCTCCCCGCCCCCCCCCGCCCCCCCCCCCCCCCCCCCCCCCTCTTCAAAAATAGTATATTGGAACCTTTAAATTTCGTACCATTGAGGCATTGATTGTCATCATAAGAGGTTTTCCTTCTGCTTATAAAGGAGATGATGATTCTCCTAAGTTTCCAGAGCTCCACTATTTTGCCGCACCAATTCTTTTTCCACAATCTATCTTTCTGTAACCTTTTTGGATCGAGCATCAAAAACCGTGTCAACATCACATTTATAGTATATGTTGACGGTCTTGCACATGATGATGATTTATTTGTTTCCATAGTCACCAATACGTATTATCTAAATAATTAGTTTATTAAATCTTAAGTTACAATTATCTATTTTAGAAAGATAAGTGATTTATTAGAAAATAATTTGCAATACCATCTAAATTATGCCAAAATATGTGAAAATGTTATGTGATTATTGTCGAATTTGTAAACAGTTTTTTCGAACTTCCAAAAAATTAAATCTATTATTACACAGAATTACTGTCATAGACCAAGAAAGTGAACGTGCGCATTAGCCATAGATGGTGAGGAGATGTTACAATTTCACTATGGTACTCCATAAATTGTCTTCAACACTAAGAAGAATTGAGAAAAGGACGAGATTAACATATATACATATACACATACATAAATGTGTGTGTGTGTCATGATGATCCATCCACAGTTAACAATTAGTTAGATGTATCTGCAGGGAGCACAAACTTGTGTGTGCATTGGCGGGAAACTAAGTTTTCATGTTTCAGTTTTACCTCCAATACCGCTTATAAATTCATTTTGGTAAGGGATTTATGTATTATTATCACATCAATTAATTTATATACAAAAAGGTTATGGACATATGATATTAAAAATTATAAAATACATAAATGCGCACTGTGCACGATAGCATAAAGCAGTATTAGCAAATTAGCATCGTTTACTTTTCACTTGTGAAAATTACTTAAAACCAATCCGAAGAAATAAAAATTCCATATTTTATATTTATCGTTAATTTTCCCCTAAAATTTTCGATTTCGGATCGACGGCGAATCTCGAGCTTATTCCGCCGGCAAATCCATTAGGGATGTGTGATTCCAAAGAGTGCTGAACAAACTTCACTTCGTCGGAAACCCTAATTTTAGTGGAGTGGATCTACAAATCTGTTCGGGATAAAGCTAGGCTTGATCTGCTCTGGAGGAAAGTGATAGATTTACAGCATTGTTCCCAAGTAAGATCTCTAGCTATTTCTTGACGAATTAATCGATCGTGGTTGATTAGCTTTATTTTATTTTATTTTTTTTTTGAAATTAGCGAACCTTTAAATGTATCAGATTTTGTTGTGATTCTTTTGCTGGAGTTATTAAGCTTACATTTGACTCTGTTCCTGTTTCAACTGATTGTTTTGTCGGAAAAGGAGACATCTTTAAGGTAGATTTGACTTCAAGATGCGTAAATACTCTAGAGGGTTTTTGTATTTCTGACATATGTTAAGCAGCAAATGATCCTAAAATGGAGCTAGTACAAGTGAATTTTCTCTCTTTTTTTAAGGGTTTAAGATTGATCTCAATAAGATTATCCTGTTTTGTGTTAGAATGTTGTCTTTTGACTGAAAGTAATCATTCTACTCTGGTGAATCATTGATTGCAGATGATGATGATGATTTCTATGGTGCTTGTAAATGGGCAACTTCGCGCGTGTTAGCTCCCCAGAACGGTCTTAGTTTCCTTTTGCAGAACGTTTCGAGAAAATTGACCAGAATTCTATACATGGAAGCATACAGAGAAGAGGCTCTTAAAGCCAAGCAATTCGCTGAGAGGAGATTTGCAGAAAAGGATTTTACGGGCGCAAGGAGCTACGCGTTGAGGGCGAGGTCGCTGTTTCCAGACTTGGAAGGTTTGTCTCAAATGCTCACGACCTACGATGTTTATATAGCTTCTCAGAGTAGACGCAGCGGGGAGATTGATTACTACGCTGTTCTTGGACTCAAACCGTCAGCTGGAAAAAGAGAAGTCAAGGCACAGTACAAGAAGATGGCTGTTTTGCTTCATCCCGACAAGAACAAATGCCTTGGAGCTAGTGGGGCTTTCCAGATCATATCCGAAGCTTGGGCTTTCCTCTCGAATGAGTTCAAGAAAAGCACTTTTTATTACAAAAGAAAGAAACTTATTGACTCCATGGAGGATCAGAACAACAACAACAACACAGAGTATGTCCCTGGGACCGCAGGATTTGATTGTTGTCCACCAGTTTCAGAAAGACTTGATACATTCTGGACTGTTTGTACCTCTTGCAAAGTTCAGTACGAGTATCTGCGCAAGTATGTCAATAAGCGGCTTTCGTGTAAGAACTGCCGAGGAGCATTTATTGCTGTGGAGACTGGGCCTGGTCCTGTTAGTGCATCAGTTCAATATGCGCCTCCAGCTCATACAACAAGTAATGGCTACGGATCTCATGGCTATGATTTTGTCTCGGGCATGCCTGCCAATCCCACTTATTTCTTAGGTCAGTATCCTGCACATGGATATGAATATGACTGGAACTCTTACGTGGGAACATCTCCTGGGAATCTAGAGTCAAACCGGATGTCTTCTGTATCAAGCGGATATCCTTCTAAGCTGGCCAATGGAGTAGTCTGTAGGGGAAGAAAGAATGTTAAGGAAGGGTCTATCAGGACTACAAGCGCAGCCACTGATCTGAGCCCACCCAATTGGTCTGCTGATCCTTCAGTGACTAAGGCCCCCAGACCTGAGAAGAAGAGGAACGTGAGTTTGGGGTCATCTGGTAATGGATTTGTTGAAAACACAGAATCAAAAACAACGAAGTTGGATGGAAACAAGGAACCTGAGTCTAAACATGTAGGCCAAAGTCATGGTAAATCTAGACGGTGGTCCGCGCCTGCAACAGGATTGGATACGCGGAAGCTATTGATTAGCAAAGCTAAAACAAATATACAGCAAAGACTAGAGATGATGAGATTGGCTTCAGTGGCAGCAGAAGCGATGGCTACAGAGGACGCAGCTCCACTTGATGAAGTAAAGGCCTCCTCCATGGTAGGAGATGGTGTATTCGGAATAGGAAGCCATGTTTCTTCCGGTCATCAATCTGTTCGGAAAATAAACGGACCAATAACAGTTCCAGACTCCGACTTCCATGACTTTGATAGCAACAGATCGGAAGAGTGCTTCGAGGCGAGGCAAATATGGGCAATTTATGATGAAGATGATGGTATGCCACGGCTATATTGCGTGGTCCGGGAAGTGCTATCGGTTCAACCATTTAAGATTGACATAGCCTACTTGAGCTCCAAAACCGACATCGAGTTTGGGACAATGAAATGGGTGCAGTACGGGTTTACCAAGTCGTGCGGACATTTCAGGATACGGAACACTGACATAGTTGAACACGTTAACATATTCTCCCATCTGTTGAAAGACAAGAAGACGGGAAGAGGTGGTTGTGTTAGGATATTCCCCAAGACCGGAGAGATTTGGGCTGTGTACAAGAACTGGTCACCAGACTGGAACAACTCAACACCTGATGAAGTGAGGCACCAGTATGAAATGGTCGAGATCCTCGATGAGTATTCTGAACAGTTTGGGGTTTGCATCGCCTCGCTTGTCAAAGTAGAGGGTTACAAGACCGTGTATTGCAGGAGGGAGGAGAGTACAAAATGGATACCGAGGAAAGAGATGCTCCGGTTTTCTCATCAAGTGCCGTCTTGGTTTCTTAAAGAAGAAACCAGCAGCGTGCCTGGAAACTGTTGGGACTTGGACCCGGCGGCTATACCTGAGGAGTTGCTTGGCACGGGGGCAGGAACTGATTGAGATGTAGCTTCACTGTTAGTGCAAGAGACGAGTAAGATCTTTTATATATCTCCATCAAAAGGTTTTTGACTCTGTAGAAAACCCAACTCTATCTACAAGATTTCTGGTTTATTATGTCAGGGACTATATGCGCGCAAGCTTCTGTTTGTTCATTGGAGTTGTTGTATTAGCAATGTTGAAGAATCAAAACATAGTTGGACTTGTTATTTGTTTTAGGATTCTGTATTTCATGTTTCTTTGTTAACTTTTACTATAAAAATGTAGCAAATATCATTTTGCTTTTTTACTTGTCCCTCTCGCTTTAGTTTCATCGGTTCGAACATTTTTGTTTGTTTCAAATTACGCGAAAAATATACATGTTTCTGTGAAATAATCTGAGTGGGAGAATATATAAGAAAAAAAAGTTAGAAAATTTATTAAGAAATAAACGAATACACGTACGAATCTCTTTCATTAACTGAAATTTATTAGTAAATCATTCGTAATTTGTGACGTTGTGAAAATTCTGATTAGTACTATTTCATAATACTCAAAAATATAATTTTAATAAAAGGAGGATATAAGCCTCAGATAGAGTGCTCACGTATGCGAAAATAATCGGCCGATGAGAAACAATATTTTTGCCATGTCACCTCCTCTATTTGTTTTTACAAAATAATACTTTAACTTTTTAACTAAACAATTATAACCGAAAATAATCGGCCAATGAGGAATACATTGGAGATGGTGTAAGGCATGACCGACGTAAATGATCGACGTTGAGATTTCAGCTTTTCTGATTCTTACTATTCTATTGTTTCAATATAATTTGAATATTCTATTTGTTTTATAATATAATGGTTTAAAAGTATTTTTTGTTTCACTATATAAATTGTTTTTACATTTCAATGTAACTTTATATTTATTGGATATTGTGTGGCCAACTAAATTATGTAAATTAATGTGTAATTGATTAAATTTATATATTAAATGACAGTTTTCTAAAGTAATAACTTTTAAATATTACAGATTTAAATTAAAACCGATTACATTTTGAAACATATAAAGTAATCCATAAATTAATTCTATACATATATGAGGAAAAAATGGTAAAGTGGTCTCACCTTAAATTTCTCTCATTATGTGCATTCCTAATTGGAAGGAGATAATCAACATCTAATATTATATTACTCCCAGTATATTAGAAATAGTCGAATCTTAAGCCAATTAAGGATGATGTAAAGAAGACATAAAAATGTATTTCTAGTTATCACAAATATAGAATCAATTGACAACAACTTAATTATGTCCAGCGTAGGACAACAGAGAAGAATTTTCATACCTTCTAATATTATAATATCTCACTATATTAGTGGCTAAGTCAGTTTTCTCTAACACAAATACTCACTCAATTCTTGGAGTTTAAGCTTTTCTATCTGATGATATTAGTAGTTTGATCCAAAAAAAAACGGTCGAACAGTACATTGTAATTGGAGAAAAAAAACAAACAAAAATCAACCAAAGACTTTTAAGGTATATAAAACAAAAATTGGAAATAACAATTCTCCGCAATGAAAGAATAAGACAATAAAATTGTAAAAATACAAAATAAAACAAAAAATATACACAGAAAGAAATATTTAGTAAAATAAAATCATAATATAATTTCCATAATTGATAGTGGTCAGTTACACTAAAAAGTCTAAATTTACAGCATACACAGTTTTATTTACATCTTTAAGCCTATTATCTAATTAAAATGATTCTAAAAAAGTGCTAACATGAAGAGTTAGAAAATATACGATAAAATATAATACATAACGTTAAAAATACATTATCACTGATCATTAAAAAATCATGTTAGTAGTAATAAAAATGAAATGACAACACATTTATTAAAACCATAGAACGGCACGCAACAAGGTGTTATTAAATATACAAACTACAAATTAAATATGCTCAACACAAACACACATAAAAATGAGACATCTTATTTGGATATATTTAAATAAATAATTTTAAATATATTATATTCTTGATAATTTTAAAATTACTTAGAAAGAAGCTAAATTATTAAAAAATTAATATACAAATAAAACTAAAGCAATATTTTGTAACGTCAAAATAATAAATGAATAGAAAATATATAATGTTAATAAAATAGATTTTAGATTTTAAAGACTTCTAATTCATGTAATATTACAAAATTCAAAATTTTTTTATTACAATTAATATTTTACCATTAGATATATTAAAATAATATTCTAGATCGATATTCAATTGTCAGTTTTCAACTATTACACGTAAAAAAATATTATTAAGTACTTTTTTATGAAAATGGAGTTTTATATTTTAAGTAGGTTAGTGGAGTACTTTTTTATTTTCATGAATTTATTCGACATGAGATTCCGATCTTTTAAACTAAGATAATTATACAAATAAAAATGATAAATATAACAAATTTAAATATATTATCCGCGCGTAGCGCGGAGAAATGATCTAGTATAGATAATTATGATATACTCTCCAACACTGACAATAATTATAAAATCTAAAAATATTTTGCTGAAAGTTTTAAATTTGTGTTTACGTGTATAATTAATAAAGAGGTAATACATTTATTTGTATGATCTACAAGATTTACTTAAAAGGAAAAATAATATTCGAAAATATTTCTTTTTATTCCGCAAACGGAGGGAAACGATAAATATCTTATAACTAAATAAATGATATCGTTTGAGATTTAGATTTATCCGAGATATTACAAGTGTAATATTTACAATTTATTTATGATACTATACAAAATATTTTAATATGACTGTGTTTTAAGAAAAATCTTTTGTTGGTCAAAGACCCACATTCACCAAGATCAAAAAGATCTAAGATTTATTAAGATCAAAACCCATCACGGTGGTAGTGGGTAAGTATGCAAACTTTATCACTACTATTAAAAAAAAAAAGAAGTCCTAAAAAAATCTACATATGAAAGTTGTTTAGATCTTTTCATTTTTCAGTCCAACCTATTAATATAAAACCAAATATCATAATATAATTTTATTATAGCAACAACTTAAAATTTCTTACATTTTAATAAATAACTCAGGATTTCCAATAATTATTATAACGACAATTGTTATAATTTTACATTTTAGCAATCCACATTATTTTAATCATACGAATGTACAAGATATCTTGACTTTTAAAACATTTAATTTAAACTCTTAACTTTTGAAAATTTGATTTAAAATATATCAGATGTTTCATATGTTAGTTTAGTTGTACCAACATCCTTTAATATTTCTACATTATATCAAAGGAGATAAAATGTTTCGAAACATAGGGTTCATGTTTCGATCTTCGGGTCTGGGTTTTTCGGATCCTAAACGTTTGACATAACTAAATATTTTTAAATCTATAATTTAAGTTTGTGTTGGTTCTTTTTGGTTCCAGATTGGTTCAGACTCATAATTCAAATATCTGTAAAATAAATTTAATTTTTGAATATATAACAGGTTCGGATTGGTTTGGGTATTAGAATCTAAAAAAATACAAAGTACCCAAAACACAAAAAAGACTTGAAACACAAAAATAGCTGAAATCCAAACAAATACCTGAAAAATATTCATATACTCAAAAGGTCCAAACTTTTACCCGTACCCCTAATCTGGAGACCGAAAACACCCAAAATTTTACCAACCCAAAATATATTTTTCTAAAATTGAAAATTTACCCATAACCCCAAACTATAACCGAAAACCCCAACCAGAAACTTAAAAATATATGTAATGCCAAAAACATATATGAAATACCCAAACATACCTAATATACACAAATCATTCCAGGTACATTGGGTACCCGATCGAGTCTCGGATAAGACCCAAACTGGAATAGAGATTCGCGGTCCAAAAAGATATTGAATAGGTAATTTGCCCATGACTCAGACCCGAACCGCACCTGTATTTTCGGGTTGGTTTCGGATTTAGTTTTTCATGTCCAACAAAATGTCGAATCGTATGAAAAAGTTAGATAAAAAAATACATATAAAATCTGAAATAATAATATATAGCAATCTCAAAACATTAATTCATATAAAACATTTGTTTCTAATGCGAGTATTTTACATATTAAGTTATTAACCAAAGTTAATAAGGTTTTCTTAAAAAGTGTCAAAGACATATTTTTCCTCAGATTAATCAACTTTTATTTATTAGTTTCGTGGGTTTGATAAATTATTTATCCAATAATCTTCCACATTAATAGAAGACTAGATGAAATATGCATTCTTCATTGACTCCATTGATTAGATTTGATAATAGACAACATATACAAACTTTTTGAGAGTATAAGCAAAAACAACTTATGTATGAGGTAATAGCTATGTTTGAACTTTGAACTACTCTCTATTAATATATATCGAGTTTACTTAGCTATGAGTATCGAAGGTAGAGATGGTGGCAAAGTGTTTACAAGATAGGGAGGACATGCTTTTGATGTTGAAGATTCATCGGATGCAGACTCAACACAAAATTGTATTTTGATATTGGTGATTGGATGTACATTAAGCTGCAATCGTATAGATATTACTTTGTGGTATTGTGTGTAGGCCTTATAAGATCATTAACAGATGTGGAGAAACGGCATATAAGTTGGATCTTCCTGCTCATTCGAAAGTCCATCCTATGTTCAATGCTTCTCAGTTGAAGTTAATGGTGGGCTCTGCTCTCACTTTAACATACTTCTCAAGGGAGAGTTGTGATGTATTGGTCAAGGAACCAGAATGTGTTCTAGACATGAAGATGGTGAAGAGGCAGGGGAGAGCTGCAGTTATTTTTTTTTGGTAAAATAGAGAGCTACAGCTATGATTCAGGTTAAGTAGAAAAATTGTTACGAAGATGAGATTACATGGGAGTTTGTGTTTGATCTTGTGAAGAAATTTCCAACATTTGAGAAAGGAAGATTTGATATAGGAATATCAATAATATCGGAGTCATCACTCCACGTGGACAAGGTAAATCATCAGTTTTATTTTATAGATGTTGAGAAGTGCTACACAAAAAGATGTTGAAAAGTCAACATTTGGATTCATTTGAAAAATTCTTGAATTCATTTCTTTCTCTCCTTTTCTATGTAATTCGAAACTTGTAACGTATATTTCATTTGAGAATCTTTCTTCAATCATGATTCCCGTCGGCTACAGTATAGATACGATGTTTTCATTGGAATCTGATTTGTGATATTGGATTGTTTGGAGATTATAGTTTTTCCTTAACATTACAAAACTATATGTGAATTACGAAGGATTTATTGGAGAGATAGCCATATTTAAGTGTGAAATTAAGTGAATATCATTGATTTTGACATAATTAAATGTCAGACTTTTGGTACACAATCCATCCGGTTATGCCTCTTCAAATAGCAGGTTGTCAGTTGCATTTTGTAAAGTGGCACATGAATATTATTCTAAATAAAAGAAGGAGGAGTCATCCACGTATATTTTTATTGATCACATACATATTTACGGAGTGTACTATTCCATATCACTGAAGTAGTATAAGATTATTACTTCACCTACAACCCCTAAATACTAAACATATCTGAATTCCGATCTCTAATCTCACCCCAAAATGGCATATAAGTTGGATCCCATGTTCAATGCTTCTCAGTTGAAGTTAATGGTGGGCTCTGCTCTCACTTCAACATACTTCTCAAGGGAGAGTTGTGATGTATTGGTCAAGGAACCAGAATGTGTTCTAGACATGAAGATGGTGAAGAGGCAGGGGAGAGCTGCAGTTTTGTTTTTTGGTAAAATTGAGAGTTGCAGTTATGATTCAGGTTAAGTGGAAGAATTGTTACGAAGATGATACCACATGGGAGTTTGTGTTTGATCTTGTGAAGAAATTTCTAACATTTGAGAAGGGAGGATTTGATATAGGAATATCAATAATATCGGAGTCATCACTCCACGTGGACAAGGTAAATCATCAGTTTCATTTTATAGATGTTGAGAAGTGCTACACACAAAAAAAAAAGATGTTGAAAAGTCAACATTTGAATTCATTTGAAAATTTTATGAATTCATTCTTTTCTCTCCTTATCTATGTAATTCGAAACTTGTAACTTATATTTCATTTGAGAATCATTCTTCAATCGTGATTCCCGTCGGCTACAATATAGATACGATGTTTTTTTTCATTGGAATCTGATTTTGTGATATTAGATTGTTTGGAGATTATAGTTTTTCCTTAACATTACAAAACTATATATGTAAATTACGAAGAGTTTATTGGAGAGATAACCATATTTAAGTGTGAAATTAACTGAATCTCATTGATTTTGACATAATTAAATGTCATACTTTTTGTACACATTCCATCCGGTTATGTCCCTTTAAATAGCAAGTTGTCAGTTGCATTTTGTAAAGTGGCACATGAATATTATTCCAAATAAAAAAAGGAGGAGCCCTTCATGTATATTTTTATTGATCACATACATATTTACGGAGTGTGCTATTACATGTCATTGAAGTACTATAAGATTATAACTTCACCTACAACCCTTAAATACTAAACATTCCGATCTCTGATCTCACCCCAACCCCAACCCCTAAATACTAAACCATACTTCTTAATCAATAAACCTTAAACCCAAATATAAACCATAAAACCAAATATAAACCCAAAATTCAAATAGAATGGAATAAAGTAAATAACATAGTACATATTAGTGAAACTATGAAATGTTTAGGATTGCATGGAATAAGTTAATGCTGACCCCAATCATACCATCTGACCTTATAAATACTAAACCCTAAACTCTAATCAATAAACTCTTACCCAAATATAAACCCTAAAACCAAATAGAATGAAACAAAATAAATAACATAGTAAATATTGGTGAAATTATGAAATGTCTATGATTGCATGGAAGAAGTTAATTCTCACCTCAACCATACTCCCTCACCTTTTAAATAATAAACTCTAAACTATAATCACTAAACCATAACTCAAATATGAACTTTAAACCCAAATATCAAAAACTAAAGGATACATAATATTATGTAATATTAAATTATATTATGTAATATTAAACTATACGATTTTTACAAGTTCCAAAACATGTAACGATAGTTAGAACTTAATAAAATTACAAACTATATATATAAACAAAATAGAACACTTTTTAGTAACCATCAAATTGAGTGGGACCTGATAAAATAGTATAGTAAAAGAGATGATGCGATTCTAAAAATGCCACAAATTACTTTGCGGACAGTTAATAATTAGGAATTTTTAATTTTATTTCCTGCAGGTTGCACCGGTTAGATTTGGGGGCAAAACATCATTATTACATAAAATGGAATGTATGTAAAAAAGATAGGGTATCTGGCTATTTACCAATTATGCTTTTTTTTTTCAAGTCATACGGTCCAATTTCCCAATTACGAGTAGTTGATTGTTTCTAGTTTTTGGACTAGTTTTTAGTTTTTGTTTTTCAAAAACCACTTTATCATCCAATCAAGATTTTGAAGAAATAGATTTCTTAAAATTTAGGGAAACTAGTTTTTGTGATAACTACCTAATTGTAAACAAAAACCAAAATCTATAATTTTTCAGTTTTTCAGCAACATTTGAAGTTGCTTTTTTTTTTTGCCTTTTGTTTTTTGATGATCCTGGTATCCGGAGCCTCGAAAAGATCCGACTAGCACCTAATGACCGTCCGGACTGAGCCACTAAGGGCCTGCCGGAGCCCGTCGAAGGCTTCCAGGAGAGCTGGTCAGCCTCATGTTATAGCACCAGTGGCCACGCGCAGTTGGGCTTCTCCGTATTGGGTCCGAAGGTCCCTCAAGATAATCACCCTTGCCACTAAGCGCCTTCGAACCCGTCACCCCGAAGAGTTGCCTTTTTTATTTTGCTGATTTTAATATTTAATTGTTATTTTATCCCCTAATTATCTGTGCTTATTGTTTTCCTTACATATTCATATATTCACCAAATTGTACATTAAAATCCATATACTTATTAAAAATATAATAAAAATTAAGTTACATATTATTCACAAATTATTTTTTCAGTGAGAAAGAAAAACATCTACACTTAATTTACATATAATTATATTTATCAAAATTAATTTAGTTTACAAGTATATATAATTGTAAATAATTTGTATTAAGAACATTTTTTCTTAAACATATCAATAAAATTAACTATGTATAACAAAATTCTACATATTTTGTTAATAATACATTGGTATATTTGTTAAAATTTTGATATATTCTTTTATTAGTTTTAAGTTTTTTTTTTTAAAAAAATAAAACTTATAAGTTAATTTTTGAAATAATAAAAATAAATAAATCATTGATAAAATTTTAGAAAAACTAAATCAAAAACCAAAAACTAACTAAAATCACCAGTCGTGTGTTTTGGAAAACTAAAATCTACTGCAAAATAAAAAACCAAAAACTAAAAACCAAAAACTAAAAACCAAAATCTAAAAACATACAAATGTTGTGAAACTTAGGAGAATAGTTTCTTATTCTTATAAATCATAAACATAAGAAGCCTTTTATATATAGGAAATTACACCGACATAGAATAATGGAAAGACTAGAAAAAGGAAATACAAATATGGAAAGAGTACAAATCATAAACTAAGAAGGAAAAAGCAAGAGGCCGCCGACTCTCTCTCCTCTAGTAGCCGCGGCCGACTCTCTCTCCTCTAGTAGCCGCGGCCGACTCTCTCTCTCTCTCTCTAAGAATGGGCCGGTTATGGACCGGGCTGGTTATGGACATCCACAATATGATTTATAACACTCCCCCTTGGATGTCATAACCATACAGAGATTGTAATACGCTTTGGATGTTGTCTCATTAAAACCTTACCAGAAAAACCCAATGGGACAAAACCATGGTGAAGGAAAAAGAGTACAACATGTATTACTCCCCGTGTTCTGTACCTCACTGAAGGTCTCTCAGCCTACGCATCCCAATCTGATGCGTGAGCTTTCTGAACGTTGAAGTAGGAAGTGACTTGGTGAACATATCATCTGAGTTGTCACTTGAACGCACTTGGACTACTTGGACCTCACCGGCTTTCTATAGCTCGTGCGTGAAGAAGAACTTAGGCAAGATGTGCTTCGTCCTGTCTCCTTTGATGTAACCGTCTTTGAGCTGAGCAATGCACGCAGCATTGTCCTCATACATGATCGTTGGTGCGTCTCTCCCTTCGGACATCCTACAATCAACTCAGACATGGTTGGTCATGGACCGTAACCATACACACTCGCGTCTGGCCTCATGAATAGCCAAGATCTCTGAATGGTTGGATGATGTGCCCACGATCGTCTGCTTCATGAAACGCCATGATATGGCCGTACCACCATGTGTAAAGACATAGCCTGTCTGTGATCGAGCATTGTGTGGATCCGAGAGATAACCTGCATCAGCAAAGCCAACTAAACCTTCTTTGCTTTGGTTAGTATAAAATAAACCCAAGTCTTTTGTTCCTCGTAGGTAACGAAGAATATGTTTAATCCTGTTCCAGTGCCTTTGGGTTGGACAAGAGCTAAACCTAGATAGTAGGTTCACGGCAAAACATATGACTGGCCGAGTGTGGCTGGCCAGATACATTAAAGCTCCTATGGCACTGAGATATGGCACTTCGGGACCTAGGACTTCTTCATCGTCCTTCTAAGGGCCGAACGGATCTGTGTCCAGTCCAAGAGACCTCACGACCATGAGGCTAGACAATGGGTGAGACTCGGCCATATTGAATCTTTTGAGTACTTTTTCTGTATATGCCATTTGATGCACAAAGATTCCATCTCTAATGTACTCAAGTTGTAATCCCAAACAAAACTTTGTTTTTCCTAGATCTTTCATCTCGAATTCTTTCTTAAGATATTCAACTGTTTGGGAGATTTCTCCAGAGGTTCCTAGGATATTCAGATCATCAACATACACTGCTATGATCACAAAGCCTTTGTCAAATTTCTTTATGAATATACATGGGCTGATCAGATCATTCTTATATCCTTCTTTCACTAGGTACTCACTTAGCCTATTGTACCACACTCGGTCTGATTGTTTCAATCCATAAAGTGACTTGTTCAACTTTGTACAATGTTGTTCTCGAGAACTTGCTTTGTTTTTCAACTCAATACCCTCTGGTACTTTCATATATATCTCATTATCCAGTGGACCATATAAGTATGCAGTTACTACATCCATTAACCGCAAGTCTAATTTCTCTCTTATAACCAGACTTATCAGGAATCTAAAAGTAGTTGCATCCACCATAGGGGAGTATGTCTCCTCATAATCTATTCCTGGTCTCTGTGAGAATCCTTGTGCAACAAGCCGTGCTTTATATCTCACGACCTCACCATGTTCGTTTCTTTTCCTCACAAAGACCCATTTGTATCCAACTGGTTTGATATCATAAGGTGTCTGGATTATTGGACCAAATACATCTCTCTTCTTTAAAGAGTTTAACTCCACGTTTATAGCTTCTTTCCATTTAATCCAATCTGATCGTTGAGTGCACTCTAAGATAGACGTGGGTTCATGATCCTCGTTTAAATCCATGAGTTCCAGTGCTACCTTGTATGCAAATATATCATCAATGTCGACATTCTTTCTGTTCCATTGTATCTAGACAAGACATAATTTATTGAGATCTCATTATTATCAGGACCTTTAGTACCTTGAAGCTTGGCGTCCCAAGCATCAATATTAGGTATCTTAGGGCCGGCCGTGTCTAGGGCCTTAGGATCAGCCGCGATCGCGTCTAGGGTTTTAGGATCGGCTGCGGCCATGACTCGGGATTTAGGTTCAGCCGCGGTCGCGTCTAGGGTTTTATCAACCTCGGATTCAGCACCTTTCTTAGTTTTCCGAGGGTTCTTATCTTTGGAACCTATTGGTCTACCACGTTTCAGACGTGTTCTAGACTCCGTAGAAACTTGATTGTGTCCCTGTTGAACATCAATACGAATTGGTGCATTAGCAGCTGGTATATATGACTTTGTTACTCTATTCGGGTCAGCAAAGGAATCTGGCAATTGATTAGCTAGCTTTTGTAAATGTATTATCTTTTGGACTTCTAAATCACATTCTTGAGTTCGAGGATCTTGCCAAGATAAAGATGTTTGATTCCATGTAATTTGTTTTACCAGCTTACTATTCTCTCCCCCTAATGTTAGATGTTCAGATTCATCAAAGTGACAATCCGCATACCTGGCCTTAAATAAATCACCCGTAGTTGGCTCAAGGTATTTAATGATCGTGGGAGAGTCATATCCAACATATATCACCATCCTCCTTTGAGGTCCCATCTTTGTTCTCTGTGGTGGTGCAATTGGTACATAGACGGCACAACCAAATGTCTTAAGATGGGATATGTCTGGCTCATGACCCGTAAGCAATTGTGATGGGGAATATCTATGTTCACTTGATGGCCTTATGCGTATCAGTTCGGCCGCGTGTAGAACCACATGTCCCCAAGCTGAGACCGGAAGTTTTGATCTCATAAGCAATGGTCTAGCTATTAGCTGTATGCGTTTGATAAATGATTCGACCAAGCCGTTCTGTGTATGTACATATTCCACGGAGTGTTCCACACTTACCCCCATGGACATACATTAATCATTAAACGCTTGAGACGTGAATTCACCAGCATTATCAAGACGTATAGTCTTTAAAGGAAAATATGGAAAATGAGCTCTCAAACGAATGATCTGAGCAAGTAACCTCGTAAACGCCAAGTTGCAGGTTGATAAGAGACAGACGTGCGACCATCTCGTGGACGCATCTATAAGGACCATGTAATATCTGAACGTCCCACAAGGTGGGTATATTGGTCCACAGATGTCTCCTTGTATTCTTTCCAGAAAGTTTATTGTTTCCTTAGTCACTTTGACTGGTGATGGCCTAACAATGAGTTTCCCTTGTGAACATGCTACACACGTTAGATTCTTAGGAATAACTCGTCTGTCTTTCAATGTATGGCCATTAGTGTTCAATATCAACTTTTGCATCATGGTCGAACCGGGATGGCCGAGCCGGTGGTGCCAAAGAGTGAAATTCTCAGTGGCCACTTTGTTTAATGTGGCATTGGCTTCTATCATACCGACCTTAGCATGGTAAAGGCCAGTAGAGAATGCATGTATAGTCTCTAAGAATTTCTTATGGCCTTGGCCGATTTCTATGATCTGAAGGAACTCTTTGTTTCATTCGCCCTTAGTCTCAATATGAAAGCCATTTAGTCGGATATCTTTCATGCTCAATAGGCTTCTCTTAGAGCTGGGTGAATACAATGCATCAGATATCTCTAGATGCGTACCCTTAGGCAACAAAATATTGGTCTGGCCGTAGCCTTCTATTAGACTGGCTATACCCGCAATGGTATTTATATTGGCGTTTTTAAGAGTTAGGTTTATGAAATATCTTTTGTCTCTTAAGATCGTGTGGCTTGACCCACTACCCACCACGAATATATCCATATCATCTTTCATTCTTCAAAACAAGATTATAGAATGATACTTTAGAGACTTCATATAAAAACCATTCATTCATTAAGTTTAAAATAAAACAAGTTCAAAGAAATAACAAAACAAAGAACACAAAAACTTGATGTCGAAATCAACTTGATTCTTTTAGACAATCTGAAGTTTCATAATCCATAAGATCATCTCATTCATGATTCAAATCATCTTCACCATCTTGATATGTCATGTGGGCTTCATGATTCTTCCCTTTCAAACTCTCTTGGTAGAGGTCAACGAGATGTTTGGGAGTCCTACATGTCTTAGCCCAATGATTGCCCATACTACATCTATGACACACAGATTTGGTCGAGTTTTGTGGCTTAAAAGATGTACCACGGCCTCGGCCATGACCTCGGCCAAATGAGTTTCCTTGGCCACGGCCATAAGAGTTATAGTTGCCTCGGCCTCGACCAAAAGAGTTTCGGCCACGACCACGTCCTTGCCATCTCCCACGGCCACGGCCGTGTTGGCTATCACTCTGGACATGGTTAGATTCTTTCTTAGCCTCTGTGGCCGCATGTGCTTCAGGTAATGGAGTTGATCCAGGAGGTCTCAATTCACTGTTTCTCATCAACATCTCATTGTTTTGCTCCGCGAGAAATAGACAAGAGATCAGATTAGCATAAGTCGTGAAGCCCTTCTCACGGTACTGTTGTTGTAACAACACATTGCTTGTGTGGAAGGTGGAAAAGGTTTTCTCAAGCATATCCTTATCCGTTATATCCTCACCACACAGTTTCAATTTCGAAACTATCTTAAATAGGGCTGAGTTATACTCATCCACAGACTTGAAATCCTGGATTCTGAGATTCCTCCAATCATACTAAGCCTTTGGTAATAACACCGTTCTTTGGTGATCATATCTCGTTTTCAACTCTGTACAAAGGTCTAAAGGATTCTCAATAGTCAAATACTGATCTTTGAGACTCTCAGTAAGATGATGGCGTATAATCAATATAGCTCTGTATCTATCTTTCTCACTTGCATTATTGCCCTCGGTGATACATTCACCGAGTCCCTTGGATTTCAGGATGATCTTAGCATCAAGTGCCCATTGCAAGTAATTATCTCCAGAGAGATTTAGGGCAGCAAAATCCAAGTTGTTGATTTTCGACATCTGAAATCATATATTTCATTCTTAAGATTATAATGTTCATATGATGCATACAAGACAATCAGTTATACATGTATGATGCAAACAAGCCACACGACCAAGACAAGATATGATCAATCTTAGCATTCAGTTTCTATATGTTCATTATGCAATCGGTTATACATCCTAGCAAAAACGGTTTCTTAGGGTTTCGATTATTAGGGTTTCAGTTTTACCTTAACCTCAAGTCTGGTTGAATGGACCACCAACTAGAGAAAAGCCGCGAGCTGGAACTTGCTGATCGGGTCGCGAACAAGCTGCTATCGGGTCGCGAATGGGGATCGGTATAGTCTGCCGCGAACGGGCTGAAGCTGAGATAGTCGCGAGCTGGAACGAGCTGAGTATCGTCGGCTGGCGAACGGGAACAAGCTGCTATCGGGTCGCGAACTGTGTGTGCTGATATCGGATCGCGAACGTATTGCTTGCTGAGGTCGTCACGAGCTGGAACGGACTGAGATCGTCTATCGGCTGAGCTGAGACGGGTCGCGAACTAGCTGGGATCGGGAACGCCTTGAGTACGGGGTGAAAGGTTCTCGATCGGGTTTAGGGTTAGCGATCGGGATGGGGTTATCGCCGGTAGGTTTAGGGTTTATCGTTGGGACTTTGTAGCTTAGGGTTTTAGAGTAATCGTGTTGATAACGTGTTTTGAAACTTAGGAGACTAGTTTCTTATTCTTATTAATCATAAATATAAGGAGCCCTTTATATATAGGTAATTACACCGTCATAGAATAATGGAAAGACTAGAAAAAGAAAATACAAATATGGATAGAGTACAAATCATAAACTAAGAAGGAACAAACAAGAGGCCGCCGACTCTCTCTCCTCTAGTAGCCGCGACCGACTCTCTCTCTCTAAGAATGGGCCGGTTATGGACCGGGCTGGTTATGAACATCCACGATATGATTTATAACAACAAACAAGTCGATAAAAAAAAAAACCATACAAACAATCATCACCCGAATATCGTTGTTAGACAAAGATATGTAAACTGATCGCATAATAAGATATACATGGATTTAGAGTGTATGTGAAGTTATGCTTGATAAAAACAATTTATAAATACCAAAAGAACAAAGAAACAAATCACAATGAGTAGGTTTAGAAGAAAGAAGTATTGATTCTTTCAATAATTTTTAAATATGTAATTAAATTGTTTGTAAATTGTAATAGTGCCTTTCCCACCTAGATGATGAGACAATCATGGAACCAAATTCAAAATGGTGTTCAGGAAAAGACAAGAAAATATACAATTGAGTAAAAAAAAAGAAGAAGAGAGAAGTAAGTGCAGATTCTTTTTCTTTTCTCTTTCTCGTAATTCTCTTCTTTATCGGCAAGTCTGATCATTGCGTCCAGTTGGCTAATGAGGAACACAAGCGAATAATTATAAGTCGTCTCTTCTTTAAGCTTTTGTCACACATCTGAAATAGCTTTCTTTACACATTTTTACTCCCCTGAAACCATGAAAGATGTTAAAGCTTTGTCCTTTTTCTATTTTCCACTTCTTTACTGAAACCATGTCTTCCTCCCATTGCAACCACTGGGTTTGGTTCATCTTGTCGTCTTCTGTCTTAACTGGTTTCGGTAAGAGAAAAAAGCTTCTTCTTGGAGGGTTTTCAAGAACTCAACTTTTTAACATCATGACGTTGTTGTTCTGTTCTGCTGATTAAAATCTAGTTTTGGGTTCGGGAGAGATCTGAATTTCCCAGTTACTCTTCAGCTGAATCTGGAGATTAGGGCCTCTTCATCTTCTTCGCTGACACGAGTCGACATGTCTATAACTTGTGAACTCACTTCGAAGAAGGCAGAGGAATCCAGCGGTGGTGTGAAATGGATAAAAAAGCATCTCTTCTTCATGATTCTGTGTTGCTTAACCACCTCTTTGGTGATTGTTATTTTGATGTCCTCGGGGAAGGAGGAGGAGACCGGTTCTTGTAATGGGGAAGGTAGAGTGTTGTACATACATCAAAACGTCACTAGGAGTGAGATTCATGACTTGGTCTCTTTGTTCTCTGATTCAGATCAGGTAAATAATCCGAATTGGCTATGGTTTGAAATTGTGCTTTATTGAAAGCTTTATATATACAATAAAATGTATCAGATTCGCCTTTGGAAACACATCAATATGCAATCAGTTCACCAGATTTGCCTTTGGAAAAGACTCTCTGTGGAAACACTAATACAATCAACTTACCACTCTCTGCATCTGTTTTACAGGTAACATCCTTCGAATGTCAAAAAGAATCGATCCCTGGAATGTGGGCAAACTATGGTATTACATGTTCTCTGAATATGCGTTTGGAGAAAGAGGAGACTCAAAGCGTCCATGACAATTCAAAGAGCTTAATTCCCTGGAATCTTATTAATCCATCAGGCTTACAACAGGTTAGATAACATTTGTTTGTAGCACTATTTGCAGAAAAATGCCTTCCCAAAACGTTATTTTGGTAATATTATATTTTGGTTTGTGTGTAGAGTTTACTGCAACCAGAAAACCACAGAGAAGGGCTGGATTGGGAATGGTCATCTTATTTAAGAAATACATGGTGGTGCCTTATCCTTAGTGTACTCGTGTGCCATAAGTTTTTTGTTTCTCATTCTAAACCACCAAATGAGATAGAAGGAAAAACAAATCTGCAAGATTCTTTAGCTCAAAAGCAGCAACGTGCTTGTAGAGGGGCTGGAAAAGGGAGGAAGAACATCCTTCTCCTCGGTGTCATCGCAGGAGTTTCTATGTCGGTTTGGTGGTTCTGGGACTCCAATCAGAAGATCATATTGCAACGGAGGGAAACTTTAGAAAACATGTGTGATGAACGAGCCCGTGTGTTACAAGATCAGTTCAATGTTAGCCTGAACCATGTTCACGCCTTATCTATTCTTGTATCCACCTTTCACCATGGTAAAACCCCATCTGCCATTGATCAGGTGATGTGTTTTTTTTTTCTTACCGCTATTTACATTTCATATTTTTTTGCAATTTGGAAGATGTTAAAACAATAAACTTCTTCTTTGTAGAAAACATTTGGTGAATATACTGAGAGAACAAACTTCGAGAGACCCCTTACCAGTGGTGTTGCGTATGCTTTGAAAGTCCCACACTCCAAAAGAGAGCAATTTGAGAAGGATCATGGATGGACAATAAAGAAAATGGAAACTGAGGACCAGACACTTGTCCAAGATTGTGTTCCTGAAAATTTTGATCCAGCACCTATTCAAGACGAGTACGCTCCTGTCATATTTGCTCAAGAAACTGTTTCCCATATTGTATCGGTCGACATGATGTCTGGACAAGTCAGTAACCATGTTCCTAAAATGTTTCCTTTCCCTTTTTCCAAACCAGTGTGGGTTAAATAAGAACTTCACAAAATCTCTCTCTCTATTTATTTTGCAGGAAGACCGTGAAAACATCTTGAGGGCAAGGGCATCAGGAAAGGGTGTATTAACATCTCCATTTAAGCTTCTGAAGTCAAATCATCTCGGCGTTGTCTTGACCTTTGCTGTCTATGACACGGACCTACCGCCTGATGCTACAGAAGAACAACGTGTTGAAGCAACTATTGGGTACTGTTTTTAAACTTTTCTCAATTAAAATGGTTGTGCTGATGTACCTTACACATGAAACAGATACCTTGGTGCATCATATGATATGCCATCGCTGGTGGAGAAACTTCTTCACCAACTTGCCAGCAAACAGACAATTGTGGTGGATGTTTATGACACAAGTAACGCCTCGGGTCTAATTAAAATGTACGGAACTGAAATTGGGGATACAAGTGAAGAGTATATAAGTAGACTTGATTTTGGTGATCCATCCAGAAAACATGAGATGCGCTGCAGGTTTTACTCTAATGACATCTTTCTGTAAAGCACTTTCTCTCTTTTTTATTTTAAGTATGAAAATGGCAATATTTTTCTTTTATACAGGTTTAAAGATAAACTTCCCATCCCTTGGACAGCTATAACACCGTCAGGCTTAGTGTTGATTATTACTTTTCTGGTTGCTTATATCTTCCATGATGCCATCAGTCGAATTGCCATAGTTGAAGAGGACTGTCAGAAGATGATGAAACTGAAAGCTCGCGCTGAGGCTGCTGACATTGCCAAATCACAGGTGAATTTTCTCAATCGAATACTCACAAAAGCTTCTTGTCACTGATATGCTTTTTGTTTATGCAGTTTCTAGCAACTGTTTCTCATGAGATACGGACTCCAATGAATGGTGTTCTAGGTAAATCTTTTTACTGTCTCCTTTGCCATTGCATTTTTTGTGGAATAGCAGCTGAAAGGTTTGATAAGCATATGTTGTTACAGGAATGCTGAAAATGCTTATGGACACTGATCTTGACGCGAAACAAATGGACTATGCACAAACTGCTCATGGGAGTGGGAAGGATCTTATATCACTAATAAACGAGGTTCTTGATCAGGCAAAGATTGAATCAGGAAGGCTTGAGCTTGAAAATGTGCCTTTTGATATGCGCTTAGTTCTGGATAACGTTTCATCTCTACTCTCTGGCAAGGCAAATGAAAAAGGAATTGAGGTACAATATAAACCGCATGACCTTCTCTGCTTAAATGTTTTCATATATAGCAAACAAATGTTGGTTTATTGTTACAGTTGGCAGTTTATGTTTCTAGTCAAGTTCCTGATGTTGTAGTTGGTGATCCGAGTCGGTTCAGGCAAATAATTACAAACCTGGTTGGAAACTCAATCAAGGTGATCCAGTTTCCTACTTCTTTACAAAAGAAAAAAAGTCTTCCTCCACTACAAATAGTACTCATTTGTTCTTTCTGTAACAAACAATATTATAGTTCACACGGGAGAAGGGACACATATTTATCTCGGTGCACCTTGCAGAAGAGGTGAGGGAGAGTGTTAATATCAAAGATGCAGTACTAAGACAGAGGTTAGCTGTGGGAAGCAGTGAGTCCGGTGAGACAGTAAGCGGGTTTCCTGCTGTGAATGCATGGGGAAGCTGGGAGAGTTTCAAGACAATTTACAGCACTGAGAATCATAATTCTGATAGAATCATCAAATTGCTAGTTACAGTGGAGGACACAGGGGTGGGCATACCTTTGGATGCACAAGGAAGAATATTCACTCCTTTTATGCAAGCTGACAGTTCCACATCTCGTACCTATGGTGGGACCGGCATAGGTTTGAGCATAAGCAAGCGTTTGGTTGAACTCATGCAAGGAGAAATGGGGTTTGTGAGCAGGCCTGGGATAGGGAGTACTTTTTCATTTACGGGAGTTTTTGGGAAAGCAGAAACAACAAGTTCGTTTAATACTAAGTTTGATCTAGCTATTCAGGAGTTCAAAGGACTGAGGGCATTAGTTATTGATAGCAGAAACATTCGAGCAGAGGTGACTAGATACCATCTGCAGAGATTGGGAATATGTGCAGACATTGTTTCAAGTCTGAGAACAGCATGCACATGTGTCAGGTACTTCACATACATTTCTCATTTAGTTTTAGTTTTTCTTTACTTCTTTCAACTGCTTTGCTATGTTAATATAACTGCTAAAGGTTGAAAGACCAGGAGATTATAGTTATGTTTTTATATGTTCTTTGCAGCAAATTAGGAGGTTTGGCTTTGGTTCTAATCGACAAAGACGCGTGGAACAAGAACGGCTTTGAACTACTTGATGGGTTGCTTAATTGTATCAAAGAAGCCGCTTCCACAAGACCAACAAAGATTTTACTTTTGGCAACCTCTGCAACTCTTTTAGAGCGCAGTGAGATGAAGTCTTCTGGTCTGGTGGACGAGGTGGTAATAAAGCCCCTTCGGATGAGTGCCCTAATATGCTCTTTGCAAGAAACCCTGGTCAATGGCAAGAAGAGGCAACCAAGCAGAAAGCGAACAGATCTTGGACACTTACTGAGAGAAAAGAGGATTCTGGTTGTGGACGATAATCTGGTGAACAGAAGAGTCGCTGAAGGCGCACTTAAGAAATATGGAGCTATCGTTACATGCGTTGAGAGTGGGAAGGCTGCATTGGCAATGCTCAAGCTGCCTCACAACTTTGATGCTTGCTTCATGGACCTCCAGATGCCTGAAATGGACGGGTTAGCTAAGCTAATCACTTTGGATCTCATCATCCTCATTCAGCTTTTGATAATTTAGATATCATTTTTTTTTTTTGTGTACAGATTTGAAGCAACGAGGAGAGTCCGTGATCTAGAGAAGAAGAAAATAGTTTCCGGTGAAATGTACAGTAGCTGGCACGTTCCAATATTAGCAATGACAGCTGATGTGATTCAGGCTACTAACGAAGAATGCGTCAAATGTGGGATGGATGGTTATGTATCGAAACCGTTTGAAGAAGAAGCTCTCTATGCAGCTGTAGCGAAGTTCTTTGAATCTGCTGGTTAAAAGACTAGAAAGCCATTGTTGCCCCTTGTAGGATTTGTATATATATTAACCCGACAGCTTTTTTGACGTCGAGTAGTATATATCTTAAACATCAATGGCCTGCAGTTCAACTTCATATCAAGGCAAGAACCAAATTCATTATCCATTCTTCTTCACACGTGTCTTTCCCTTTAAGACCGCAACCTTTGCCTTAAATTTTGTATAGACAGTATGTGGTATTTGATCTCCGCCTGTGTGTATAGCTAGCTCTATTTATATTCGTTCATATAAACCCAAACTGTCTCTACTTTAACTGTAATAAAAAAAGCTTTTTGCATGTTGTGTAGAAATAGTAACGGCCCTTTATGGGAACCGTATGGATGACTCTGTGTTCTGTAAAGCTACCAGAAACAGAACAAAATCTTCCTCAAAACACAGATCTGGCACATGATTTCATCTGAAGCAAACCAAGATTCCCAAGTCATCATGTTCACATTTAAGAATTAAAATCATAGATCTTGGGACTAGTGATTCTTTCTAACTACTATATAAAGGGGGTCAAGTTGCACTCATTTGTTTTGTAGCTCTCAGACTTCCTAACAGGATCAGATCTGAATCTCTCTGCTCCACACATTGCCTTCTTGGAAAAGATGTCAACTTTCTTGATGAGGATTCTTCTTGCTTTGCTTGTCTTAGCATTCACTGTTTCCCAACAGTTAGGTAACAAACAATATATCACTGAAATGTTGCAACTATATGTTTTGTTGTCTTTTTTCCTTATGAAAGATGTATGTATGTATGTATTACACAGAGGCAGAGTCGGAACAATGGTGCATAGCAGATGAACAAACGCCAGACGATGAGTTGCAGGCAGCCTTAGACTGGGCTTGCTCGAAAGGCGGAGCAGACTGCAGCAAAATGCAGCAGCAAAACCAACCTTGCTTCTTGCCCAACACAATCAGGGATCATGCCTCTGTTGCCTTTAACAGTTATTACCAAACTTATAAGCACAAAGGTGGCTCTTGTTACTTCAAAGGCGCTGCCATGATTACTGAGCTTGACCCAAGTAAGTTCTCTCTCTCTCTATGTGTGTGTACTTGAGTCCTTTGAATCTAGTGAACCAACAGTAGTCTTATCCTTATATGACTGGAACAGGTCATGGTTCTTGCCACTATGAGTATAAACCGTGATTCAAATCAGACAACAAAGACGAGATGCGGCAAGAATAAACAGGCTATGATTTTGTTCACTATTTTTTTTCCTCACTATGTAATGTTTTCATCCCAAAGAAGTATTCATGTAATATACTTCACACGAAGACTGTTCTCTCATTACTATTCTTCACTCTTCGATTGAAAACACTGAAATGTCTAGCTTTCTTGAGAAGCTATGTTGGGATTGCGAAAGCCCATATCCAACTCTATATTATCCAATTAGTACGATATTGTCCACTTTGAGCCTAATAGGCAAGCCCGCATGAATTTACTTTTGGTTTCTTTTCCAAAAAATCTCGTACTAATTAGAGTTGGACATCTCTTTATATATTAGACACCATTTGTCTAATTCTCCAATGTGAGACTTAGTTTGATATCTCACATTCTCCCCCTCAAACTAAGGATCACACTCATTTCGTGTCCCACAACTGAACTTCCAGAATCTTCTGACTTGATCTCTGCCACACACCTCTCATTCCTAACTCATAGGATATCATTCATCTCCGGAAGGGTATTTCGGTTTTCTTGCAGATTTCTCGTCAACCGCTCTGATACCAATTGTTGGAGATATTGGTAAAAGTCATAGAATTGACTCAGATGATGGCAAGAACATGACAGGACATATCTTTCATGATGGTGAAAGTTCAATTATGTGGGGATCAAGCAAACAAGAAACTGTTGTGTTACTGTCATGTGAAGCTGAAGACATGGCATGGACTGAAGCTATGGAACAAGTTATATGGCTTCAAGAGTTGCATCGGCATACAACCGAAAGTGAACAGAGAAGCAATATCGTGATGAAAGCATTCGAGAAATTGAAGCTCAAGGAGATAAGAGGTATTGATGAAGACTTGTCAAAAATGGATTTCAAGTTTAGAGGGGAGAATGTTGGATTAAGCTTGAAAAAAAAAACTTAAGATATAAGTTAAAGACCTAATCCTACCGAATTATAGTTTAGTAAAATGATTAGGAAAAGGAAATATAGAAATATGTTAAGTTTATAGAGATTAGGAGTTATCTAATCACTATATAAGAAGATGCAAGGTTGTTGCATAGCTTATGAGTTTTATGATTGTGTGAAAGAGCTTAAGGTTTTGAGTGATTTTCCTTAAGAGATTTATAAGAGAGGAATTCTTATTATTTGAGATCATACAATCGAGATTCTATAAGCTACTGGAACAACTTGTTCTGTACTGAGCATTGAGGTTTTCGATTGAATCAACCAACCTGCTATTATTTATCCGCACCAATGCCTCAAATGTCAATATAGACCGACCTGAACACAGCATTAAATTCTTTTTCCCTAAAATTTTATGATAATACATACTTGGAAGTAGTTGAGTCAAGTCCTATACATCATACGATTACAACTTATTATGAGCTCTCCTATTCGAAACCCACTGAATCGAAGTGGCTCAAGAAAATGTGGTAAATACTAAGGGTTTAACTACTAATCATTGTAGGAAGTAGGAACACTACAAAGAGAACAGATATGAATAAAATAGTAAGAATAAAGAGGAATGATTATTTTTCCTGAAATTTAATTTGTTTTATAATATTTTTTAAAAATGACTAAGAAGAAATGAAAAAAAAAATATCTCCATAAATGATACTCTCTCGATTTCAAATCAAATGTTATTGTAATATAAGAAAATTGTTTTAAAATAAGTTTCTTTTTATGATTTCAATGCAATTTTTCTATGAGTTTATCTCTTTTGCCCCTTAATTAAACAAAGTAAACAATAAATGTTTGGATGATTCTCTCAAATGATCATAAAATAGTTTTTTTCACCAAAAGAGTCCATAAGAAAGAAAATAACCAAAAAAGGTTTCATTAAAAAGTAAAAGACTCTTATACTATTACTTTATAGATATTTAAATATACATAATTATTTAAATATGCATAATTATTTAAATAAATAATAAAAAAAATATATTTTTTTGAATAGTATGTTTTTGAATTTGACTTTTTTAATTTTTTTCATTCAATATTTTTTCAAAATTTATTTTAAAATCTGAAAATTATTAGTAAAACTATTTTAAGATTGTTATTTAAAATTTTTAGTATTTCTTTATTTATTTTTTAAAATTCTAAATCTCATCCCTCAAATCTAAACCATATATTTACCTTTTAGTAAAAGCTCTTTTGGTCATTTTGACCCTTGAAAACTATATTTGTGATAAAAAAAATTAGGGTGTATAGTTTAACATTTAAATAGTTTCTTAATTTGTATGTATAACTCTAGAATGACAACTAATTTAAAACGAAGGGAGTATAGTTTTTTTTAGGAATGTTAAATTTTTTTAATGTTCCTCTTCAATACGTTTGGGTAACTGTTGGTGTTTGGATCAGATATTTTGGATTTCGGTTTAAATTTGTAACACACTGTAGATCCCATTCTAGTAAACACATAGGTTTTGATTCTAATTTGTATCACATCCTAAAACTCATAAAGTAATCATATATCATTTGGATTCGGGCTATATTAGATCGGTTCGGATAACATGATTAAAATCTAAAATTTAAAAATAATATTTATTTATTTATATAGAATTGGATATATAAAGTATTTATTTAGATTTTAAATACTTATATTTAGATACTATATCAAAATAATATGAAATTGAATATTTGAATTAGATATTTATTAATATGTTTCAACTATTTCTATTGCATACTAATTTGGATATTTGGATCGTTTTTTATATTATTTCTTGTTTTTCAGTTTTTCCGGGTTACTTGTTTATACTAGGTTAATAACACATCGGGTTCGGATATGTTTTGTAACACCCTACAAGATCCATACGAATATTTCTAACATTTCGAACCGGATACAAAACAGCTTTTTTGGTTCGGATTCGGGTTATGGATATTATGCACATGCCTAATTCAAAGTCTAAATAATATGTGCATTCATGTTGGCATCTTTATTCTTTGTGAAACGATCATTGAGAGAATCTTTACTCTAAAGTGGCACAAGGCGTCTTTAATACCATAAAACCTTAACCACAAGTATATTTAACCCGAGATTCAATTGTTTCCCTTAAACATTACAAAAAGTTGAGGCGGTGAAACATTTTCAAGTAACCATCGTGGAACCTTCACCTTAAATATACTCCCTCCGTTTTTTAATATAAGTCGTTTTAGAGAAATTTTTATGTATCAAATTATATGACGTTTTCAGTTTTCTATATAGAATTTATTAACACTTAATGTTATATGACCAATGATAATATACCTTCTATTTTATTATTGGTTGATTTGTGGTTAGATAGATAATTAATGATGTTTTTGTTTAGAAAATATAAAAAATTAGTAATTTTTTAATCTATGTGTACAATTCTAAAATGACTTATATTAAAAAACAGAGGGAGTATTAAACTCAAGACTTAAATGTTCCCATGAAATGTTGACTACAAGATTTGGTTTGTAGAACAGCCACATAAACTTTATGGATAACACTTGATAAATTAGATAATACTCTCTCGTTTGATATTAAAATAAATTCGTTTTATAATTTCATACAAAATTTATTAATTTTATTTTCTCTAATTTTATTTTTTATTGGTTGAAATATGAATACATGCATAAGTAATGATATTTTATTTTAAAAATATACAAAAACATTTCTTACTATACATATACAAATTTAAAACAATCCTTAAAGAGAGAATAATATAGTATCCACCAACAGCGGATATATCCACACACAAAAAAACAAAAGAGAACTACAATCAATATCCTGACAAAAAAAAGGTTTTATTTATGCATGGTCAAATTATAATTGTTTATAAGATTATAGTGCTAAAAACATGACAAATATGGTAAACAAGGTGAAATAAATTTCTTACAATACAATAAGTATAAACTAAAAACAGTGTGTTTAACAACAAATCACATGATGATAAAATATTTAGAACCAAGCGCTCGTAGCTTGGTGGTAAAGGAGGTACAACTGTACTGTCCGCCACCCGGGTTCGAGCCTTGACCACAACGGATTTAACATCCCTTCCGTTGGGGCGCTGGACCCCTTACGAGGGGATAGTTGGGAATGTGGCTGTCCAGATACCAAAGTTACAAAAAAAAAAAATATTTAGGCAAATAATCTAAAGTAACAGAGAGAGAATGAGACAAAGTGATTATATAAAATTTAAAGATTTTAAACCTAAATTTTTAAAAAGTTCATTTATTATTAGTCATATGAAACTGCTATTGAGTAGGATTTATAACATAAATCTGGCACAGTAAATGACCAATCGAATCAGGCTAAATTGGCAGTGAATATATGGTTCATCGGCGAATCCCAGCTATTCCAGTCTGGATAACAACCAAGACCCGGTCACCTCATTGTCAAACGGTTACACAACATACTGAGATTTTCAGACTAAGGCTTCACACGTACTCGCTAGATACTCAGGATAGTTGTAGTGAGCTGAGCAGTATAAAAAAACAATCTAAGACCATTATTTCATAGAGGCATTTTGACTTAGTCGCTTGAGACCTAGAATACTCTCTTCTGAGTTTCATTATCTTCTTATTTATTCTTTGTATTTATCATATTCATTGTCACTAATTTTAGTCCAATTCAGGCAATATATCTTAGAGATCTATTCACAGAGATCATTTCACACCGTTTCCCTAAACCTTACTCTATTCACATTAAAATTTTGATTACGAGTTTATCTCCAACAATTTGGCACCGTATGTGAGGAGAAGATAAAAAGATATCTCTGACTCAAGAACCCGATCAAAGATCAGCCAGATCGAAATGGATCCCAGAACCAGTGAATCCAACCGCAACAGTGCAGATCAAGCCGACAACGTCTTTTCGACTCAGCAGAGCACTATCGCTACCAGGGAACCTATCGATGCCCCTATCTATACCGAATCCCAGACATCTGCTCTGGAGAACTCTCCAGGGCTAAGTAAGATGGCTCTCCATGTGGCCCCTCCAGTAAATGTTCCAACTGATAGACCTAACTCGTGGGTATGGAACCGAAGCAACAGGTTGTCCGCTGCTAGAGCTAGGTTCAGTCAACGACCGACCTCTGTGCTACCGCCAACAGCGAACAATTTATTAGAAATCTGAAGGATGCTCACCACGTTTGTGGGTCAAACACATTGTAGCAAAGCAACTTCTCAAACCCCCGAGGCTCACCTCGAGAGGCATGAACTTCATTTAGACACCTCTCACCGTCAAAACGAGACAATCAGTGGAGCAAGATGATTGCTGATCCCAATCTTCCGTTCCAAAAACACCTTGACTTCTCTTCCCAAAGCAACAACCAGGAAGTAGCGTCACTACAGCTTACATTAGATCACATCCTGCACAGCTGACATTAGATCACTCTTCTCTCACCTTGATACTCTTCGACAATTTCTTCTCCAATCTCTCACACATCTCATAACACGCTTCGATCGTCGCCTCTATCGAAGCTTCAATTCTCGGCTCCATAACTTTTGAATTATTCTCCAGCTCCCGAAATGATCTTGTAAACCTATGATTTTCTCTATGTGTTGTTGTGTGCTCATGTAACGTCAAATATAGCAAATCCAAGGTCAGCGGTGGATCTGATTGCACATCGCCGCTGCTTTTCTTGTTCTTTGTCATCATTGTAGATCATCTGTCACGAAGTTTTCCGATCCATATCGCTCAACACGCACCAATTTGATAGAACATATTCATGCCTGGAGAAATCCGGAAGAGATTACTCCAGCTTCTGAAAAGGACGCCGGCTTTCAAATTCCTGGAGAAATCCCGGCTCAAACCCGGCTCAATTCCTGCCTCCGGGTAAAAATGAAAGATTTCTATCAAAAGGGATTCTTCCATATTTCCGAATATGGAGGACTCTGACCTAATAACCGACTACGACTAAGATATAAAAGAGGAGCTCAAACCCTAGAACAAAAGATCGACATTCAGAGATTAAAATATTAGAGCTAGGAGGCTAGAACTAGGGTTTATACACCAAACGTTGTAGTCCTGCACAAACAATCAATAAAACATCTTTTTCAGTCTCGATTCTTGCTTCTCTATTGTTTACTTACTGTTCTGTATTACCTACAAAGATCCCACCTAAAAATACCCTAACGGTCTTGATCTCATCCTCTTTTATAGTCTCCTCTTTCGGGATTGCCTCAATCACCTCCCTAAGTTCCGGCTTCACTGTTCTTGACCAAGTCGAACTTGCCATTCTATCTCGGTTATGGGCATGCTCGAGTTGCACTAGTTATTGGGCTAACAGAGGGGATGGAAAAAAAAAAGGCGCGGGTGAAAGACATAACTTCATTCTAAGAGCCATCCAAGATTGAATTGAGGCCAACTTTCCGGATGGAATTTTGCAACAATGACTATGTTTTTGTTATTCCCAATTTCTTGATCTGATGCATAATATGTTTTCATTGAGACGTGCGAGAAGCTTATTTACTTACAATTATTTTCATTAAAAGAGAATTTTTGATAAATGTTTTGGATGGATCTACTGGATTTTTGGTAAAAAATTTATAGGATATCGTATAATATTTTTAGTTTGATATCATTTGCACTCTTATAAGAATTATTTGATTATTTTATAGGTTTAGCCGTTGTAGATGCATTGATCCATCTGAGATTATATTTATATTTTTACTGTGATGTAATTGGCTTCACATTTAAATGTAAATAAAATAATAATTCAGTGTTAAATGATGATTTGCTTATGTTTTTATAAAATTATATTTTTGTACTTAAACTAGAACAAATTTTTTTAAAAAAGTCAATATTGGACTGAAATGGAATAAACACAAACAAAACCAAATTAAACAGAACATAACACAAACCAAACTGAACCAAATACAAACCAAACCAAATTAATTTGGGTTGCATCTGGCTAAAATTTTCTTTTCTTTTTTGAAAAAATAAATTTCTCATATTTTCTTAGACCCAAATGAATCCAAACCGAACCCATGTTTAGACTGAAATGCCCACCCTACTAAATATGATTCTACATCCGCCCCTGGGCACGTGACCCCGTACCATAAAGCCTCCCCCCTGAGTGCAACCAGATTTTCCCTTTGTCACTGGGTCAGGCAGAAGTCCTTCCCTTTTGTCTTTCTGAAAACGAAGTAGACTTTTCTTTCAGGGTTTTCAATTCTGCATATGAGGACGGTTCGAGCTGGCGAACAGTTTTCAATCTTCGGGTTTTCAAAATGAATGTGGGAACACTTGGTTGTAGTTACTTGTTTTGTATTATAGTTGTAAGGATCATGTTGAAACGTCAACTATTCTTGATTTACAAAAGATGAAGTTTGAGCAATGAGATACTTCATTTCATTTTTGCGTTTTTTGTTATCTACAAGTGAAACATAAAACCGAAATGCAAAACAAATTAACAAAAACAAATTATTGGAAAAATCAGAAGGCTACAATATTATATATACATGGCTCCATATGGAAAACAATATACTTTACGTAAAAACAGATCCAATTAAACAAGACTTGCAACAGCAAATATCACACGGTGTTATCTGTTTTCAGGCTGACTTGGACTAAAAGTTTCTCGAGTTCATGTTCACCTAACCCTGCCGAGAAGTTACTAATTAAGAGAACAAAGTCTTGCATGCAGACGGCAGGATTGACACGGAGCATTTCTCTCTTTGTCGAGTCACCAACACGACTCTTGTCTTGTGGTAATTTTGTCAAACTTTTATTTTATATTTTGTTGGTGTGAAGATATATCGTTATTTTAGGTGAAGAACTTTTCTTGCCTTGGTTTCATAACTTTTCTGTACAACTAAGAGTTTGGTGAAGAGTTGACTCTTCAAAGCCTTCACAACCTATTCAACGCGACTTTCTATTATGAAAATAACGCTTCCTTTTTTTGGACGTAGGCTGCATCTAAATGTTATTGAACACTATTGCATTAATATGTAGATGCGATATCTAAATACAAAATCTATAAATAACTAAAATATCTAGATATTTGAGATGCATAAAATATGTACAGTTTGGATGCTATATTTTCATCTCAAAATCTAAAAGACCTAGATACCTTTAATACAAATATATAAATTAATTAAATTAATTATTATAATTATTATATAATATATTTTTAATCGGAAAATCATGTTTTCTCTCTAGAACAGAAATCTCGCTGTCTTGTCAAAATCGAAAATTGTTATTACCTGCCAAAATCATAAAATTACGTTTTCGAATAAAATCACATTTTCTCGCTGAAACATAATAATATGTTTTCCTGCTTAAACTATTAAATCGCGTTTCCCATCAAAATCGTAAAATCAACGTAAAATCAATGTTTTCTGTCAAAAACCAAAAAATCTCAATTTTCCATAAAAATTGAAAAATCGTAATTTCCCGTCAAAATCCAAACATCGTGTTTTTCCACAAAATAGAAAATTGTGTTTTCCAGTGATGTTAGGAGTTTTCAAGGCTCCTAAGACAAATGTTGTAGTATAGTGATTGTCGAACCAGTTCTGAGGGATATCAAAGCACCGAGAATGCAAGTACTCACTTAATCTAAGTGCAACCAATGATTTAGATGGGTTTTAAACTACTACTAATTAAAAAGAAGCAATAACAGAATGATACTTTCTTGACTAAGGGAAAAGAGAACTCATGGGCATAGGGATTAGACCTTGGGTGATCAAGTATCGAACTAAGGATGACAAATGATCAATCAAACTATCAACCTTAAGCCTAGACACAATTCTAAGCAAGCTCTATGTCTAGATGAATGCTCATTTGCTAACATATCTCAAACATCAAATGTCTTTGGTTGAATAATATGAAAGCAATCATTACTAACAAGTCTATTAGCTATTTTAGCACCTTTAACAACAAATGTCTTTGGCAAAGTATACTAAAAGCCTAGGAGAGTTGTCTCAGGCATTTCATCAAACACCTTTTGGGTGATAAATGTCTATTGATCAACTTTTGAGTGACCAACTCAGAAGATGCATTATGAATACTCTACTAGCAAGGAACAAGAATGATATACACTAAAACATCCTAGAACTAACCTAATCACCCTTAATCTCCCTAACCCATGAATTCAAAAAGTGATTACTCACTAATCTCCATGATTCCTCTTAAACCCATATTGGATTTGAGATTAATCATGTAGAGAAATAGATAAGAAATCAACAAGAACATAACAATCAAAATCCAAGAGATGAACTTCTCAAGAGAGTTTTTGTGTATTTCTCAATAGATCAAAAGATAGTCTACGTGGTGGCTACAAAGAGTACTTAACTTAGGTTTTTGCAATCTAAAAACAATAAAACAAATGACCAAAAGGCCCCTGAAATAACATAAAATTCGTCCAATCAAACACGCGGAGCGACCTAGCATAGTCGCTCCCAGGAGGTCGCTCCCGACGCTTTCTTCGTGTCTCGCCCCGTCAAAACGTGAGCGACTTGAGCTGGTCGCTCTGGCTGGTCGCTCTGGCTGGGAGCGACCTTGGTAGGTCGCTCTGAGGGGTTGCTCCAGGATGCTCGACTTTGGTGTCTCCGGACGAGAGGACGCGAGCGACCTTGGTGTGTCGCTCCAACAAGTCGCTCCGGACTTCGGGAGCGACCTCAGTGGGTCGCTCTGAGAGGTCGCTCCGGGCTTCGTTTTGTGTCGTCTCGCCATGGAAACGCGAGCGACCTCGGAGCGTCGCTCTGGCAAGTCGCTCTGAGAGGGGTGTCTCACGATAGAAACGCGAGCGACCTCTCCAGGTCGCTTTGGCTGGATCGCTACGGGATGTGTGTCACAGCGACTTCACGGCGTCGCTTCAGTGAGGTCGCTCTGGTGCGCTGCTCGTCCGTTGATCGCTTTAAACACTTCTTTTGAGCTCCAAATGCACCCAAATGCCTCCAAGAACTCCATGTGGTACTCCAATACCTGATAAAGACTCATGTATGCAAAATGCAACCTAAACATGGCTAAATCCTAGTCTATATGATCAAAATGCACATGAGTGAATGGATAAAACAATGTAAATATGCAAGATATCAACTCCCCCAAACTTATTCTTTTACTTGTCCTCAAGTGAACTTTCTAGAACTCATAGGGAGAGAGGTTTGAAGGTGGGAACTCATTGCCAAAAGAAACACACAAAGCACTAAAATCAACATCTAAATTCAGCATTAGTACACCCTCTCTTATTATACTTTAGCTTCTCTAGGCCTATTCAACTCTTTTCATCCCTACACTCATCATCATGCATTCACACATGCAAATCAGCCAACTCTCAAGTTCATTAAGCATAGCATCAAGTGAATTCTTGCAAATGGTCAATTGGTCCAAATCATTTGGTTGAGTAAGGGAAGACTTTTATTCAAGTGGGTCAAGAGGTTCAAAATCCATGATCTTTTAAAGTGGTTTACTCTCAAAACAAGTAGCCTTGACATTGCACATAATATATCTAAGAAAGGGACCAACTCATGCATACAATGCTCAATCTCCATTGTTCTACCATTTTCCCAAACATACAATTACACAATCATTCTCAAATGTCAAACCCAACTCACATCTCTCACCAAAAGATCCTAAGAACATTAACTCCTTCTCTTTGAAATCTGCAAGGGATTTTTCGCAACCTCAAAACATTACTTAGCTCCTAACAACTTTGCTAGCCCCCTTTTTCTTTCTTTTTCTTTTCTTTTCATATTTTTTTTTTTTTTTTTAAATGGGGGCCAAGACTTTTCATAACTTGAGCTAGAGGTTTTTTTTTCTACTTATCCCAGTAAGACAATTCACTTAAACACAAAGAGTTATTTCTTTTACTTTTTCATTGCTCCCAAATCATAATCACAACTCTCACCCCCCACCTATAGCTAGACAATAGAGTGCCCAATCTAACAAGAATGAAGATAAAGCATTGTCGTTCCCGATACTCTCAACATTATGCACATGTAAGACTTTCCGAAGAAGGCCTCACTCATCAAACAATGAAAGCTTAAAAGAAGGGAAAGGTTTTGGGAGTGGTCTACCACTAGAGTTTGTCAAAATAAGATTGGCATAAAGGATGTGACAACTCAAGTGTGTATAGCCATGACTCAGTACACAAGGGACCATGAGCAAGAAGCATTAAGTTCGTTCAGTTCAAATAAGGTTGTAGTTGGCTTCAAAGACTGAGTTTCAGCAATCAACAAGTTTCAGGAAGAGTCTTCAAGGCTCCAAGCATACAAGTGTTTTTGAGAGGTGCAAAAGCTACCCAGGTGCAACTTAGTGTTCTTTACAAGGCATTTAAAATCATTGCTCCCAATGCAACCTATATGCTCTAGACTCTCCTAGAAATGCCAATGATGCAAACTAAATGAATTTTTTTTTTTAATGCAAATATATATGTATAATGCAATGCATGAGACTCAAAATCATCAAAGCAAACGTGATCAAATACTTGGTACCTCCCTCAAACTTAAATGACACAGTCTCTGTGTTGTCAATGAGAGAGAGATACCCAAAAAGAGAAAACTAATATGCAAAAAAAAACGAAATGGTATATACAAGGGAAAGTAGTGGGTTACCTTCTATGGAGAATGAGTAGAGGGAGATGCTCCCTCCTCGTCGTCCTCAGGTGGTAACTCTTCAAGGTGCTCATCACTAAGAGTGCCCATCTCTTCAATGTAGAAGGCTTGCCCGAACACAGTTGGTTTCTTCATTTTCTCCTTGATGTCAAAGTGGAGAACATGCCCTTTACCCAAATGGAGATCAATCGTGCCCTCTTTCACCTTAACAATTGCTCCTGCTGTAGCTAAGAATGGCCTTCCAAGAATCAATGGGTCCTGAGCCTCCTCACCCATCTCAAGCACCACAAAATCTGTAGGTATCTCATATTTTCCAATCTTCACAGGTAGGTCCTCTAAGATGCCCACAGGGTACTTCACTGAACGATCAGCTAACACCAGAGAGAGTTTACACTTCTTGTACTGAGTGAATCCAAGCTTCTTTGCAACAGACAAAGGCATCACGCTGACACTAGCTCCCAAATCGCAGAAACATTTCTCAAATATCATAGGTCTAAGAGCACAAGGTAGTGTGAAGCATCCTGGATCCTCTAACTTCTCTGGAACGTCAAGCCTTTGGATGATGGCACTGCACTCATGGGTAAGAATCATCATGCTTTCCATTTCCTTTTTATTTGCAGCTACAACATCTTTCAGGAACTTGTTGTATTGAGGAATCAACATGAAAGCATCGATGATGGGCATTGCAACCTGAGCTTCACTCATTTGCTTGTCAAACAAAGCCTTGTACTTCTCTAGCAGCTGCCTCTTGAATCTACCAGGGAATGGTAGTTTGGGTTCATAGGGAGGAGGAACAAAAGAATTCTCACTTGCTGGAACAAGAACTTCACCATCTTTCACTGTTTTCTTCTCTTCCCCAACCTTTCCTTTACCCTTGGCTTCCTCAATCATCTCCAAGATTTCATCATTGATTTTCTCATCAACAATCACCACTTGATCATCTAAGTTGATGGCCACCTCCTCACCTACTTTCTCAGCATCCTTGGTGAGGGTTGTAGGAGGTAACTGCTTACCACTCCTGAGGGTGATAGCTTTGGCCTCCTTGGGGTTTTGGTCAGATTTTCCAAGTAGAGATCCTTGCTGGCGAGTCTGGTGAGTGTTCATGCAAGCAAACTGATTCTCTAAATTCTTGACTGTAGAAGCAAGATGTGAGAACTTGTTGTTGAGCTCATTGTAGCTCTCATCAATCTTGGAATGAAGGTTCTTCAACTTATAACCAACATGCTTCTCACTTCTAGTCTGAGACTCCAAGATTTGTTTCAGCAGGGTGTCAGTGCTGCTCTCTTGAGGAGCAGAGGAACCATATGAGTGGTTTTGCTGAGGTTGATAGCTGCCTTGCTGGTTGTGTCGAGGCGGATAACCACTCTGTTGGTTGTTGGGATAGGATTTCTGTTGGTAGTTGTTGTACTGAAAGTTGGGCTCTTTTTTGTACCAGCTACCATTGTTGTTGATGAAACACAACTCTTCCTGACCTTCCAAACCCTCAACCTCATGGACAACAGGTGGATCGTCCTGCTTGGAGTTACCAACAAACTCCAGCTGCTCTTGTGTGGCTTTATCAGCAAGGAGGATGTCTATCTTATCCTGTAGAGCTTTCAACTCCTTCCTCGTCTGCTTATCATCTGTTCGACTGCTTCTGTCGTGGTCTCCACTGTAGACTGCATCACTCTTTACCATGTTGTCAACCAGCTCCTCTGCATCTTCCTCAGTTCACCCCAAGAAGAACCCATTGCTAGCTGTATCCAGTCTGGCCCTGTACTTAGGAAGAGCACCACGGTAGAATGTGCTCAGCAAGCTCTCCTTAGAGAAACCATGGTGTGGGCATTGAGCTTGGTAGCCCTTGAATCTCTTCCAGGCTTCACTGAATCCTTCCAAGTTCTTCTGTTGGAAACTGGAGATCTCATTTCTCAGCTTAGCAGTTCTTGAGGATGAAAAGAATTTCTTCAAGAATGCTCTCTTGCAGTCATCCCAAGTGGTGATAGAATCGCTGGGTAGAGACTTCTCCCACTGACGTGCCTTATCCCCCAAAGAGAAAGGGAATAGCTTGAGCTCTAAAGCATCTTCGGACACACCATTGGTTTTTGACAACCCGCAGTAGCTGTCAAACCTGTCCAAGTGATCAAATGGGTCCTCTAGAGCCAAGCCATGATACTTGTTGTTCTCAATCACGTTGAGGAGTCCTGATTTGATCTCGAAGTTGTTGGCTGCTACAGCTGGTGCTCGGATTCCCAGTCTGTGACCATGAATGTTGGGCCGGTCATAAGTACCAATGGGTCGAGCTGCCCGTGGTTGGTGTTCTGCCCCTTGCGGTGGATCTGCCATATCAATATCCAATCGCTGCAAGTGGGCTTGTTGTTCTTCTTCTCTTCTAGCTCGAACACACTCCCTCTCTAAAGCTCTGATGTCTGCTACTATTGGAACTAGGTTTGTTGGACCCCTGCTCCTCAAGTTCATACACCTGAAAGTTAAAGGTAGGTGAAGAAGAAGAATCATTAACAAAAGAAAATAAAAATGACTTAGTCTCAAGTAAGTGACTAAATCTCAATGTTCAAATCTACTCAGAATTTGGCAACGGTGCCAATTTGATGTTAGGAGTTTTCAAGGCTCCTAAGACAAATGTTGTAGTATAGTGATTGTCGAACCAGTTCTGAGGGATATCAAAGCACCGAGAATGCAAGTACTCACTTAATGTAAGTGCAACCAATGATTTAGATGGGTTTTAAACTACTACTAATTAAAAAGAAGCAATAACAGAATGATACTTTCTTGACTAAGGGAAAAGAGAACTCATGGGCATAGGGATTAGACCTTGGGTGATCAAGTATCGAACTAAGGATGACAAATGATCAATCAAACTATCAACCTTAAGCCTAGACACAATTCTAAGCAAGCTCTATGTCTAGATGAATGCTCATTTGCTAACATATCTCAAACATCAAATGTCTTTGGTTGAATAATATGAAAGCAATCATTACTAACAAGTCTATTAGCTATTTTAGCACCTTTAACAACAAATGTCTTTGGCAAAGTATACTAAAAGCCTAGGAGAGTTGTCTCAGGCATTTCATCAAACACCTTTTGGGTGGGAAATGTCTATTGATCAACTTTTGAGTGGCCAACTCAGAAGATGCATTATGAATACTCTACTAGCAAGGAACAAAAATGATCTACACTAAAACATCCTAGAACTAACCTAATCACTCTTAATCTCCCTAACCCATGAATTCAAAAAGTGATTACTCACCAATCTCCATGATTCCTCTTAAACCCATATTGGATTTCAGATTAATCATGTAGAGAAATAGATAAGAAATCAACAAGAACAAAAGAACATAACAATCAAAATCCAAGAGATGAACTTCTCAAGAGAGTTTTTGTGTATTTCTCAATAGATCAAAAGATAATCTGCCTGGTGGCTACAAAGAGTACTTAACTTAGGTTTTTGCAATCTAAAAACAATAAAACAAATGACCAAAAGGCCCCTGAAATAACATAAAAATCGTCCAATCAAACACGCAGAGCGACCTAGCATAGTCGCTCCCAGGAGGTCGCTCCCGACGCTTTCTTCGTGTCTCGCCCCGTTAAAACGCGAGCGACTTGAGCTGGTCGCTCTGGCTGGTCGCTCTGACTGGGAGCGACCTTGGTAGGTCGCTCTGAGGGGTCGCTCCAGGATGCTCGACTTTGGTGTCTCCGGACGAGAGGACGCGAGCGACCTTGGTGTGTCGCTCCAACAAGTCTCTCCGGACTTCGGGAGCGACCTCAGTGGGTCGCTCTGAGAGGTCGCTCTGGGCTTCGTTTTGTGTCATCTCGCCATGGAAACGCGAGCGACCTCGGAGCGTCGCTCTGGCAAGTCGCTCTGAGAGGGGTGTCTCACGATAGAAACGCGAGCGACCTCTCCATGTCGCTCTGGCTGGATCGCTACGGGATGTGTGTCACAGCGACTTCACGGCGTCGCTCCGGTGAGGTCGCTCTGGTGCGCTGCTCGTCCGTTGATCGCTTTAATCACTTCTTTTGAGCTCCAAATGCACCCAAATGCCTCCAAGAACTCCATGTGGTACTCCAATATCTGATAAAGACTCATGTATGCAAAATGCAACCTAAACATGGCTAAATCCTAGTCTATATGATCAAAATGCACATGAGTGAATGGATAAAACAATGTAAATATGCAAGATATCATCCAGCCAAAATATTTTTCTGCCAAAACCATAAAATCGCATGAATGAAGTGTATATCAACTTATTCTACAACACTTGAATTGTATGAAATGGGTAAAATCGTTTAAAATTTCCGAAATTCACTCTTGTTCACTAGAAAATGGACTGATTTTGTTGTTTTCTTTTTAATGTGTTTATTAAGAGCATCTTCAAGAATGAATCTCATTTTAAGGTGGAGGATCCTCAAAATGAAAATTTCAAGGTGGATTGCTACAAGAAGAAATCACAAATTTATCTTCAAAATCTTATGTAATTTGCATTTTAGTCTTCAACTTCAATAATATAAACATGAATTAGTTCATAAAAATTACAAATTACTTAATATTTTTTCCATATTGTTTCCATATATGATCAATCAACGCATTTCAAAATAAGAAATGAGTTTTTATATGAAGATTACAGGTTAAATGAGTATTTTCATATATCGTCATCCATCTTGCATTTCTAACCAGTGTGTTGATATTATAATTGTTTTGTGAAATAAAAATCCTATCTTAAATAATCGTATTTTATATTAGTTTTATTTTATAGTAATATATTTTTATATATTCTATATATATTTGAAAAGTTAGGTGAAATATTAATAAATATTAAAGTGATAAAATTTAATACGAATACAATTATATGGAAGTTTTAAAATTATAAGGACTAAAATAAAAAATAAATAGTATTTTGAGGTTTTGAATAGTGACATCTAAAAATTTGAAGGTTTGAAAATCTTTTTTGGAGGGCAAAAAACCTCAAAATTTAAGTGTTCAAGGGTTTTTGGAAATACTCTATGGTGATTTGGTTAATTTCAACTTGGTTTCAAATCACTTTATCCAAAGTTTATGATGGGTGGGTGTGGTGATTTGTGAGTCAGGTTATATTAATTGGCTTATGTTGTTATATATATAAAAGTAAATATAATGAAATAAGAAAAGGAATAAAAGAAATGCTACTTTTTCTAACGTATCACAGGAAGTTCACCTTCTATAAGAACCTTTTTTGGTGGGTCTCAAAGTGGTGGCGCATCGTAACTTCATGGCCACGGTGTTGACGGCGTCGTATCATTAGCTCTGCCTCTTGGTCCATAAGAAAGTGCTTCCAATCTTCCTCGAGATATTTTCTCCTATTATCATTTTTGCAAAGTTTGTTCAGCCACTTGTCCCAAAGTCTTTAGGATAGTAACATTTTTGAAAACCTATTATGGGTTGAAAGGTTGAAATACATCTTTTTGATAAATTAAATTATTATACCAAATTTTTAAATTTTGATAGAGATTACAATCTACTAGTAACAACGATATAGAAACTAAACAAAAATGCTAAATCACAACAACACCAACCCTAGAACAAATACCAGAAGTTGAAATTTAGAAGCAGAACCAACGAAATAAAACTTACACAAAAAAATAAAAAAAATGTTAAGAACTGAAAAGACTAAACGGTTTCCGCGAGTTACCGAGAAGAAAACACCCTCAAGCCTTGATAATACGGTTTTTATAGCTTTCATGAAGACAACCGAACACTAACCACTTCGACAATCACAAGCATAATCTTACTAACCAACCCAACATTTAAAGTTGCACAAACACAAAGATTATAAGAACTTCTCTTCTTATTAGATTTAGAAACTCTCTCAAAACTAAACCTTTCAATGTGTTTCTTTTGATGGAACATCTTTCCATGAGAACTCTTTATATAGGAAGAAGCTACATCTTTTCCTAAGGGCGAAACTACATCTTTTCCTAATAATAATATGGAAACATTCCTAAGCTCGATATGTTTTCTTTTTTCCTTAACCCATCAAACTTCACTTTAATGAGTTAACTTGCTCCTCAAGTTAATTGGAATTATCCAACATTCCCCCCTTAATTCCAACTCGAATCTCGGGTATGTTGATCTTCTGAACTCCGATGAACTTCCATAGACCGTTAATAGGTGCATCGCATTTCTTCGATACGATGTTGCATCAGAACGTGAGTATAGATGCTTCACTGCTTCTCTATGACTCTCTCTTAAGCATCCTATGGTGCTTCGATACGATGTTGCATCAATCTCAGGCTCCTCCTCTGCCTTTAATACTTTCAAACTCGTGTGCATCAGAACGTGAGTATAGTTACATGACTCCATCTTCGTCTTGACAAGTATACCTTGCGCGTATCCTTCTTGTTTGATGTGAATGCCATCAGCTCCTTGCGTTACTTCTATACCAAGATAGTATGTAGGCATCTCGAGGTCTGACATCTCAAATTTTCTTGACATATCATCTTTGAATTGCTTGATAACATTGAGCGAAGTCCCTGTTACAAACAAGTCATCGATGTATATAGCTATGATCAGAAGCTCCTCCTTATGTTTCTTTTGATATACCGTAGGTTCCTTGGTGCACTTCGTGAACTCCATCTCCTTGAGAACATGTCCGAGTTTGATGTTCCAAGCTCTTAGAGCAACTGTGCAAACACTTCGTCGAAGTCTATGCCTTGTTGTTGCACATAGCCTTTTGCGACTAGCCTTGCTTTGTATTTGATCACCGTTTCATCTGCATTCCTCTTGATCTTATAAATCCACTTCAAACCTATCGATTTCACACCTGTCGGCTTCTTGACGAGCTTCCTGGTCTTGTTTTTGATGATAGATTCGATCTCTGCCTTCATTGCATTGATCCAAGCTTGTATCACTGCAGCTTTGATGTAACTTTCTGGTTCACCATCGATGTCCAGCAAGGGCCTGCCACCTTCAACTTCAGCAAGTAGGATGTAATCATCGAACCGCTTTGGTTTTCTGATGTTATGGCCATATCTTGATGTTACATGTTGGTCTTGGTTTACATCGTTGTTCTCTGCTACTTGCTGGTGTTGGTGATCTTGATGCTCATCACCATCTCCTTCTTCTGTAACATCAATATGAGAAAGCTTGAATGATCCTGGTTCTTCGTCCACGTTTGTTGATAGTGTATACGATGCATTGAGATGTCTAGTTACACCGTTTTCTTCACAAAAAACGAATGAACTCAGAAGATGTGAACTCTCCTCCTCTATCGGTGCGAAAAGTCTTGAGTTGTAGCTTCGTTTGATTCTCCACGTACTCCTTGAACTTTTTGAACCGATCGAACGCTTCACTCTTCTCTCTTAGCAGCATCGTCCACATATATCTTGAGTGATCATCAATTAAGACAAATACATATCTATTGTTTGCTGGTGTTGATGGTGATATCGGACCGCACAAGTCACCATGTACCAACTCCAATGCGTGTGATGCTCGATACTTTGCTTTAGGCGGGAAAGACTTCCGAGTTTGCTTCCCAACTAAGCAGGCGCTGCACACATCTTTCTCGTGTATCACCTGAGGCATCCCTACTACCATCTCTTTGTCTACCATATTCTTCATGACTCCAAAGTTCACATGTCCTAGCCGTGCATGCCACGTCCATGTAACATCAGTTTCTTGTATTTGAAGACACTTTGGATATTCAACATCCATTGGTGTCTTGTACAATCGGTTTGGTTGTCTTGCGACTTGTACTAATAGCCTTCCACGGGGATCTTTCAGCATCAGTAAGTCTTCTTTCATATTAACCTGACAACCCATCTCGGTTGCTTGTCCAAGACTTATGATATTGTGTTTAAGACTTGGGATGTAGTAGATACCTTTGAGTGCTCTTCTCTCCCCTGTTTTTCCGATGAACGTGATCGAACTTTTCCCAACAATCTCGACGTTTGATCCATCACCGAATTTGACTTTGCCTTTGATGCTCTCATCTAGGTTTGAGAAGAACTCTCTCTTGCCTGTCATATGGTTACTTGCACCATTGTCAAGGTACCATATACTCGTATTTCCATCACTTTCATCAAACCTCTTAGGAAACACTCTCTCTTCGTTGAGGAATACTACTTCATGCATATATAATGCATATGCTTCTTGTGTTTCCGTTAGGTTAGCTTCTTCTCTTGGTCGTGTAGGACAATGTGACACGAAGTGCCCCATCTTGTCGCATCGCCAACATCTAACCTTAGAGTAGTCCTTCTTGGTCTTGTCTGAAACTTCTCCTCCTTTGTTATGACCATCAGAACCATTAGACCTTCCTTGTCCTCTTCCTCTTCCACCATAACCTCTACCTATGCCTCTTCCTCGCGAGTTGTTATGGCTTCCACTACCTTGCATATCATTCTTTCCAAACATGAGCTTCGATTGACCTTCATCTTGGGTTTCTTCTTTGATGCGTTCTTCGAAAGCCTTCAATCTCCCAACAATGTCTTTGAATCCCGTTGAATTTAGATCCAACTTGTTTTAACGAAGCTACGATGTGAATGAACTTCGTTCTTGGAAGTCCCTTCAGAAACTTCTTTACCAGCTTTGATGCTTCCATTATCTCTCCTAACGCGGCTGCTCTCGATGCTAAGCCTGAAAGTTTTCCTGCGTAGTCATCCACTGTGTCTGTGTCTGACATCTTCAGTTTGTCGAACTCAGACATCAAAGTTTGTAACCTTGCTTCTCTCACGCGATCAGCACCTAGGTTACGGGATTTGATAGCTTCCCAAATCTTCTTCGATGTATCATGTTCTCCGATCTGAAGTATTAACGCTTCCGGGACTGATTGAAAGATTAGAGCAATCGCCATATTGTTCTTCTTTGCATCATCGCTCCCTGGATCAATCGTATCCCAAACTTCGTATAAACGAAGCATAACTTTCATTCGCATCGACCATACGGTGTAGTTGGTCGATGTTAACATCGGACATCGTATGTCCTTCTTCATCTCAAGACCTTTATCACGTGCTTGAGAATCGTCTCCCATGTTTTGATCGAAGTTACAACTCCTCTTGTAAACGACCTTCGAAACCTGGAGCTCTGATACCAATTAAAGTTGCACAAACACAAAGATTATAAGAACTTCTCTTCTTATTAGATTTAGAAACTCTCTCAAAACTAAACATTTCAATGTATTTCTCTTGATGGAACATCTCTCCATGAGAACTCTTTATATAGGAAGAAGCTACATCTTTTCCTAAGGGCGAAGCTACATCTTTTCCTAATAATAATATAGAAACATTCCTAAGCTCGATATGTTTTCATTTTTCTTTAACCCATCAAACTTCACTTTAATGAGTTAACTTGCTCCTCAAGTTAATTGGAATTATCCAACAACATTGGCATAACAGTATGAGGGAGTGAAACCATCCAGCGACACCGTTGTTTAGGTGAAACTCTCAAAGATTAATTACCGCCTCCAAACCTCCCAACATTACATCCACTAAACCGAGAGCCTGTATAAAGCAAAAAGACCAAAAGGAAGCATAACCTCTGGAACAACCTCTGCCGATAAAATGAAGACTAAATGCTTAACTGTCAATTTACCACCAAGCAGGCAACCACATATGTCGTCCTAATAACTGAGAAAATAATTGCCACGAAAAAGAAAAAAAAAAGAAGAGAAAACCAGGTAATGATAAACACCATAATGTCGGGAAAAACGAAATTTCGGGTGGGAGAACCACTAACGCACATTGTGGACAAACGATACCAGGGCCAACACACCAACATGCGCAGCCACCAGAGACCACTGCAAAACAGGTGAAAGATTCATTTGCAAATAAGCTCCACGTGTTACAACTGAAGATCATCGGTGGTACCAAAGCCAAAGCAAGAAGATAGGAGTTGCAGGAAACCCATATCCAAGACCCATCGAGAAGACTAAGCGTCTAGCAGCCACGAACCAGATTGAAAGAATGAAAGTAATGTAGATGTGCGTCCAAGGTCAAACAGAAGAATCACTGAGGTCTAGAAAAACTTTGGACAAAGACATCGAAGTATAACTAGGGATAAACACCACAAATATACCCCAAACAAGTCTAGTTTGAACCTTCACTTCCGCTGTGACACAAACAAAAGATCACCAAGTGAACATAAAAACATATAAAAAAAGAACGATAAGGGGTTCTGGCAACCACGAAAAGACACAACGGTTAACGGAACAAAATGTTCCACACAGAAATCTAAAAAAGGAAGAAATCTTTACTAGTAAAATAGAATCAATCATAGGATTCATCGATCGTAATTGATCTTAACGTATACTCTATTCTCGTATTTCTTTATATACCTTCTACATTCTCTCATGTTAATATACATCTCAATATTCAATCTCTATACTTTATAACCTAAAAAATCGGTTGATACCCTAAACCAAAAAATATAACTTTAAACTACACAAACCCTGAACTCTAACATACAAACCCTCAATTCTATAAACATAAAGGGTGTGTAATGACTTAAACATACAAATAATATTTTTTTACCAAAAACAAAGGGTGCGTAATGATTTAAACTTAGGCTTATACATATAATAATATGATGTCAGTTTAAAGATTTTAACTTAGTGTTATATGAAACATACAAATAATTAAAAAAACAGATATCAATTAGTGGACATTTTAATTTAGTGTTATATGAAAATGTACCATATGAATTTTTACTTATGGTTATTATATATATTATATTACATTCATAAAAAATATAATTTAATATAACTTATGGTTATATATATTATATTGGCTAATATTATCTACTTGATATTTAAAATAGATATAAATCATTATTATGCTCCATATCGAATATTCTAGATTTTTAAACTTATTCACCATGCAAAATCATTTAGTACTAATTAAGATCTTAACGAATTTATATATAAGCTTTTAACATTTATAGATATATCGGATAATAGAAATAGATATTATACGACTCTTCTAAAATATGAGAACCAAATTTAACTCATCATTAAACTGCATCCATAATATTAGGTATATACCATATTTTTAGATTCCGTTAGCAACGATTCTAGATATATGCTAAATATTCTTAGTGAAAACCATCACCCTACTTCAAAGTTATTATTAGGTAAAATTAGAAAAAAGTGACACTTTGAACTTGGATTTGTCCACTTAAGATTTCTGCAACATTTTTTTAGGAAAATAGGATTTTAATTTCTGTAAATACCATAATGCCCTTAAATTAATCAATTAAGTTGAATTATAATTATAAGTAATAATTCTCTAATAATTTTCGTAATAGATTTAATAGTTAAAATAGTTAAAAAGTTAAAAAAAAAAAAGAGAGAACAAAAGAGGGACACGGGTTAAGATATCGACACCCTAATTCCTTTTTTCTTACCTCGTCTTCTCCGCGTAGAAGCTTCTCCCATGGCGATTTAGGGTTCTTCATCTGCCCTTGTCTTATCCGCCGAGCTCTTCATCTGCCCTAGTATCTAACCTCGTTTTCGTCATCTTTCTCTTCTATCTCACTGAAGAAACAACGAAATCAAAGTCTTCTTCCTCAACTAGTTTCGTCGGACGGGCCAATTCCAAATCGAAGTGTTCTTCCATCAAATTCCTCAAAATCTCAAGTTTCTTAACAGTAGGTAATAATCTTTGATTCTCAAACTGAAGTCTCGTAGTTGCTTTTGTTCCTTTGACATTTCACATGCTCTCTTTCAAGAGATTTTTGTTTGCTCTCATTATACGTTGCGTCTCTGGGGATTTTGATGAATTTGATTTTGTTTCAGGTGGGCCAAAAGCTGCATGTATAGGCTGCGCTGGCTTTGCCACTTTCTATGTACTCATATAGAAGTTCTTCGACAGACATACGTAAACCAACAATATATCTAACAGATGCCATTGCTACGTATTGTTTAGCTGTTTCTTATACAATTCATCACCTGAGCACATGGAGAGGGAGGAAAACTAGAATTACATTTTCCAACAACATAGAAGAAACTTAAGCTTGCTGTTTGAGTCAATATTGTTCAGTTGTTGTCATTATTTATCATAGATTTGGTCACACTCATGCTCCAATATTACAGTGTTCCTCAGAAAATAAGGGCCTGTCGTTGCACACAAAAGTTTCAGGTTGCAGAGATTGATTCAGTTTTGTTGTGTACCTTCATATTGCCGAATATTAATATGGTTAAAGTTCAACCTTTTTTATGTGCGACAGTGGAAGAAAACTTCATTACAAGTAGAATCACTTAGCTGAGCGTCCCCAGCAATGGGGGTACAAGGTCTTGACTCATTAAAATTAATTCTAAAACTGAGGTTTGTTATAGCCACTGTCAAGAGGACGTGGTACTGGCGCTAGGATCATACATGGTAATCTGATCGTTATAGTCTCAAATTTGACAAGGAATCTAGTACTACAAACACAACCATAATGATATAACTAGGAGTACTCTTATGTGTTGTCTACTTTTTTACAAAAAAAAAAACTATCTTCATAGATGAAGAAGATTATAGATGTTGTCCCAAACATTGTTCCACTTTTTATCTGAAGGCATGGCGAAGTTGAGCTCAAACATCTCTTAGAGATGTTACCACTTTCACAGAACCCAACAAGCTTGGCAACTATCTCTGCACTCTCTTGCACGTGCCTTGAGTCGTAAGGATCAGTCCATAGCTTGTTCACGAAATGTAGCTTCCTCTGTTTTCCTTCCAGTGATACGTCCCACTTCATGTACAGCTCCTCTCTCTCCTTAGGCGTCAGTCTCGAGTTTATCCTTCTCGCCAAAAACTCCTTCTCTCTTCTCAATGCTCTTATACTACATCAACGACACATTGATGATCTAAACAATGTTTACACACTGAAATGAATAATGTCACAAAATTCACTTATGTGTACGTCCCTCGATGATAGAGATACAACTGCAGGTTCACCAGATTTAACATAGCTTAGAACCATGTTGTATTGATAGAGAAAATATATGATTATGTTGATGAAGAAGAGAGAAACACAAACAACGAAGAGAAAAGATCGTGGGAGAAGGAGAAAAACGTGGGAAAAAAACGTGGGAGAAAATATTCTATGAGATATTTAGGGAAGATTTAGTTTAGATTTAGGAAACATCTTTAACCGAATATGGAAACTTCCATATTTTTCGGATTTCACGTAGAATATATATATCCTAGCTAAATCAGAACACAGTAAAGTAAATGTGAAACATATTCTTCCTTAAGCGCCACATAAGGTAAAAGGTAGAACATGTTATGGCACATAATATATAGACTAAATAGATGTATACGTTGTATACCCAAGATATATCTATGTATAAAACTTAGTATCCGATTTCTAGACTAAATAGATGACCAGAATGAGTATTCTAACTGTAGCAAGAAGATAAAATAAAATATGATTCCACTTAAAAAAAAAAAACTTTTAAACATATATATTGTCGTACTTTTGTTTCCAATAATTTTCATATTTTTTAACATTTTTAAAATTCAGTATACTATTTTTCCCATAAAAGAAAGGTAAAAATTGTCCAGAATTACCCAAAATATCAGAAGTCCTATTGTGACAAATAAAAGTTCAAAGTGTCTCATTTTTCCAATTTTCCCTTATTATAAACTAGGTGTATAATTTTCTTATCAGTACTTATAAGTTTATGTCTTATTAATCTAAAACCAGCATAATAAGTTATTATTTATGTTGTCAGATGGTTAAATCAAACATAAAAATATTTATATATGTCAAATATTTTTTATCAAAATATATGCTTATTATTGTGTTAAATAGTTTATAAAATATCTTTATATAAGTGTTTAGAAAATACCTTTATGTAAGTGTTTTTTGCTGACTAATATTTAATTATAATTTGTTTTGTATCTTAATTTTTAACTTTTATAATAAAAATATTGTTTCAGATAGCAACACAATATATAAGAATATCTTATTTTTTAAATTTTTGATAATTTTATTTTATTACTCATAATCAATTATTTAATATTTAATATAACATATAAATTTTGTATGATTGAAATAAAATTTGCTTTAATTATATATAAAATTCATCAAGGGTATTGTTTTAATTAAAAAATTAGCGAATCAATTAGAAATTAATAATAAATCAATAACCTAGATAAAAATCTAAAACCTAATAAAAATATGACAAATAAGAAAAACTAACTAAATTTTAATATATAACATATAAATTTAATATTATTAAAATAAAATTCGTTTTTAACATATATAAGATTCATTAAGGGTATTTTTTTAAATTAATAAATTAGTGACTTCGTTAAAAATAAATAATAAATCAATGATTTAGGTAAAACCTAATAAAAACATAACAAATAAGCAAAATTAACTAAAATCTTGGAGAATATGACAAATCACCAAAATCAATTCATAAATAATAATATATAGAGATATATAAAAATACATAATTTTATTAGTAAACACATCCACGATCGTTATAAATAAATCACAAGACATCAATCAGTGATTTATTAAAAAAAGTTATGGAAAAGTCATTTAGGTGATGATTGTTTCAGTAGTTTTTAGTTTTAGTTTTTGGTTTTTAGATTTTAGCTTTTGGTTTTTAAATTTTAGCTTTTGGTTTTTAGATTTTGGTTTTTGGTTTTCAGCTTTTGATTTTTGGTTTTTAGTTTTTAGATTTAGATTTTGGTTTTTGGATTTGCTGTATTTTTTTAAATTTTCAAAAATTAACTAATACATTACTTAAAAATAATATAATAAAATAGAAATAAATATTTAGATTTTACAATTGAAATTTATCAAAATACCGTGATTATTATTTTAAAATAAAATACAATAACATATTTTAATTATTATATTTTTATAAAAAATATATTATAGTAAAATATAAATCATAATATATATATAAAATTACACAAAAAAAAAATTAAATTTTGAAACTACTTAGAAATTTTTCTTATATAAATTATTTTTTAAGTTTTAAAACTTGAATAGAAATAGTTTTTCTTATATAAATATTATAAATGATACAAAAGTAAAAATACATAAAATTTTGAAACTAATTATAAATTTTCTTATATAAATTATTTATATTTTCTTAAAGTTGAATGGCAATTTTTATAATTCAGGATTATACAATATATTTTATTAATAAAACATATTATGTTTTTATCATTTTTTGTTATTTTTAATGTGACTAATAATTATTAAAATTATTCAATTTTTTTATTTATAGAAACTAATAACTAAGTTTTAAATTAAATAATATTATTTATAAAATATATACATTTATTTACAGATATGAAACACAAATTAAAATATTTCACATTATTGTTTAAATGATATCTAATGTACAAAATATTTTATGATAATTTTACTTTTTATGAAAATATTATTTATTAATTATTAATTAATTATAATGTAGTAGTTTCTACAAAAAACAAAATCAAAATTCGTTTTTCTTCATAAAAGCTCACAAAAGTTGGTTTTTGGTTCATAAATTGGTTAAACTTTTTAAAAACTAGTTTTCCTAAATTTTAGGGAATCTATTTATTGAAAATCTTGATTGGCAACTCAAATGGTTTTTATAAAAACAAAAACTAAAACCAAAAACTTGATTGGTTGAAAAATGGTTTCTACAAAAGCAAAAACCAAAAACTAAAACAAAAACCACAAACAATCATCCTGTTAATCAAGGATCGAAACACATGCGCGATCATTATAGTCATATTAATTTTGATACAATACAAAAAGTTTTTCAAAGTTTTTTTTTTTGTAAAACTTGATTATACTTTATTTTGTATAAAAGAATTCTGAATTAAAATAACCAATTAGCTAATCCTTTTCTAGTCTAACTGTATTCTTTTAATAGTCAGTAAAAAAGGAATTAAAAAGACCACATGTGAACGCTTGAGCCGTGGAGTATTACGACACGTTTGACTATCATTTTCTGAAAACCAACGAGCAATAGTTCTTATAAAGAAATTAAAAAATTCATCATGATATCTTGTGATTTATTTATATAAATAATGCTCCAGGAAATCAGAACCGAGGAACGTGGGTGTAAATTTGACGCTAATTTCCAACTAATCTACCTAATCCGCACTTCTGTTTATTAATGAAAAACTGTTTAGTATTTCTCCTTTTCCTTTTCTTTGAGAACCGAAGGAGACGTCAACCATGTTTATTCTTTCTATAACCTCCAATATATTTCATATTGACTATTATGGAAGTTCATATTTAGGCTCCAACTATAACCATCTACTTAAATCATCTAATAATTATCATTTGATAAAAAGGGTAAAAAAATAAAAGAAACAAAACCCTGAAATTATGACAAACTGTGATGTTTTTCTTACGCCACAATTGAAAAAAAGAAAGAGAAAGTAAACAGAAGGGAAAGTAATCGTTAGTCAACAAAAAACGGCTTCCGACTTCCGTAGACTTGAAAAAAGCATCCGCGTTATATATTTCTATAAAGTATCTTAAGAACCCCCGAAATTCCCAAATCTCATCCAACTTTCGAAACAGAACACAAAAGTCAAGAACATAGAGAGAAATAGATGGATCGAACAAAGTCTGCAAAGGTATCTCTGTTTGCTGTTTGGACAATACTCCTTGTCTTAAATGTGAACGGCCAATCAGGTTGTGATACCCACAGGTTCGCCAATAACATCGCTTTCACCTCTTGCACTCCCCTCGCGGCCCTTGGCTCGTTCCTTCACTGGAACTACAACGGCCAAAACAGTACCGTTTCAATTGCCTATCGCCACCCGGGAACTTCCTCTTCTTCATGGATTGCTTGGGGACTTAACCCAAGCGGGGCTCGGATGTTGGGGACGCAAGCTCTCGTCGCATTCACCAATTCTAGTGGACAATTCCAAGCATATACCTCTTCGGTCGATGACCTCAACACCCAGCTGCCACCTGGAAGCCTTAGTTTTGGGGTCAGCCTCGTCTCCGCGACTCTGGTCAACGGAGAGGCTACCATTTTTGCGACTCTTGAGTTACCGGCCAATTTGGTCATGACCAACCAGGTTTGGCAAGAAGGTCCGGTCGCTAATGGTGTTCCTCAGATTCATCAAAGAACAGGAGATAATATCAGATCGATAGGTAGGATCGATTTCAGGACAGGTCAGTCATCGGCTAGTGGTGGAGGTTCTGGTAACAGGCTGAGGAGGAGAAATGTAAGTTCAACTTTCTTTCTCTTTGGCTTCACTTTTTCAGTTCGCTTGTTTGATTGATAATTGCACGGATCATTAACAAATAACAACGAACCAAAACAATATTTAAATTTATAATGAGTATACCAAAAAATAGTTTTAGAACGCCTAAGTTGATCAACATATGATAAAAGATCCCAAAAGGTTTAGTTCCAAATGTTTTAACCATTTTGGGGAAAGTTACAAAATAACAATACATTTAGGTTTTTATATAAAGGATTCCTAAAATTAAATAATTTAATCTTTCTCCAAAAAAAATTAGTCTTAACATTTTATCCAATATTGTTTAAATTATTTGTTTTTTTCTTCTAAATTCGAATGATTTATAAGAAACTTTAAATTTTTTATACCGTTTCGATGGTAAACAAATTTTGTTGATATTTTGAAAATAGCCTATTAAAAATACCTAATATATGATAATTGTGCGCATAATATATTTGAGTGTAGGAGACGAGTTTTAAATTTAATGAATACTTATATAAGACAAATTGACGTGTTTGTCAACAAACCAATCACTCAAGATAATGAAATGATGGCGTATTTTAAGCTAAGCATTAAATCTAATTATTAATTTATTTCTTTTAAGTTATCAGTCAAATATCAACGACGCATTTGCTAGACTTTCGTTGAAAAAGAAGTGGCCTTCTCGTCACGGGTTTCACTTTCACCGAACTTAAATATCTGTCTCCACTTTCCAAGTGTCTAGTATTATTTTACCACAAAAAAATGTTTAGTATTATTTTACCACAAAAAAATGTTTAGTATTATTTTACATTTTACCCCGAAAAAAAGTTTCCATAATCAAAATGATAATTGAAGACTTATTTCTAGAATTAAATGATGCAAAAAAAAAAAAAAAGAGAAAACTTTTTCAAAAAAAAAAGAAAAAAAAGAGAAGACTTATTTCTAGAATTCATGAAAACTCAGTTACGGGTCCTTATTTATCTCTCACAAGTCTTTAAAACAACTTTTGTTCTTTGTCGACAACCATTGAACATTCTGAGCTATTTTAATTGACGAAATTAGACAAAACTAAAAATGATTTTGTATAAATCGACATATAATTTGTGTTATTTGCTAGAAACCCGTAATTTTCAATTACTTCCCTTATTTTTCTCTTCATTTCTGAAATATGAAATTTATCTCCAAAACTAACCAATGTTAATAACTAATTGACATAACAGACACACGGAATACTAAATGCGGTTAGCTGGGGAGTGCTATTGCCGATGGGAGCAATGATGGCTCGGTACATGAAAGTCTTCACCGCCCCAACCTGGTTCTACCTCCACATCGTCTTCCAAGTCTCCGGCTACGTCATTGGTGTATCCGGCTGGGCTACAGGTATCAAGCTTGGCAACGATTCACCAGGCACATCTTACTCAACCCATCGTAACCTTGGGATAGCGCTTTTCACATTCGCTACACTTCAAGTATTTGCTCTGCTTCTAAGGCCAAAGCCAGACCACAAGTATCGATTCTACTGGAATGTGTACCATCACACAGTGGGATACGCAACAATTATCCTATCCATTATTAACATCTTTAAAGGATTCGATATCTTGGATCCAGAAGATAAATGGCGATGGGCTTATATTGGAATTCTCATCTTTCTTGGTGCCTGCGTCGTGATTCTTGAGCCACTTACTTGGTTTATCGTTCTTCGCCGTAAGAGCCGTGGAGGTAACACAGTTGCTGCACCGATTTCAAACAAGTACTCCAGTGGCGTCAATGGTACCACTAGCACCACCGGGCAGCATCACCAAGACGCCTAGTTTCACTTTTCTTTCAGTACTTGTTTGTTCTACTTCTACCCATTTTTGGATTTTTTTTTTCAGTTTGAGATCTTTTAGGCCTATGCATGTATTATGATTTTATTCATTGTGTTAGAGGTATATTAATTTACTGTGTAATTAATCATTTATATGTGTGTTTCGTAGTTGTTCTGTGCTTCATGTATACTTTGTACTTGAATAACGTTTTGAGATTATAGTACTTGAGTGTTTTCTGTTGCGGTGTACTTTAATTTGAAACCAAGAAATAAAGCCTTAAAGGCATTTCATATCAAGCTAACAATCATTGAAATTCCCTGTTGGTTCAAATTTCTCTTCAAAAAAAATAACAATTAGTAAAAACCTTCGACTTAAGAGATAATTTTTTTTTTTTTAAAACTAGCCGTCAGCAAAAAAGAACCAAGATTATTGGCAACATTTAACCAAATTTTGTTCTTGACTGCATCATTAATTTCTTTTGTAGTCGTACTTGTCACATCATATTTTCTAACTTGTTAAATTGTCGATCAAGAGCGCTTTCTTGATGCAATATATCCTATCAAATTTAATATTATTATCTTTGATAGACGATATTGAATAAAAATATTTAGATAAAAAAAAGATAAATTACATCATCATAATCAAAATAAGACTCATAAGGATTTTATTTCCTAATTCAAATCATGTAGTATTTTAGATGTCAATTCATTTCTAAGTGTTTCAATTCAATGAGAATACATGTTCATACTTAACCTAAGTGCATTCAATGTAATGAAGTGATTTGAGTAAACTAACAAGACTCTAACACAATTAACTAGCAACTTTCAAGCAAATGGATAAAGGAGGAATCATGGGTATATGAATTTGATTTCGAATGACTAAGATTCAATCTAGAATGACAAGGTTTCAATCAACACATTTCCTTAAGTCTAGATAACAATTCTAAGCAAGTTCTTTGTCAAGAAAAATGCTCATTTACTCTCATTGATCAAACATCAAATGCCTTTGGTTTGTGTCAATCAAGCAATCATTAAGGACAAATCATTCAACTTTCTAAACTCCCATAACATCAAATGCCTTTGGTAGCGTAAGCTAAGAGCATGTTGAGTTGGCTCAGACATTTCATCGAACACCTTTCGGGCAATGAAATGTCTAGATTTCTAATCTAAAATGGCCAACTCTAGATTAGCATTAAGATCACTCAATCAAGCAAGGAAACATATTAATCTAACTCTAAACACTCTAGATCATCACTTAATCATCCTAATCATCCTAACCCATGAATCCAAAAGAGTAATTACTCACTAATCATCTTAGTTACACTTAAACCCATGATAGATATAAGCATAATCAAGATTGAAAATGAGATAATCACAATAAAGGAAATACTAAATTGCATAAACTCCAAAGATCCCAAAAGTTTTTGTGTTATACAATAGATAAAAGGATGTTCTTTCTCAACAAAGAGAAGTTCTATTTATACTAGGAGGCTAAAAACTCGAAATCTTCTTAGGTTAAGTGAACGTAGCGGCCTTTGTTGAGCCAGCTAGGGTGGCCGCTAGGTGCTGAGGGGCGTAGCGGCCCTTGTTATGGCCGCTAGGGTGGCCGCTAGGTGCAGAGGGGCGTAGCGGCCTTTGTTATGGCCGCTAGATCAGACCGCTGTGCCCCGGATTTTCATGGAATTAAATGGAGTTTTCCTCGGATTGATTTGGAGTTTCCCCAGCGGCCTATGCAGTGCCCGCTAGAGGTGGCTGCTACGGATAGGTGAATCTAGCTGCCTTTATTGAGGCCGCTAGACGTGGCCGCTACGAGCTCCTCCGACTCTTAATTCTTCATTTTACTCACTTCATCTCTCCAAATGCTCCATTTTGCATAAGTACGTGCTCCAAAGGTTCCACAATGCAAATGCAAATGCAAAGATACTAAACACACCTAAATGCAAGCTAATTGGATGAATACATGAGAAATAACAAAACTAAAACTATGCAAAATCACAATACATCAACTCCCCCAAACTTGACATTTACTTGTCCACAAGTAAATTTTCAAGGCCAAGAAGGAGATGAGGTTTGAAGGAGAGAGCATATAACCAAAAGAAACACTTTCTAGCCTTCAATATGACATCCTAAAGAAAATATAGCAAATAGCATGAGCAACTCTCTTAGTGCACTCTAGCTTCTCAAGGCTTATCAAAGCTCTTATCCCTCTACACAAGTTGTAATGCCATTCAATCAACAAGTTCCTTAGTCAACCCTCACATTTATTCAAACACACAAGTGAGTTCTTGAAAATGGATATTTGATCACAATCATTTGGCTTGGTGAGGAAGATGGTCTAATGTGAAGAAAAATGGGTTTCAAATGCATTTTTTTAATAGTGACTCACACTCAAGAATAGGAGCAAGATTATTATGCAAAATTTATCTAAGAAAATGAGCAATTCATGCATACAATGTCTTGTTCTCATCATTCTACCCTTTTCCTAGATGATTTCAAGTTCTACCCCTTCTTTTTCATCATTCTCAAACCCAAAATACACCCACTTTCATCTCTCACCCAACACTCTTTTCTCTCTTTTGATTTAAACCAACTAGAGACAATCTTTTTGATTTTTACTTAGCTTAACTCTTTTCTTTTTCTTTTCTCCACTCATTTATTGTTTTTTTTTCAAGGGGTTCTATTGATACTTAGAGCTTTTTCTTTTCTAATTTTCGTTATCCCTAGAAGTTTCTTTCTTTAAGCACTCTTTTTGATTCATTTTCTTTCACTCAATCTCTATCATTCCCAAGATCAAAAGAATTTAAACTCACAAACCTAACAACCATCCTAGAGGCTAGCCTACATGAGGTCCTAATGCTAGCCAAAGATGAGAACAACCCATTGTCGCTCCTAATACTCTCAAGATTTTGCACATGACATGCTATCAATAAAAGACCTCACTCAAGCAAATTAATGTTGGTTTCAAAGAATGGTTAGGGTTAATGGGTATGAGAGTGTCATTTGGGTTAACAAAGATTGGTACAAAGAGAGAAATATAACCCAAATGTGTATAATATCCATGATCAAGTATGCAAATGTCCATATGCAAGAGATATTAAGTTCATTAAGCCTTAGTTCATTTGAAGTTGGTTTCAAGAACAATGCCAATCATCAAGCAAGCAACAAGTTTCAAGAAGAGTTTTCAAGGCTCGAAGCTTACAAACTTTTTCAAGATATGCTTAAGCTACTTGATATGCTTAGCTAGGATGTCAAATTGAGTTCTAGACATGTGTTCTTGACAAGGTTTCTCCCTATGCATGAATGCAATCTAAATGCTTCTAGACTCAATCCTAAAGATGCAAATGATGCAACTAAATGCTTCTTTTTTGTGATTTTCGAAAATTTTCAATTTTTGTGGGTTTTCTATGCAAATAAATATGCACAGTGGAATGCATGGGACTCAATGACAAGTAGACAAAACAAAACACAATCTGAGATAGTAGTCTATCCCCCAAACTTACTTCACACAGACCCTTGTGTGAGAATAAACTCAAAGAAGAGATCTAAAGGAAAGACATAAACATGATAACTAAGTATTTACAAAGGTAGAATGCACTTACTTGAAGTTGGCTTTGATGATATAAGGGAAATGAGGAGGGAGGGCTTGTTGTCACCTTGGAATTTTCGACATGATTTTTGGGAATTTTTGAGAATTCCCCCAAACTTGGCCCTAAGCTCATTCAAACACACTAAAACAAGAAAAAAGATATATAGAAATATATACAAAGGATACCATGGGACTTTCTCCCAAGTGAGCTTGTTTTAAGTCTCTAGCTTGACTTTCCTTCCAATTGGCTAGTGAAGAGGATGATCTTTCCCACCTTCAAGGGTGATGGTGAGGACTTGAGAGAGGAGCCCTTGGAGTTTGATTGGGTCATCTTGGAGCTGAGGAGTGATGATGGCCTTTGCACTTGAGAATGGTGTAGACTTTCCTTTGTATTTGATCTTGTACTCAATAGCTCCATCCTTTAACTTCATTGGGTGAAGAGTGAGAGTGTGTGGCAGCTTATCAAGAGGTGGAGGGTGAGGTTTTTTCATCATCTTCTTCTTGTCATGAGCAGCCTTTGAGGCTCTACTCACCTTCTCCGTTGTAGCACTTTCCAAGTGCTCATCACACATATCTTTAGATGACTCTCCATCAAGACCTTCTTTTCCACTAACAACCATTTCATCCTTGATCTTTTCAATGGAAGGTTCCCTACAAGTGATGGTTCCACAATACTCAACATTCATCATTGGAGACTTGATTGGATAGGAGACAGCTTTGTTCACATTGAGGAGTGTGACCTTCTTGTTGGCAAAATCAATGCAAACTCCTACTGTTGTGAGAAATGGTGTGCCAAGGATCAATGGGACTCTCTTCTCAATTGCCATCTTCAAAACAGTGAGATCAATATGGGTGGTGCAGTTTCCAATCTTCATAAGATAGTGCTTGATTAAGCCTAATGGAGTTGTGAAGAAGAGTCTCCAAACATGAGTGAGGATGTGTTTGGCTCCATGTTCTCAATCCCAAGACTCTTTCACTATCTCTATTGAGATCACATTCACACTTGCACCAGAATCAACAAGAGCATCATCAAGTGTGAACTTACCAAGGGCGCAAGACAAGGTGAATTTCCCTTGGGTTTCTAGTTTTGGAATAGACTTTGGTGTGACTGGTGGATCAAGCTGCAAAGTAGAGATGTCAGAAGCTCTACTACTTCTTCTTTGTGAGCTAGAATGTCCTTGATGAGCATCATTTGGACATGAGCATCACGCATATGTGAGATCTCTGGAAGCTTGACTCCTACAGCACTCATGTCCTTTCTGAACTTGGAGATCACCTTCTTTTGAGCTTTGGTGAGGACCCTTTGTGGAAATGGGAGCTTATCATAAGGTGACTGCTCAACCTCAGTGGTTCCTTCCAACTTAACTTCCTTTAGCCTCTGCACAGCCTCTCTTTCAACTTGTTTCTCAGCGTTGTGCTCATCTCTTTTCAGAATATCTGCTGCAACCTTCAGTTCAGCTTGTGCCTTAACCCTCTCCATAGTTGTGTTCAGTCTTATCCACAAGTTGTGCTGCAGCCTGGGAAACAAATTATGTTCCATACAAGAGGCTTTCAATCTGATCCACCTCTTTCTCATGAACACTCAACTCAATCTCAGAAGAAGTAGTAGAGAGGATAACATTGGATTACTCTTTGGGATTCTGCTCTGATTTATTTGGTAGAGATCCCATTGGGAGCTTGGAGGTTGAAGGCATAGAGGCAAACTGATTCTCCAAAGCCTTGAAGTGAGAGGCAAGGTTTGAGAATTTGTTGTTGAGATCTTTGTAGCTTCCATCAACTTTGGTGTGAAGGTTCTTCAACTCATATCCAATGTGCTTCTCACTTCTAGTTTGGGACTCCAAGATCTGTTTCAACATTGCATCAGTGCTACTCTCTCGTGGAGCAGAAGTAGAAGATCCGGGTTGGCCTTGTGTAGACTGATTTCCTGTGGAGGAGAAACCTTGAGAGTAGTTTTGTCTAGCTTGGTAACCACCTTTTTGGTTGTTGTAGAAGGGCTTTTGTTGGTAGTTGTTGTACTAAAAGTTAGGCTCCTTCTTGTACCATGTCCCATTAGCATTCACAAAGCACAACTCTTCTTGACCTTCTAGACCATCAACTTCATTAAGCACATCAATCTCTTCTTGTTTCTGCTCACCAACAAAGTTCACCTTCTCTTGTTTAGCTCTTTCTAAGAGAAGCATATCCATCTTGTCTTGTAGAGCCTTTAACTCTTTCTTTGTGTTTGTATCATCTCCTCCACTGCCTCTGTTGCTTCTATCATGCTCATCACTGTAGACTGAATCACTCTTAGCCATATTCTCTACAAGCTCCAAAGCATCTGCTTCAGTTCTCCCCGAGAAGAAACCATTGCTAGTAGTATCAAGCTGGCTTCTAAACTTAGGCAAAGCACCTCTGTAGAAAGTACTAAGCAAACTCTCCATATTGAAGCCGTGATGAGGACATTGAGAGATGTAGCTGTTGAACCTTTCCCATGCTTCTCCAAAGCCTTCAAGATTCCTTTGATGAAATCCAGAGATTTCATTCTTTAGCTTAGTAGTTCTTGAAGTAGAGAAGAACTTGGTGAGGAAAGCTTTCTTGCACTCATCCCATGTAGTGATTGAATCTCTTGAAAGACTCTTCTCCCATGTGTGAGCTTTGTCTCCCAAAGAGAATGGAAACAGTCTTAGCTTGAATGCATCTTCAGAGACACCATTGATCTTTGTTGTTCCACACAGCTTATCAAAGTTATCCAAGTGATCTAGTGGATCCTCCAAAGCAAGACCATAGTACTTGTTGCTCTGGATCATGTTTATCAATCTTGACTTGATCTCAAAGTTGTAGTTTTCCACAGCTGGTGCTCTAATGCCAGCTCTATGCCCATGGATATTGGGCTCATCATGGGTGCCAATAGCTCTAGCTTGGTGCTGTGGGTATTGTGGCCTAATGTTTGCAGCTCCTTGGCCATTACCCTCTCCATCTTGAGGATGATTCTGATGTTGATCCATCACAAACCCCAATCTGTCTAAGTGAGCCTGTTGCTCTTCTTCTCTTCTCTTCCTTGCTATCTCCCTTTCAAGTGCTCTAATGTCTTCAACTCTTGGAACTAGGTCTGTTGGTCCTCTGCTCCGCAAGTTCATACACCTGAGATACAAAAGGGCTAGGAGAGAGAATCAGTAACTAGATACAAGAAAAAATAAGACTTAGTCTCAAGTAAGGACCAAATCTCAATGTCAAAATAAACTTAGAATTGGCAATGGCGCCAAATTTGATAAGGATTTTATTTCCTAATTCAAATCATGTAGTATTTTAGATGTCAATCCATTTCTAAGTGTTTCAATTCAATGAGAATACATGTTCATACTTAAGCTAAGTGCATTCAATGTAATGAAGTGATTTGAGTAAACTAACAAGACTCTAACACAATTAACTAGCAACTTTCAAGCAAATGTATAAAGGAGGAATCATGGGTATAGGAATTTGATTTCAAATGACTAAGATTCAATCTAGAATGACAAGGTTTCAATCAACACATTTTCCTAAGTCTAGATAACAATTCTAAATTCTAAGCAAGTTCTTTGTCAAGACAAATGCTCATTTACTCTCATTGATCAAATATCAAATGCCTTGGGTTTGTGTCAATCAAACAATCATTAAGGACAGATCATTCAACTTTCTAAACTCCCCTAACATCAAATGCTTTTGGTAGCGTAAGCTAAGAGCATGTTGAGTTGGCTCAGACATTTCATCGAACACCTTTCGGGCAATGAAATGTCTAGATTTATAATCTAAAATGGCCAACTCTAGATTAGCATTAAGATCACTCAATCAAGCAAGGAAACATATTAATCTAACTCTAAACACTCTAGATCATCACTTAATAATCCTAATCATCCTTATACCCATGAATCCAAAAGAGTAATTACTCACTAATCATCTTCGTTATACTTAAACCCATGATAGATATAAGCATAATCAAGATTGAAAATGAGATAATCACAATAAAGGAAATACTAAATTGCATAAACTCCAAAGATCCCAAAGGTTTTTGTGTGTTTACAATAGATAAAAGGATGTTCTCTCTCAAAAAAGAGAAGTTCTATTTATACTAGGAGGCTAAAAACTCAAAATCTTCTTAGGTTAAGTGAACGTAGCTGCCTTTGTTATGGCCGCTAGATCAGGCCGCTGTGCCCCGGATTTTCATAGAATTAAATGGAGTTTTCCTCGGATTGATTTCAGGCCATTGTGCCTATGCAGTGCCCGCTAGAGGTGGCCCCTACGGATAGGTGAATCTAACTGCCTTTGTTGAGGCCGCTAGACGTGGCCGCTACGAGCTCCTCTGACTCTTAATTCTTCATTTTACTCACTTCATCTCTCCAAATGCTCCATTTTGCATAAGTACCAGCTCCAAAGGTTCCACAATGCAAATGCAAAAGCAAAGATACTAAACACACCTAAATGCAAGCTAATTGGATGAATACATGAGAAATAACAAAGCTAAAACTATGCAAAATCACAATACATCAGAGACTAAAAGAGATTCATAGTTGTATTGATATAAAAACATGAGTTAGAACAATCAAATGGTTAGCTGGTTCATGATTCCCTTCTGGAACCATCTTAACACTGGTGTTGTCTTCATGTTGTTCTTCAGTATCAGCATCGTGGTGAAGTGTGTTCCCCTCGCAATCAACGTAAGTTATGATTTAAAATAAAAGTTGATGAAAACCCTAACTCTGGAAAATTATAAAGTTAGACTGTCATAAGTTATTAAGTCGTGAGCAAAGAAAATATAACTATAGAAAAGTTTAAGAGGTTTTCGTGTGCAAGTTGTGAATGAAATCTTCATATATCATCTTTCCTTGATTCCGGAATAGGTTTAACCAAAGAAAAAGATCTATCTTTATTTGAAGAACTTTTAATGTGTAGGCAATGAAGATGACTTGAGCCCGTTGTGACGCGGAAAAGTACTTCGATTGTTAAAAGCATGGAACAAGATTATTGGCAACATTCAACCAAATTTTGTTATGGACTTTTGTAGTGTATTTGTCACATCATATTTTCTAACTTGTCAAATTGTTGATCAAGAGCTTATTGTGACTTTCTTGATGCAATGTATCATATCAAATCCCCTATATATTAATTGAGAAACATTTGAAAAGATGTAACCTCAATTTTGTATTAATTAAAATAGGCTCCAATGTATATTATAGGAGGCACTCAATTAGGTAGTCAATTACATTCAATTGAAAAATAAGTAGGTCCACATTCGATTTTTATATGTTGTTAGATACATAAGTTGGTCAAACTATATGATATAATGATATGATATGCTATTTTCTTTCCTTAAATAAAACCTACGGAATTACCATAAATGACTAATATATATATGACAATTAATGATTTTAATAATAAATATTTGATAACAATTTATATCTCCTCCATCATTTTTTGTTTAATTTTATATTATTAAAATAAATTAAACAATCAAATTAGATATAAAAGTAAAATTTAGATTTTTTCGTATATGTTATATTTTGAATTTTTAAAAACGACAATAAATGACTAAAACTATTAAAATTATTATGTTAAAAATTAATGATCAATGGTTTAACATTTTTATTATAATAAGATACACATGATTTTAAAACCATATGAGTAAAAAATATCATTTAATAATAAAATAAATAAATATATATATATATATAGATTAAACACTATATACCATAAGATTACATAAATATTTTAATATTAAAACTTTCAATGAATTTTCAAGAACATTTATAAATTATAAACTTATTAAAGATTTCAGATTGAAAATTTTGTTATCGATGATTTAAATATTTTGTTATAAAATGATATGAATGATCATAGAACCGTATGATTATAAATTCTTATTTAATAAATAACTATATAAAATATACTATTCTTAGAAAAATAGGTTGATCCATCTTAACTTAGATTACACTTTTTTATTAAACTAACTATCGAATTGATAAATAATGTACCAAAATATGTTTTGCACTTTCCTTAAATAAAAGCTATGAAATTACCTAATATGATTAAAATATATGTGAAAATTAATTATTATGAATAATAAATATTTGATAACAATTTTTGTATCTTAGTTCTTTTTTAAAATTTTGTATTATTAAAAGATATTAAAATCACATTAAATATATAATAAAAACAGTTATATTTTTTTTATATGTTATATTTTGAATTTTTCAAAACGTCTATAAATTATTAGAAATTTGAAGATCCCCACTCTTAAAATTTTGTGATCAATAGATTATTTTTTTTGTCATAATAAGTTAGAAATGATCATAAAATTGTATTAATATGAAATTTTATTTAATATTATAAGAAGATACACATGATTTTAAAACCATACGAGTAAAAAATATCATTTAATAATAAAACATATATATATATATATATATATATATATATAGATTAAACTACATACCATAAGATTACATACATATTTTAATATTAAAACTTTCAATGAATTTTCAAAAACATTTATAAATTATAAACTTATTAAAGATTTCACATTGAAAATTTTGTTACCGATGATTTAAATATTCAGTTATAAAACGATATGAATGATCATAGAACTGTATGATTATAAATTCTCATTTAATAAATGACTATATAAAATATACTATTCTTAAAAAAATAGGTTGGTCCATCTTAACTTACATTATATTTTTTATTAAACTAACTATCGAATATTCGAATTGATAAATAATCTACCAAATTTTGTTTTTGCACTTTCCTTAATTAGAAGCTACGAAATTACCTAATATGATTAACGTATATATAAAAATTAATTATTATGAATAATAAATATTTGATAACAATTTTGGTATCTTAGTTCTTTTTTTAAATTTTATATTATTAAAAGATATTAAAAAATCACATTAAATATATAATAAAAACATTTATATTTTTTCTTATATGTTATATTTTGAATTTTTCAAAACGTATATATATTATTAGAAATTTGAAGATTCTCACTCTGAAAATTTTGTGATCAATAGATTATTTTTTTTGTTATAATAAGTTACAAATGATCATAAAATATAACGCATATGAATTTTTATTTAATAAATATTCAAATTAAATAATATATATATATATAAATACTAATGATTTAAAGCAACAAGATTGGCTGATCAATTTAGTTGTCCAGTTGAAATCTTTCAAAAGTACGTGAAAGATTAAAGTCAAAGTAAATATGGATTTAGAATAGTAGTTATATTTTACTAACCAAAATACCGAAAAAAACCGAACCGAACCGAACCAAAACCAATCCGATATCTGGATTGAACACCCCTAATCCAAATGAAGCCAAACTATTGTTTCATTCTCCAAAATATAATAAAAATAATAACTTAATTCCGCGCAAGGCGCGGGTCTTATCCTAGTTTAATGTTATTATCTTTGATAGACAATATTGAATAAGAAATTTTAGACGAAAAAGAGATAAATTACACATACATAATCAAAATAACAATGTGGAGACTAAAAGAGATTCATAGTTGTATTGATATAAAAACATAAGTTAGAACAATCAAATTGTTAGCTGGTTCATGATTCCCTTCTGGAACGATCTTAACACTGATGTTGTCTTCATGTTGTTCTTCAATATCGCCATCCTGGTGAAGTGTCCCCTCGTAATCAACATAAGTTATGATTTAAAATAAAAGTTGATGAAAACCCTAACTCTGGCAATTATAAAGTTAGACTGTCATAAGTTATTAAGTCGTGAGTCTAATGAAAGAAAATGTAACGACCCTGATTTTTCTCCTTTTGGCCTTTATTAAAAATTAAAGCATAATTCCCTATTTTACTTTGTCCCACATTGGAAGTTTAGAAAATCTACCTCCATTCCCTTCCCATATATAAGAAACTCCATCCCTTTTCTTTATTCTCATCAAGTCAAAGTATTTCTTTGTGCGTTGCTGGGGTCAAAAACGGACACGACGAAGTTAACATCCAAATATCCGTAAAAATCGGCATGAACGCTTTTACGAAAAAGTAATCTTCGTAAAGAAATCTTTACGAAGAACCTTGCGGTGAAATTTTGCACTAGTCTCGGTTGATCCATCAAAACTAAACACCCATAGCCCAAGAACACGTTCATAGAACGTAAAAAAAAAATGATCCAAACAAGGTCGTCACGTAGCGACCGGTCCGCTAACGAGCCGGTCGCTGCGTAGCGACCAACCAAGCCATTCGGTCGGTCGCTACGTAGCGACCGACCAAGCCCCTCGGTCGGTCGCTACGTCGGTCGTTCGCTACGTAGCGACCGACCCGCAAACAAGTCCGTCGCTACGTACCGACCGACCAAGCCATTTGTTCGGTCGCTACGTAGCGACCGATCCAGCGCGGATCAAGTCTCTACGTAACGACCGAACTCTCTCGAACGTCGATCAACGGGTACGACCCAAATCCGTGAATTCTCGTATGTTCCTTAATGCTAGCTCCTATGTACCGCAACCATATCATTTCTCACTCCCATCGATTGGAGTTATCACTTAAACTTTATGTTAAAAATCGCAGAAAGTTTATTTTTATCGATAAAAATCGTAATAAACGTTTCGAGTCGAAAGACGGCCCAAATTGGTCTAAAACGTGATTAGAAACCCACTTACGATTTCTTAAGGAAAATCCCATTGATACTATGGCGGTTTATACTTAGTCCGCAAGAAAAGATAAATATCAAATTTCCGTAGTTAAATGTTAAGTTTCCGCGGATAATCACGAAGATCGAAAAAAATGAAATATCTCCATTTTCGAGTTTAACGGCCTAAGGGTCGAAGAGGAAAGCTCAAACCGACCTTGGAGGGAGTATATAAGGAGTCCTAGGCGAGAGGCACAAGCGTGAACTTTTCCAGAGCAAACTTAGCACTTAGAGCAATTAGGCAACTTTCCTTTTTTTGTTATTTCGAGCTGCGACTCAACTAGGTTGTGCAGTCTTAGGTTATTAGAACTAGGGAACTCGCCGATAGCTCTTGCAGCCGAGGCTCCTACCTTGTTGTAAACGCTCATACACAAATGCGGAATAAGACTTCTTTTTGCTCTCTTTTTACGATTTTTTATTTTTCTCGTCTTTATTTCGTGTTCTGATTGCTTGGCGTGTGGTTTAGCAGATATCCGGGATCTATGGGAAATTAGGGTTTTCCTAACTTTCCTAATTTAAACGAAAATCGACAGTGCGAATTTTGGTTCCCACAGTTTGGCGCTAGAAGGACGGGGGTACGGATCAATCTAACTCTCAGCCATATGACGCTCAACTAGACATGAAAACTGACGACACGAATAACCTGCAGACTCCTCTCAACGGAGGAAGCAACACCAATCTCAACACTCCAGCGGCGGATGTCTCCCTGGCCAACGCACCAGCCAACGCCAAAACGCTCGAGGAGTTCAAAAAGATGTTCACCACCTATGAAAAAAGGTCGGAAGAACATGATAAACTCTTGAACACCTTGACTAAACAGGTTGAAACCTTAACAGCAAGGACTCGAGCAATCCGTCCCCGCAGAACCACAAAGATTCTCGGGAAAAGACTTGACTTCACAACTCCACTCGACAGGTTTGGAACGTCGCGGGAACGTCCTTCGGGTCAAAACCCCAGCGAAACATCCCCTACTGAGAAACAGAACTCTGAAAACCCTCTACCTCCCGCAAGGGTGATAGACTATGGATTGACTCATTTTCATCCATAGTTTATAGGTGTTTTTACTAATAATTATATTATTATAGAGTCTATTTATTATATTTATAAGATCAGGAATGTTTTGGAGATAAGTGATGATTTTGGAGCATTTTGGAGATATTTGGAGCAAGCATCCGAGATGACTATCGAGATCGACTATCGGTCGATATTCGAAAGCTAGAATCGATCGATACACAAGACATGGTGTCGATCGACAGCAAAGCGCGCAGGAAGCATGTTTGGTCACAGCCAACTTGAAGCCCAAGATTTCACTATTTTACAAGATTGCCCCTGACGAGTTTTTACCCTAATAATATAAGCTTTGCCGCCATGTTAGAGAAAAAGTGTGTTTCTTTGTGTTTCATTGTTTTATTGATAAATAGGAGAGAAGATCCAAAGTTATAATTTGTGATTGAAACTCCATTGATATCTATATTATTATTCTATGAAATTTTTATACTTAACTGCTGCTATGAATTGCTTAGCCATGTCTGAGTAGTTCTCTTGTTAGATTTTAGGGTTTAAATAGGTTAGGAGGGATTAGCCCCAACTATAGATTGCTGAGTTGTGATAATCATCTTTAGGATTGTTCATTAATGCATGTGTCTAGATTAGCTACATAGAACCTACCCTTGGATTGATTGATAAAAGCAATAGCTTAATTCTCATCCTGAAAACATTCTAATAGAACTATGTTTCTTGCTATGAGCAAGGCGAGAGCTGATCTAGTGAGCTTAGTAAGCATTCATTCAACTTGCGCATAAAGCTTGACTAGAACGCGTCGATCGATATCACACTTGAATAATCGATCGACGGTGCAAAAGGTGTATCGATCGATACGCCCATTGGAATATCGATCGACACTTTCTATAGATCAATATAACGAGAGTTGAGATCATAGATCTAGTTAATAGACAACAAGTCAATGCCCGCAAGAGCCGAAAGACTTATTGATCAAATAGTTGAGCTTTACATTATCATGCATGCAACTCATTAGGCATCTATAGGATTATAATTCCAACTTTCCTGAATACAAACCCTAAGTCTAGCTATTTCCTTTTTAAGTACCAAAACCCCAAAAACCTGCTATTGAACAAACACTTGTTCAATATAAAACTGCAATTTACTTTTAAAACTCTTAAAACATCTTTGCTTAACAAATCATATTAGAATCCTTAAGTTCCCTAGCTTTCTGTGAATTTGATCCCTAAGTACTACAACTCGACCTCTTATTTGAGAGAGAGTATAAATCACTCCTTAGGGTAATTTGAGTGGTATCAAATTTGGCGCCGTTGCCGGGGAGCTTTGATCGCCTATTTTCTAATTTTTGTTAAGTATTCTGGCAGAAAATTTTTTCTTGGATTTTCAGGTACATGCCCAGCAGTACCCGAAGCAACAAGGAATCTCAATTGATATTCTCACCAGATCCTGCAAGTTTGGAACGCATGATCCGTAAGGAAGCACGCTCCCTATCGACCGACAACAACACTTCCGTGTCGCTCGATTCCGCTCAACCACCATCGACCCAGACACCAGTCCGGTCGACCGATTCTCGCTCACCCCTGTCGATCGACAACACAAACCTTCCATCTACCAATACCCTTCACCCGAAATCGATCGACATTCCATCTCGGACATTGATCGATACTGAACCGCGAGACATGGTTGCGCCTTTGATACTTGTTCGGGACAACAATGGAGACCTGCATGACCAGGAGGGTCATCTGCGTAATACAGCAGGTCAGAGAATAGATGCTCAGGGGGCTGCAATCCCTGAGCCTGATGCCACTACTACAGGTACTACCTTACCTGTAGATGGGGCTGCGCAACCTAGGACGTTGGCTGACTACAACCGTCCAGATCGCTACTACACCAACAGATCAGATCCTTCCTCCCACCATTGAGAGGGATTTTGAGTTGAAAGCGCAATACTACACACTTATGGGACAGTTACCCTACCATGGACTATCCCACGAGCATCCTATGGACCATCTGGAGAGGTTCGAGGATCTGATTTCTGCTATTAGAGTCGAGGGAGTCTCTGAGGACTACCTATTATGCAAGATTTTCAGATATTCACTTGCTGGAGAGGCTCTGCATTGGCTCAAGCAGTTACAACCAGGATCTCTTAAATCCTGGAGCGACATCAAGAATGCATTCTTATGCAATTTCTTTGATGAGGCGCGTGCTGAGGACTTGAGGAGCAAGATTGCTGATACACTAGAAATAGGTCCTTGCTACTGTCAAGTTAACAGTGGTAATTGTAATATTTGAGATTCAATCTAGAGGACCAGTTTACTCTTTACTCTTATGAGTTCAATACTAAGCTGGGAAACAAGTGGAGTTTTAAATTCAATGGTGACGCAAGTAACTAAAATACCTAGAGATTCAAATTCGATTTAAATGAAAGCCGGCTTAGGGTTGTTCATCGGGTGTCAATGCGGAACCAAACAACTACTCAAGTGCAATGAGGTGCAGTCTAGAACTCGGATCACTCGGCTAGAACAATCCACTATCGTGGACTTGTTCCCTTTGCTGATCGGTCTTGAGTCCTAAGCTCTCACTTGGAACAAGACGCGATAGCAAGCCTTAGAGATCATGTCCGATTAGTTCACTTAATACCCTAATATCTACTCTCGCTGATTAGAGATATGAAGCTCATTCAATATATGTAAATTTATCTCCTAAGCGATTAATTAGCTAGGTGATTAAACTAGAGATCGAACATTAAGTGATCAATTCAATGCAAGCAGTAAGAACAATATGAATGAAGAACAGTTAAAATCACTTATTTGCGTTTAGCTCATGCAATTGACACCCAACCCTAAGCAAGCTTAGCCGACTACTCAATCATAAAGCAAGATGACACATACATGATTTCTGAATAATACTGCATAAAAAATAAAGTAGAAAGACAAGAGTTCAGGATGATCTTCTCTTGAAAATGAGAGATGAAGCCTTCTCCGTTACAAGTTGCTAAATCCAAAATAGTTCTCCGGTCTCTTGTAAAACTAGCGTAAGAAATTAGAAATGATAGCATAGGTTTTTTATATGGAGGCGCCAGTGGTAAAGATAAATGAGAGAAAATCTAGGGCAAACCCCTGAAATCTTGGAGGTTTCCTTAGTAGTCGGGAACAATCAGTCGCTTGCTCTCTTTGGGAACAACCTTTGGATTGATCCGATTGGCTGTTCTGCGTTAGATATTCCAAAATGACTTCTTCCTTCATGGCACTCTCTTCTTTACTCTTTCACCTGCTCAAAACCTGGAATGATATCAAATAAACACGAATTAGGACTGAGAATTAATTCAAAGAACACATATAATGGTATTAAAAACACCATATATCAATTCCCCCATACTTAGATCCTTGTTTGTCCTCGAACAAGGCCAAGCCTCAAGAACAGGGAGAAAGGTTTGAAAGAGTGGAAACTCGCTTGACCTCAATAACCATACTCTTACCACACATTTCTGAACCATACACGCTGTAGACTCAGACCACATACCCTTACCAGAACACCCATGATTGCTGTTCGAAAATCAGCTCCATACTCTGTATCTCATACCTGAAAAAGGGTACACTATCGAGACAGAATCCTTAAATTCAATTAAGAACAGCGTGAGCTTCTCATCACAGGCACTATTCAGGGTAGACGGGCTAGGTAAGGAACATGCTATTTCATAGTGGAGCTAAAAGTGTTTAGGGGTTACCAAATTTAAGTGGATGCAAGATATCACGCAAAATAGTAGGAGATGACGGAACCATTGATGTCCACAGTCCTTACTCGTTTCTGCTTCACGGGTGCAGTTGTTCTCTCCTTCTGATCAACCGTGGGACTGTTCTTCAGTTCTTGACTTCCCTTGCCTACTCCTCAATAATTGGTACCAACTCCTTGCTCAACCTTCCCAGTGGCGTGTGTTTATATATATTATAATTTTTTTTTTTTTTTTTTTTTACATACAAGGTGATGGGGTTGCGAGGGAGAGGCAACAAAATGAATGTTTCGCAGCCACTGGTGGTCTATTCTTTTGTTTCTCACTGGTCACCATTGTTCCTTTGGTTAGAACATGCACTCATAGACTGTTCTCTTGTTAGAGCATGGTCTCATCGACTGTTCTCTTCATGCCTCTGGTTAGAACATGCACTCATAGACTGTTCTCTTGTTAGAGCATGGTTTCATCAACTGTTCTCTTCATGTTTGATCTCTCTTCTCTGAGTGTATGGCATTAACGAGTAAGAGGCTGCGTCGATCATTTCCTCTCCGATCCTTTTGCACATATCTGCACATATGACACTGAAAAACAGAGTGCATGAGGGTAAAAATAAAGGCTTAGGCGCAAGGTGGGAACTAGCTAAAGATGAGCTAGCCACTCAGGATCAGCAAGATTGGTAAAAGGAGTAAGAAGTCATGAGTGTAAGTCTCGTTTCCCTGATCTGGTTCCCATAACAAGAAGAATTTCAGTCAAGATTAGGTTAAGTTTAGGTGGAGTTGAGTCTACCCAGTGTAACTTGATCGGTTGAGAGCTTCTGGAGAATCAAATGAGATAAGTCAGGGGTGTTCCAGGTCCAAGTGTGGGTCTTTCATCACTGCTAAGGTCACTGGATAAGAAAGTTAGAGCACGAGGTGGTTAAAAGATTATCACAACACTAGGTCCTAATTCCCACAAGAGTTTTAGCTGACTCGATCCTAAACTGACTCAATAAAACATCCAAATGACATAGGGACTGACTCAGAAATAAAGACATAGAGTATCTGCACACAACAAGTGCTTCCCCCAGACTTAATTTACACCATCCCTGGTGTGAAACCAAATCGAGGTCAGCCAAATAACAACACAAAGCATAAAAATAAAGAGTTCAGATGGATAAAACAATGAATAGAGTATAGTCCTTGTGGGCTCAGTCGGACTCGCCGCTCTCGGCCGGATCAAACGAACGGCTGCTGCGCGAGCGATGAACCTCCTCTGTTGAAGTGTCTGTTCCCATAGGCGCCTTTCCAGGACGGTGCGATCGTGGAGTCTGCTCTGCTGGTGACTGTCACTGGTTACTTCCGCCAATGCAGACGCCGGTAACGAGATGGAGGATCCGCCGCATGAGACTGTTGTTCTTCTGCTGCGAGTCAACCATCCAGCGTCAGTAAGCCTGATTGTGGGAACCGAAATTCGCACTGTCAATTTCCGTTTAAATTAGGAAACTAGGAAAACCATAATTTCCCAGAGGTCCTGGATATCTGCTAATACCATACGCTAAGCAATCAGAACACGAGATAACAACGACAAAAGTATAAAAATCGTAAAAAGAGAGCAAAGAGAAGTCTTATTCCGAATTTGCGTATGAGCGTTTACAACAAGGTATAGCCTTGGGCTCGAGAGCTGTCGGCGAGATTCCTACTTCTAACAACCCTAAGACAGCTAAACCTAATTGAGTCACAGCTCGAAATAACAAAAACGGAAAGTTGCCTAATTGCTCTAAGTGCTAAGTTTGCTCTGAAAAAGTTCCTCCCATGACTCTCGCCTAGGACTCCTTATATACTGGCTCCTAGGTCAGTTTACGCTTTTCCTCTTCTGCCCTTAAGCCGTCGTAGCATAAAAATGGAGATATTCCATTTTTTCCGATCTTCGTAATTATCTTCAAAATTTCGTATTTATCCGCGGAAACTTGACATTTATCTTTCCTTGCGAACCAAGCATAAACCGTCCTACGGTTTATGGGCTTTTGGTTAAGAAATCGTAAGTGGGCTTCGAGTCACGTCTTAGGTCTCTTTGGGCTGTTGTTTGACTCAAAACGTTTATTACGGCTTCTTTAGATAAAAACGAACTTTCCGCGGTTTTTATCGTAAAGTTCGATTGATGGCTTCAAATGACAAGAAACATGAAATGGGTTGGCTACGGTCTTCGGGAGATAGCATTAAAGAGTAGACGAGAATGCATGGATTTGTGTCGTATCGATTTGTAAGAAAGCACGGTCGCTACGTAGCGACCGAGCTTTGGTGAGAGCTCGGTAGCTACGTAGCGACCGAGCCGTGTACGTGCTCGGTCGCTACGTAGCGACCGAGCTTCGGTGAGAGCTTGGTCGCTACATAGCAACCGAGCCGTGTACGTGCTAACCGAGCTCTCACCGAAGCTCGGTCGCTACGTAGCGACCGAGCTTTGTTGAGAGCTTGGTCGCTACGCAGCGACCGAGCTTCGGTGAGAGCTCGGTAGCACGACCGAGCTTCGGGGAGAGCTCGGTCGCTACGTAGCGACGAGCTTCGGTGAGAGCTCAGTCGCTACGTAGCGACCGAGCTTCAGTGAGAGCTCGGTCGCTACATTGCGACCGAGCGTGTACGTGCTCGATCGCTACGTAGCGACCGAGCTTTGAGGAGAGCTCGGTCGCTACGTCGTAGCGACCGAGCACGTACACGGCTCGGTCGCTACGTAGTGACCGAGCTTCGGGGAGAGCTCGGTCGCTACGTAGCGACTACGTAGCGACCGAGCTTCGGCGAGAGCTCGGTTAGCGACCGAGCCGTGTACGTGCTTGGTCGCTACGTAGCGACCAGCTTTTACGCTGGTTGCTACGCGGCAACCTTGTTCGAGTCTTTTTCCAATTTTTCGTAAATGTGTTTTCTCCGCAAGATTCTTCGTAAAAATAAATCTTTTTCTAAGATTTATTTTTCGTAAAAACGTTCATGCCGATTTTTACGGACTTTCTGACATTGATTCCGTCGTGACCGATTTTGACCCCAACAGTTAGCCCCCCAGCTCGTTAGAACCATGAGCTTCTAGCGTGAGGTTTTAGCTTGTGGCTTGGCATTTTAGGTGAGTTAGGCGGAATTAATGGTCGAAAAGGTTCGTGGTAAGTGGTCTTCTCGCTCTTCTAAGAGTAGAATGCGATAAGATTGGGGCTGCGCCTTATGACGGCTGCCTACGTACCCTTGTTGAAGGGATCAAGCCTTTCGTAGTTTGTCTTGGAGTTAAGGTTCTTATGACTTGTTTTCCAGCGAGACCTTTACGGTCTAGTTTTTGTGTAGCGGTTATCAGGCGTGTTGCTACCGATGGCATCTTATATGGGTGTAGAAGGAAGACTACGAGTTGTCATCTCGTAATCTAACTCTGTGTGAACTGCTATATCCGTGATCTGTTTCGAGAGTTTTCCGCAGTGTGTAAATCTTGCGGGATTTCGGAAGACGCTCGAATATTGGCAAAGAGACAAATTTTGGGATCTCGTATCAAGGTTTTTGATACTATGCCTAGAGATGTTAGAGACCAGTGCGCTGGGTTTAGGGCAAGACCTAGGTTTACTCCTGGTTTTAGAGGGTGTGATGACTAATTCGACTTACGTATCCCGTTTCAGTTTTATCCTGATTCCATACCGATTTAAAGTCCGCGATAGGTTCTCGGCTTATACGACTTGTATGGTTGGAACCGAGCATCTCTCCAAGGACAATTTTTATGCCTCCTGGAAGTGCTGACCAAAAATTTTGGGTTTCTTTTATAGCGCTATTATCCTTGTGTCTGATGTACGAGAGTCATCTCCACGAGATGGGTAAGTCTGTTTAGGACGTTAAGAGTTCGTTGTGATCAGCAACAAACTTAATGGTAAAAAATACCATTTCGAGTCTTCGCGAAGGATATGTTTTGAGAAGATGTTAGTGCGTATGACTGTCTGGTCTTCCAAGAAAGTGTTTTTATCGAGGAAGGAAATTTCGTCGAAGAACAAATCTTCAGGCGTCTGCGACGTCTCGCGAGGCTGAAGATTTGTTATTCTTTCGTATGCCGCGTTTCGTGCTTGAAATGTTCGCGGGCTTGAAGATGTTTTGCGATGTTGCAAGGGTTTAGTCTTAGCCCTGCGTTTGAGAAACGTTCTTGTTTGACTGCGGATGTTCACAGCCAAAATTGTTGTTCCTGTTTGGATGCTAATAATTTGATTTGTGATCGAGGAATTAGGACTGAGGTGTCGCGTAAATTTTTTCATGGGAAGGAGCGTTTTCCTTCATAGTGCTTTGTGAAGTGTTGGCTTTCCGAGATCAATTTCGTGCATTTTTGAGGATGTTTCGTATAGCTCTAGAAGCTTTGTTACAAATTTTTCCTTACATGCCGCGTATTATGGGTAAAACGTTGCGAGCTTAAAGTGCATTGTGGAGCGTATTGAACTCGGTCAATTTTCGAAAAGTTTGGATCTTCCTTTAACTATTTGGTTGTTAGGACTGAGTTTCGTTACGAAGAATTTATCATATGACTTCCGACTGTAGGCTATACGATAATTATTCTCTTAATAGTCACACGACGTTTTAGACAAATCGTAGATTGTCGTTTAGCCGTTAAGTGATGGAGCTATGGTTTCTCAAATAGTTTGGCTTGGCGTGAGGGATGTGTTCACTCAGATAGCCAAGGATGTTGTAGGTCAAGGATTAGACCATGGTACTTTAACATTTAAGGTCATGTTAGTTTACGATCGTCCTTAAAGGGGATGGCAAATATTGGTTTGGACCTTTAGTGGAAGTCGTAATTGACCGAGGGCCAAAGAGCGCTTGTCGAGATTGATAGGCCAAGTTTGCCGGGGTTATCCATGCTAATATGGCCGCTAGTCGTAGAAAACGATTCTCCGCTCTAGGTTTCAGTTATACGACAAATATTTCGTATAATGTGACCTATAGTCTTATGAAAATTGAATCTTTTTTGCCTGAGGAAGACGAAGCCCAGGAGGTTTGCTACATAACCAGTGTGGAGTCAGTGGCAGGACGACTGCCTTCTCGGATGTGACCGAGGGAAAAGAAAAGCAGAAGCCATCGAGCCGCATGGTTCTTCATAAAGCCTGTTATGTTAACTTTAGAAAGTTTCTTCGTAAGAATTGGTCTGATTGTACGAAGGATTTTTCGCGTAAGTAACGGGGACCGGTTTTACGAAGGTTGTAGATCGGTGATATGTAAACATATGTTAAAGTAGCGTTGTTTCTGTGGGTTTCACGAGAAACGTTTCTGCTGTGATTTCGATCCTAGGTGAAAGTTGCTTGGAGTTACTCATGGAGTGTTACCGAAGTTTATTTCATTACGATCTAGTTGCAAAACATTTTTCATAGGTTTTATGAAAGGATTCTCATGACACATTCGTTTCTGGAACGAATTGGTCGACCAGAGGTGGATCTAGCCACCATCGGGAGGAAAGCGTCTCTTTGTGCACGATGCTACATCTATTCTCGAGTTTTTTTTGTCATAAATGTTTTTGATGCTTTTCCGTGACTCACTTGGTACAACGGAAACTGAAAGAAATGCTTTGGTGATTGAAGATTTCTCGTAGAAATTTTTAAACGAAACTGGCTTTCTAAAACTGGAAAGGGCTTCAATACTTTGGCTAATCGTCGAGTTTCAGTTTGAAATTGGTATATGTTTTCTGTACGCATGATTGCGACAAGAAATGATGTATAGTCTTTGAGATTATGTTCATGATCGTCTGGATATGTTGCTAGCGTTTAGACGAATTTAAGAATGTCGTTTGCCTATTTGAGACGATTTGCTTTGACAAAATCGTTTTCTTGACGATTTGCAAAAGTTTTTGAAGTTTGAGAGTATACGAGTATAGTATACGTACCTACTCCTTTTTTTTTTTTTTTTTACGAAAGAAAACAGTTGAACCGATACTTTGAAGGGTTGTGTACGTTTCTTCTTCTAAGGTTTGAAATGATCAATAATCCTGGACGATTTAAAGACGACACTTGGACTGTGATTTGGTTTGTTTCCACTTTGACGACTTGGAATATGTCGGTTCCGAGAAAATTGCTAGAAACGAATCGGTTTTAAGACGACGTTCATGTCTCTAGTTTTTTCTCTCTTTAGGAAGCGAGATTGATATGCGTGGCGATTGTTTCTCGATTTTCGGAGAGTTTAGATCGGTTTGCAAGATCTGGCTTGTGGGAACCGAAATTCGCACTGTCGATTTACGTTTAAATTAGGAAACTAGGAAAACCCTAATTTCCCAGAGGTCCTGGATCTCTGCGAGAGCCAACGGCAAGTGACCAAATATATGCGGAAATCATGAAAAGATAACAAACGAGTTTAGAGAAAACAGTAGATCTTATTTCGAGTCCGCGTAAGAGCGTTGCGATCATTACAAGAGATCATAAAAGCTTTGGCCGCAAAGGCTGTCAGCGAGTTACCTAGTTCTAGCGGCCTAAAAGCTCAAACCTAGTTGACTCGCAGCTCGATAACAAAAGACAAAGAAAGTACAGAAAAGGTTTTTGATTGATTTCGGACTGAATCTTATGAAAGGCTGCCTACGTACCCCTTTCGAGGATCAAGCCGAACGTAGTTCAAGAGTGAACCAAGAGATCGAACTGCTTGTGCGCGTTCGTTTGGTAATCGGGTGCCAGTCATGGAAACAGAGCATGTCGAGAATAATGCCTCAGAGTTTTTAAGTGCCGAGAGTTCTGAGTCTCAAAAAGTAGCCCCTCATGCCTCTCGCCTAGGACTCCTTATATACTCGCTCCTAGGTCGGTTTACGCTTTTCCCCTTCTGTCCTTAAGCCGTCATAGCCTAAAAATGGAGGTATTCCATTTTTCCCGATCTTCGTAACTATCTTCAAAATTTCGTATTTATCTGCGGAAACTTGACATTTATCTTTTCTTGCGAACCAAGCGTAAACCGTCCCACGGTTTACGGGCTGCTGGTTAAGAAATCGTAAGGTGGGCTTCGAGTCATGCCTTAGGTCCCTTTGGGCCGTCTTTCGACTTGAAGCGTTTATTACGACTTCTTTCGATAAAAACGAACTTTCCGCGGTCTTTATCGTAAAGTTCGATTGATGAGTTCAAATGACGAGAAACATGAAATGTGTTGGCTACGGTCTTCGGAAGATAGCATTAAAGAGTATATGAGAATCCATGGATTCATGTCGTATCGATTTTTAAGAAAGCACGGTCGCTACGGAGCGATCGTACACGGCTCGGTCGCTACGTAGCGACCAGCTTTTGCGCTGGTTGCTACGCGGCAACCTTGTTCGAGTCTTTCTCCCATTTTTCGTAAATGTGTTTTCTCCGCAAGATTCTTCATAAAAATAAATCTTTTTCTAAGATTTATTTTTCGTAAAAACGTTCATGCAGATTTTTACGGATTTTCAGACATTGATTCCGTCGTGACCGATTTTGACCCCAACATGGCTGAACGGTTATGGAACGATATATCGAGACAAGAAAAATCGCCTAAGATTTAGTTCGCTAGACTATCCACTTAGGTTTTACGTTCCCTAAAGTTCTATGGCAGTCTCAAAGGCATTTTTTTTTCTTAGTAATTTCCTACGAAAATTCCAAGTCTGATTTCAAAAATTTCAAGTCGGAAATGCCTTAGTTCTCTCGAAGACGCAGTTTTGTCTCTTCTTAGTTTTGCTTGCTTATTTCCCCTTCCTCTTCTCGTGTATGTTCGCCATTTTCGATATTGGTCTTTATCCCTTAAACTTGACATTTATCTTCCGAACTTGGCTGTTATCTTCTCCTTAGATACGACGTCAATTTTTATAAAAAGGTTCAACGTAATCGTATAGTTGAGGCGGCTAAGGTGTTAAGTTAACCGTTGCCGTTTTATACGATTAATCTGAATCCAAGCGAGAAAAACAAGTCTTTGCGGTTTTTTTATCGTAAAGTTTCAACGGTAACTCCAATTAAGACGAAACAAGAGAAGTTTCGATCGAGATTTGAAGGAGAAAACAAAGATGGAGGTAAGGGCGAGTAGGAGCAAGCGAAGGAGTTTAGACGAGTCTTACTTGTTTTTGTCGTAAAATCTCAACGGAAACTCCGATTGAGACGAAACGAAAAGCGTTTCGATGAGGATTCAAAAGAGAACCTAAAGGAGGACCTTTCTGAGGTCTGACAGGTCGCTATGTAGCGAGTGAAGGTCTGACAGGTTGCTACGTAGCGAGTGGAAGCAAGCCAAGAAGAGTTCCATTTGTTTTCGACGTAAAATCTCAACGGAAACTCCGATTGAGACGAAACCAAAAGCGTTTCGATGAGGATTCAAACGAGAACGCAAAGGAGGACCTCTATGAGGCCTGACAGGTCGCTATGTAGCGAGTGAAGGTCTGACAGGTCGCTACGTAGCGAGTAGAAGCAAGCCAAGAAGAGTCCTACTTGTTTTCGTCGTAAAATCTCAACGGAAACTCCGATTGAGACGAAACAAAAAGCGTTTCGATGAGGATTCAAAAGAGAACCTAAAGGAGGACCTTTCTGAGGCCTGACAGGTCGCTATGTAGCGAGTGAAGGTATGACAGGTCGCTACGTAGCGAGTGGAAGCAAGCCAAGAAGAGTCCTACTTGTTTTTGTCGTAAAATCTCAACGGAAACTCCGATTGAGACGAAATGAAAAGCGTTTCGATGAGGATTCAAACGAGAACAGAAGGGAGGACCTTTCTGAGGCCTTGCAGGTCGCTACGTAGCGACCGAGCTGTGTGCGTGCTCGGTCGCTACGTAGCGACCGAGCTGTGTGCGTGATCGGTAGCTACGTAGCGACCGAGCTGTGTGAAGGCTTGGTCGCTACGTAGCGACCGAGCCTTGTGCTTGCTCCGTCGCTACGTACGACCGAGCTTGGCTAGAGCTCGATCGCTACGTAGCGACCGAGCTGTGTAATCGATTTGCTGCGCTTCCTTTTTCTGCGATTAACCTAGGGGTTTTCTGCGGTTTTTGGGAGAACAAGTTTACCTTCCGAAAAGTTTTCGGAAAACGTGTTTTGGTAAAACCCTTACGCATTGAAACTTCTTTAGCTCGGAAATGAGCCAAACTTAAGGGATTTGATAAAATTTATCATTTTCCTTTATGTTTAGACAGAGAAATCGCAAGCTCGTTTTGTTGCACTTCCTGTTGGCGAAAAGTCGCGGCTAGGTTTTTTTTTTCGATTTTTTGTTTTTGTATTTTTTAGGCACTATGGCGTTTGCAAAATCGTTGGCCATATGCGCAGTGGCGGCTGGGGTTGTCTTACCTGCGTTGTTGAGAACTGCGATTTTGTCTTTCGTGTTTCCAGACATTGTTTTGATCAAGCGTTTTGTGGCTGAGAGTTAGATTGATCCGTATCCCCCCTCCTTCTAGCACCAAACTGTGGAAACCGAAATTCGCACTGTCAATTTCCGTTTAAATTAGGAAACTAGGAAAACCCTAATTTCCCAGAGGTCCCGGATATCTGCTAATACCACACGCTAAGCAATCAGAACACGAGATAACAACGACAACAGTATAAAAATCGTAAAAAGAGAGCAAAGAGAAATGTTATTCCGAATTTGCGTATGAGCGTTTACAACAAGGTATAAGCTTGGGCTCGAGAGCTGTTGGCGAGATTCCTAGTTCTAGCGACCCTAAGACGGCTAAACCTAATTGAGTCGCAGCTCAAAATAACAAAAACGGAATGTTGCCTAATTGCTCTAAGTGCTAAGTTTGCTCTGAAAAAGTTCCTCCCATGACTCTCGCCTAGGACTCCTTATATACTGGCTCCTAGGTCGGTTTATGCTTTTCCTCTTCTGCCCCTAAGCCGTCATAGCATAAAAATGGAGATATTCCATTTTTTTCGATCTTCGTAATTATCTTCAAAATTTCGTATTTATCCGCGGAAACTTGACATTTATCTTTCCTTGCGAACCAAGCGTAAACCGTTCTACGGTTTATGGGATTTTGGTTAAGAAATCGTAAGTGGGTTTCGAGTCACGTCTTAGGTCTCTTTTGGCCGTTGTTTGACTCGAAACGTTTATTACGGCTTCTTTCGATAAAAATGAACTTTCCGCGGTTTTTATCGTAAAGTTCGATTGATGAGTTCAAGTGACAAGAAACATGAAATGGGTTGGCTACGGTCTTCGGGAGATAGCATTAAAGAGTAGACGAGAATACATGGATTCGTGTCGTATCGATATTTAAGAAAGCACGGTCGCTACGTAGCGACCGAGCTTCGAGGAGAGCTCAGTCGCTACGTAGCTGAAGGACCCTAAGATCAGCTCACTCGAATGGATCAGATTTGGATATGAACTCCGGATGGAGAACTGAATGGATTGAAGGGTCGCACGAAGGTTGCGGAAAGGCCTTCGATATTCCCGACTCCAAATGGTGCTTGATATGACTCACAAGACAACCAAGTGAAGGATCTCTCGTTGTTGCTTGATATGACTCACAAGGCCAACGATTTGGGAAAGTGTTTACTTGGATATGACTCACCAAGAAACAAGACAAGTTCTTAAACGAAGAACAGAGAGTTTAACTCAAAAGCTTTTGACAAAATCGATTTCTCCTTTATTAAAAGGAAAGAGTTTCATACTTATAGAGTTTTGTAGATCTAGGAATTAAATAGAAAAGTAGATCTAGATCTAGATCTAGTCAATACACGGAAATAAAGAGAGAAGACTAGACAAGGTGACTGTTCGGTTTCTGTCCAGATTCGTTGTATCCTGAAGCATGAACCGCGGTAAGGAGAACGACGGATGTGGGACTGTCCATATGAACCACCATGTCCGGATCATGAACCAGACTGGACCAAGTGCGTCCTATGTCTTCAGAAAGGTGAAAGATCCTTGCCTTAGTGAGATTTGGCTGATCAAAGTGCATGAACTGATCAAAAGGGTCGATCAGTCCATCAGTACGGTCGTCGGTACGTGAGTATGTGCCAATCGAGCCAAAAGAGAGAAGTCTCGATCATTTTGTGAAACCTCATGATCCAAGTCAAGTCTGACATGATCTTTCTCAAGTCTGGCATGATCTTTCTCAAGTCTGGCATGATCCTTCTCAAGTCTGGCATGATCCAAGTCAAGTCTGGCTTGGCTTTCAGTCTTGGCTTGTCGAGTTGGCCGGGAGAGACGGGCTTCAGTTCGGTCAGTTCGAGCATCTGGTCGAGGATCTGGACGAAGCTCCAATCCGGACGTTCGCGGGTCGAGCCGATAGACCCGGTCGATCTGTCTGATCTGATCGGTAGGATGAACCTCAGCTGGGACGTCTGGAACGTTCTGATCGGTCTGGTCCAAGGACTGGGGCACATCATTCCCTCCTTCTTTAAAAGGATTTGTCCACAAATCTGGATCATCTACAAGAAAAGGAGAAAGATCAGACACATTAAAGCTTGAAGAAATATCATACTTACCTTGCAAATCAAGCTGATAGGCATTGTCATTGATCTTTCTAAGGATCTGAAATGGACCATCGACCCGAGGCATAAGTTTAGACTTTCTTTCTTCTGGAAACTGTTCCTTCCTCAAGTGAACCCAAACAAGATCACCTTCCTCAAAGATCACCTCCTTTCTCTTCCTGTTGGCATATCTTTTGTACCCTTTGGTTTTGGCTGCAATGTTTGCATGAACCTGCTCATGTAACTTCTTGATAGTGTCTGTTTTCCTTTTGCCATCTATGCTAACTCTTTCACTCAAAGGTAAAGGCAAAAGATCAAGTGGAGATAACGGATTAAAGCCATAAACGACTTCAAAAGGAGAGAACTTAGTAGCAGAATGCATAGCATGGTTATAAGCAAACTCAACATGAGGCAAACATTCTTCCCAAAGCTTAAGGTTTTTCTTAACCAGTGATCTAAGCAATGCAGACAAAGTTCTATTCACTACTTCAGTTTGGCCATCAGTTTGTGGGTGACAAGTCGTAGAGAACATCAATCTGGTTCCTAATTTAGACCACAAAGTTTTCCAAAAATAGCTAAGGAACTTAGCATCACGATCAGAGACAATGGTCTTAGGCATTCCATGCAATCTAACAATTTCCCTAAAGAACAATTCAGCAACTTGCACAGCATCATCAGTTTTATGACATGGAATGAAGTGAGCCATTTTCAAAAACCTATCCACAACCACAAAGATGGAGTCTCGGCCAGTTTTAGTCCTAGGCAAACCAAGAACAAAATCCATAGAAATATCTACCCAAGGATGAGAAGGAATGGGTAGAGCCGAGTACAAACCGTGATTAGATGTCTTGGTTTTGGATTTCTTGCAGATCACACATCGGCTACAAATCCTCTCAGCGTCCTTCATCAAGCTTGGCCAGTAGAAGTGATCAAAAACTGTCTTGTATGTCTTCTTGACTCCAAAGTGTCCCATAAGACCTCCTCCATGAGATTCCCTGAGAAACAACTCCCTTAAAGAACATTGGGGCACACACAAGCGGTTATCAAAGAACAAAAATCCAGAATTTTGATAGTATTTTCCATAAGCCACTTTGGAACATTTCTGAAATATTTCTTTGAAATCCGGATCAGTCACATATAAATTAATCTTTGATAAATTCAAAACCAAGTAGATTAGTTTCAAGGGCTGAGAGAAGAGTATACCTTCGGGACAAAGCATCAGCCACAACATTTTCCTTACCTTGCTTGTACTTGATAACATAAGGAAATGTCTCAATGAACTCAACCCAACGTGCGTGTCTCTTGTTCAGCTTCTATTGACCCTTAAGATGTCTCAAGGACTGGTGGTCCGTGTGGATAACAAAATCCTTAGGCCAAAGATAGTGTTGCCACGTTTGGAGAGCTCTCACCAAAGCATATAGCTCCTGGTCATAGGTGGGGTAGTTGAGTGTGGCGCCTCCAAGCTTCTCACTGAAGTAAGCAATGGGTTTCCTATCCTGCATCAAGACAGCACCAATCCCAACTCCGGAAGCATCACATTCAATCTCAAAAGTTTTAGAAAAATCAGGAAGTACAAGTAAAGGAGCATGAGTCAACTTCACTTTTAACATCTGAAAAGCTTTTTCTTGGGCTTGTTCCCATTTGAAACCGACGTTCTTCTTGATCACTTCAGTCAGCGGAGCAGCAATGGAACTGAAGTCTGGAACAAACCGTCTATAGAAACCGGCCAGACCATCAAAGCTTCTTACCTCGCCCACGGTCGAAGGACTCGGCCAGTCTCGGATAGCTTTGATTTTCTCCTCATCCACTCTAAGTCCATCAGCACCTACAACAAAACCTAAGAACACCACGTGATCTGTTCCAAAAGAGCATTTACCAAGATTGGCAAAGAGTTTTTCTTTTCTAAGAACTTCAAGAACAGATTTTAGATGCATCTTATGATCTTCAAGGTTTTTGCTATAGACAAGAATGTCATCGAAGTAGACAACAACAAAATGACCTATGAATGATCTCAAGACATGATTCATCAAACGCATGAAAGTGCTAGGTGTATTAGTAAGACCAAATAGCATAACAAGCCATTCATACAATCCTAACTTGGTTTTAAATGCGGTTTTCCACTCATCACCTTCCTTCATCCTAATCTGGTGATAGCCACTTTTCAAATCAATTTTAGAAAAGACACATGATCCATGAAACTCATCAAGCATGTCGTCTAGCCTAGGGATGGGATGCCTATACTTTACCGTGATGCTGTTGATGGCACGGCAGTCCACACACATGCGCCAAGAACCATCCTTTCTGGGCACGAGAAGGACAGGAAAGACATAAGGACTGAGGCTTTCCCGGATGTAGCCTTTCTCAAGAAGGTCACCAATCTGTTTCTGAAGTTCCTTGGTCTCCACCGGATTGGTACGGTAAGCTGGCCGGTTTGGTAGAGACGCGCCAGGAACAAGGTCGATCTGATGCTCAATGCCTCGTACTGGTGGCAATCCCTTAGGATTCTCATCTGGAAAAACATCAGAATACTTCTGCAAAACATCTAAAAGTTCACTCGGAATCTCCGGTGCAAGGTCAGAAGAAGCCATAAGAGATTCTTTGTACACAAGTAAAAGAAATGGCTTTTGAGAGTAAAGAGATCTCTTGACCTGACTTTGTTTGATATAGAAATTGGAGTTCCATTGGGATGATTCAGGGTCATCTGGCTTGGGTTCCTTGTCACGGTTCCTCTTGAGCTGGATCTGATCTTGATGAACCTCCAAAGGTGTCAAAGGAACAAGCGTGATCTTCTTCCCTTTATGATCAAAGGAGTGTCGATTGGTGAAGCCATCATGCACGGCTCTCTTATCAAATTGCCATGGCCGGCCCAAGAGAATATGGCATGCGTCCATAGGAAGAACGTTGCAAACGACCTCGTCCTCATATCGGCCAATGGTAATAGGGACAGTGACTTGCTCTTTCACATACTGTTCTCCAGCCTCGTTTAGCCATTCCAACCTGAAAGGACGAGAGTGTCACTAGCAACATTAGTACAACTCCCTCCATCAATAATCAAAGAGCAAACCTTTTCAGAAACAAAACATCGAGAATGAAAGAGATTCTCCCTTTGTTCCTTTTCATTGTTTTTGGGTTGGACACTCAGAGTTCTTCTTGTGACAAGTAGAGGACCATGAGCTGGATAGTCAAAGCAAGGCTCCTCATCATAGATCGGGTCGGACTCATCATCAAAGGCTGGGACGGAACCATCGACCGAGCGGCCGTTCGTTTCATCGAAAATAGACTCGACCATGCCTTTCCTAGCAACGAGTAGTGGCCAGTGATGCGGATATCCAAAGGACTCGTCCTCTTCATCAAAGATCGGACCAAGATCTTCTTTGTTCTCCTGCTCATCCTCAGATTCAACTTCTCCATTCTCCATGAGAATCATCACTCGTTGGTTGGGACAGTTTTTGGCAAAGTGTCCTAGACCTTGACATTTGAAGAACCTAATGTCTCTTGCTCGGCCAGAAGCATCAACTGCCTTTCCTTTGTCATCACGAGCAAGGGCATTAGTTTTAAAAGCATTATGTGTTGTGGAAGAAGACTTACCGTTGTCTTGGTAGCTTGGCTTAGGAGCAAAAGACGGTTTGGGAGAGTAGGTCGGTTTAGAGGTAATGGCCGACTTTGAGAAACTCTTCCTCTTAACTTGTTGCTCAATCAAGATGGCCTTGTGTAGCATCTGTTCCACACTACCATACTCTTGAAGCTCCATGCGGTCTTGGATGTCTCGGTTAAGGCCAGAGAGGAACCTAGCCATAGTGGTGTCCATGGGCTCGTCTACATCAGCCTTGATCATCAAAGTTTCCATCTCCTGGTGGTAGTCTTCCACGGACTTAGTGCCTTGAAGCAAGCGTCTGAGTTTCTGGTGGAGGTCTCGGTGATAATGAGCAGGAACAAATCGTCTCCTCATCAGCATGGAAAACTCATCCCATGTCTGAATTGGTCTCTCACCTGTTCTCCTCCTGTGGGTCACAACTTGATCATACCAATTAATAGCATACCCAGAGAATTCAGTAACAGCTAGTCTAACTTTCTTAAGTTCAGAAAAGTTTTGACAATCAAAGACATGTTCAATTTTTCTTTCCCATTCAAGAAAAACATCAGGATCATTTTTACCCTCAAAAGGTGGAATTTTTAGTTTCAGTCCACTTAAGCTATCATTAGTACGTTCATTTCTAGCAAAAGGATTGACATCACCTGGATCTCGGGTTCTAGGACCTCTTCTTAGACGGTATGCTGATCTGGCCTCGTCCTCTTGATCGTCCTCCTCTCGGATCTTATCGTCGGACCGAGTGTTCCTACGCGGATGGTCTCTTCTTGCTCCGGCTCTAGAAGGAGCTTGGCTGGCCTGAATCTCATCAAGCCTCTGGTGGATCTGATCTAAACATGCGTTCAACATGTTAGACATAGAATCATTCAAGGCACGCATTTGAAGGTTAGACAATCCAGCAACTGAGTTTCCGGGACGGTTCCGTTCATCATCACTACTCATGGTTCCTGAAATTTCTTAAACACAAAACGTTAGATAAAAATCCTCACTCTCTCAAGTGTTTGATCCTCACCCACACACGTGTTTCTCTCAGAATTTTGATGGTCACAAAACAAGTTTTCACTCAAAATTCTAAGAAGAACAAATCAAAGAAACTTCAATGGACAAAATCCAAGCAAACACAAGGGAATTTTAAAAGAGAGAAAGATAAGAGATTTTTGGTTTTGGGAATCCGTTTTAACCACCTCAAAGGCTGGATTTCTCCTCAGCCAGCAGACTTTCTCTTCCACCACCAATCCCCAAATGAAAAACTTTTCGAATTTTTTTTATTTATTTTGATTGATCTTTTTTTTTTTTTTAGATTGGGGATGGTAATGAGGGGTCCAGATTCAAGATAGATAGATGAAGAGTGTTTATGAAGAAATGGAAGATGAGAAAGATGAAAGATTTAGAAGATACCAAACGAGTGGCTCTGATACCACTTGAAGGACCCTAAGATCGGCTCACTCGAATGGATCAGTTTTGGATATGAACTCCGGATGGAGAACTGAATGGATTGAAGGGTTGCACGAAGGTTGCGGAAAGGCCTTCGATATTCCCGACTCCAAATGGTGCTTGATATGACTCACAAGACCACCAAGTGAATGATCTCTCGTCGTTGCTTGATATGACTCACAAGGCCAACGATTTAAGGAAGTGTTTACTTGGATATGACTCACCAAGAAACAAGACAAGTTCTTAAACGAAGAACAAAGAGTTTAACTCAAAAGCTTTTGACAAAATCGATTTCTCCTTTATTAAAAGGAAAGAGTTTCATACTTATAGAGTTTTGTAGATCTAGGAATTAAATAGAAAAGTAGATCTAGATCTAGATCTATTCAATACACAGAAATAAATAGAGAAGACTAGACAAGGTGACTGTTCGGCTTCTGTCCAGATTCGTTGTATCCTGAAGCATGAACCGCGGTAAGGAGAACGACGGATGTGGGACTGTCCGTATGAACCACCATGTCCGGATCATGAACCAGACTGGACCAAGTGCGTCCTATGTCTTCAGAAAGGTGAAAGATCCTTGCCTTAGTGAGATTTGGCTGATCAAAGTGCATGAACTGATCAAAAGGGTCGATCAATCCATCAGTACGGTCGTCGGTACGTGCAGTATGAGCCAATCGAGCCAAAAGAGAGAAGTCTCAATCATTTTGTTAAACCTCATGATCCAAGTCAAGTCTGACATGATCTTTCTCAAGTCTGGCATGATCTTTCTCAAGTCTGGCATGATCTTTCTCAAGTCTGGCATGATCCAAGTCAAGTCTGGCTTGGCTATCAGTCCTGGCTTGTCGAGTTGGCCGGGAGAGACGGGCTTCAGTTCGGTCAGTTCGAGCATCTGGTCGAGGATCTGGACAAAGCTCCAATCCGGACGTTCGCGGGTCGAGCAGATAGACGGCCCGGTCGAACTGTCTGATCTGATCGGTAGGATGAACCTCAGCTGGGACGTCTGGAACGTTCTGATCGGTCTGGTCCAAGGGCTGGGGCACATCAGTAGCGACCGAGCTTCGGTGAGAGCTTGGTCGCTACGTAGCGACCGAGCTTCGGGGAGAGCTCGGTCGCTACGCAGCGACCGATCTTCGGTGAGAGCTCGGTCGCTACGTAGCGACCGAGCTTCGGGGAGAGCTCGGTCGCTACGTAGCGACCGAGCTTTAGTGAGAGCTCGGTCGCTACGTAGCGACCGAGCTTCGTGTACGTGCTCGATCGCTATGTAGCGACCGAGCTTCGAGGAGAGCTCGATCGCTATGTAGCGACCGAGCTTCGGTGAGAGCTCGGTCGCTACGTAGCGACCGAGCCGTGTACGTGCTAGGTCGCTACGTAGCGACCGAGCTTCGGGGAGAGTTTGGTCGCTACGTAGCAACCGAGCCGTGTACGTGGTCGGTCGCTACGTAGCGACCGAGCTTCAAGGAGAGCTCGGCGCTACGTAGCGACCGGGCCGTGTACGTGCTCGGTCGCTATGTAGCGACCGAGCTTTGTACGTGCTCGGTCGCTACGTAGCGACCAAGCTTTGGGGAGAGCTTGGTCGCTACGTAGCGATAGCTCGGTTAGCGACCGAGCCGTGTACGTGCTTGGTCACTACGTAGCGACCAGCTTTTGCGCTGGTTGCTACGCGGCAACCTTGTTCGAGTCTTTCTCCAATTTTTCGTGAATGTGTTTTCTCCGCAAGATTCTTCGTAAAAATAAATCTTTTTCTAAGATTTATTTTTTCGTAAAAACGTTCATGCTGATTTTTACGGACTTTCAGACATTGATTCCGTCGTGACCGATTTTGACCGCAACACTGATCATCTGTCACATCCGCCAGCTCTCCGAGGTCGTATGATGGGTCAGCTTCTGCGGTAATGTCCTCGACATCCTCCATATCCGCATCAGGTGCAGCAGCACGAGGATCAGTGCATAGGAGCTCGGGTGGTGGGAGGAAGCGTATGTTGTCGAACACGCTGAGCCTGGTGATCTCGGGGTGAGGCAGCTTGGTGAACAGCTGGGTACCCTCCTTGTCGAAGAAGTTGTAGGTATCCTCATCTCGCATGATGTGGCACGCCATAAGGTACTTGATGTCGAGGTACTAATCTCCGTGTTCACCTTGTATTTGCTGAGATCAATGCCGAAATGCTTGAAGAGAGGCGTGAGCAAGCTACCGCTTATGTCCTTCTTGTTCGTGCCGTGCATCAGACAGAGCCTCCTCTCGCAAAGCATGGTGATGAAATGAAAGCTTGGGTTCGTCTTGACCTTCTGAATTGGAATGCCAGACCCTGAAGCGCGGATCTCATCCTCAATACCTACATACAGGGTTTGCAGCTCCCCGTTTGTCACTTTGGAAGTCTGATCCTTGGCGAACAGGAGGTTTGAAATGATCTTTGCAATGACTCTAAGTGTCGGGTTCCTGATCTGCGACTGGTAGGCTTTGCCAGGTGTGAAGTTCCCATTCGCGATGAAGTCCCAGAAAGTATTTGATGGGACGAACTTTTTCGCCACTGCTACCCCTCTCGGCTCATTCGCGATCTCATAGATTTCGTTGAGTTTGTCGAGGGACAGTGAGCAATACTCTCCATCATCCATGAATGAGAAGGAGCAGTTGGCGTAGGAAGGAGCAGAGAAGTCCTCATAGCTGATGGTGGCAGTGGCGAGCACTTGGCGGACAAGGTCAGGGTAGAGCTCGTGCGTAGCGTAACAAAGGGGAGCAATCCCCATCGCTTGCAGCGTCTCGAACACATCCTCGTCGATACCAAGCTCAACGAGAGTCTCGGCGTGGCAAAAACGGGTAGGTAGTATCTCTGCCTTGAGGAGAGTGTTGTACCGACTAGCTGCCTCCTTGTCCCACCCTTCGCAATTGAAATCTAAAAGCATAGGGTCATCGAGATTGATTGGCTCGTCCTCCTGTTCTCGCGGCCATGGGTAAGAGGCAGAGGTTGGTTGTTGTGCTCGGTGTGGGGGCGTGTTGTTTGTCTTCCTTATTCTATTGGCTGATTGCTTGGTGCGTGGAAGCATCTGCAAGGCAAACAAAAGTTTTTCATTAGTTCCATCCTCGGTTGCATAGAAGAAAAGGAGTCAAACTAATCCTCTTTTAGGAACTATTCCTTTTTCCTTCTAAGCAACCCGCCTTCAACAAACCTGAACATCAACTCGCCAAATCAGATCATTTCAACTTTTCACAATCGCAATTCATATGAGCAATGTATATCGAGATGCAACATTTTGTCTAAATCGAAACTTGCTCAAACAAAGGGGAAACGAAACCGCGATTCTCTAGGGCTAAGAGACAAAAGTTCAGCTTCTAAAATCAACCCTAACAGCAAAAGGAAATTTCGGATCAAGCTATTTCTAACAAGAATCGAACTATCAAAGCGGTTTACAAGGGTAAGCTTTTCAAACCAAAACCGCGATTGTGTTTTGATTGCCGAGCCTTTTACCGTGATAATCGGAGCAAATGGACTGTAAGAACAAAGAGAACTTGAAAATCCAATTGGATTAGAAGCAATAATCAATTAAAAAGAGTGAGAGTTTAAGTTTTGGTGATGGCTTCAAAATCGCAAGAGAGGGAAGAGTGTACGGTTGAGTGAAAGGGGAAAGTGGAAGGGTGGGGCCTTAAATAGGCGAAAACCTAACCGGTCTCCATTATCTCTCTCTCTTTTTTATTATTTTATTATTTTTATTGTTTTTGGGTCCGGAACACTTACCTGGAACAGGCGATGGGTTGTTCCACCAGAAGAACAGTCCTTCGGTTGTTCTGACTGGAGTGTTCGGTTTTTCTTGTGTTTGACCTGCAAACTAAATCTGAAAAGAGATAAAATAGACTATAGAAAACAATATATACACTCACCAGTGGGTTGCCTCCCACCAAGCGCTTAGTTAAAGTCATTAGCTTGACTTGGCTCAGCCGATCAGGCTGATGGGGGATCGCTTAAGGGAATTTCTTCACCCTCTGCGATAGTGGAGTCAGCAAGGTAATTCTTGATGCGCTGACCATTGACGACGAACTCGTATCCCTTTCTGTCCAGCAACACAACAGCTCCGTAAGGGCGGGCTTCCTTAACAGTGAAGGGTCCGGACCATCTAGATTTCAGCTTGCCTGGGAACAACCTAAGTCTGGAGTTGAAGAGCAAGACCTTATTGTTTGGTTCGAAACGTCTGGCAATGATTCGCTTGTCATGGTAGGCTTTGGTCTTCTCCTTATAAATTTAGGAACTCTCATAGGCGAGGTGCCTTATCTCTTCCAGCTCATGGACTTGGATCATGCACCTCTCAGTTGCTGGCTTGATGTCGAAATTCAGTAACTTGACCGCCCATGCAGCCTTGTATTCGAGCTCGACAGGAAGATGACAAGCCTTACCGTAGACCAGGTGATAGGGGGTGGTCCCTAGCGGCGCTTTGTAGGCTGTTCTGTAGGCCCAGAGAGCATCGTCCAGCATAAGCGACCAGTCCTTGCGCGAGGTATTGACAGTTTTCTGTAGAATGTTCTTGACTTCCCTGTTGGAAACTTCAACCTGTCCACTCGTCTGGGGGTGATAAGCAGTAGCCACCTTGTGTTTCACCCCATTCTTCTTCTACAGGCCCTGAAATGTCTTGTTGATGAAGTGTGTTCCGCCATCGCTAATGACCACTCTAGGCACCCCAAATCTCGGAAAGATGATGGAGCTGAACATCTTAGTCACCACTTTTGCATCATTAGTGGGATTCGCCACTGCTTCTACCCACTTGGAGAGATAGTCAATGGCGACCAGGATGTACTTGTTCTTGAAGGACGGAGGGAATGGTCCCATGAAGTCGACTCCCCAACAGTCGAACACCTCAACTTCTAAAATGTAATTCTGAGGCATTTCATTCCTTTTGCTGATGTTCCCAAGTTGCTGGCATGCATCGCATCGAGCTATGTAGGCGGGAGCATCTCTGAACATAGTTGGCCACCAGAAACCTGCTTGGAGGATTTTGGAAACCGTTTTGAATGTGGCGAAATGTTCTGCATAAGAGGAACCATGGCAATGATGTAGAATCCCTGGAATATCTGCCTCTGGAACACACCTTCTGAATATGCCATCCTTGCAATGTTTGTACAGGTACGGTTCATCCCAAACATACTGCCTCGCCTCTCTTAAGAATTTCCTCTTCTCGTTTCCAGTGAACTTAAGTGGTTCAGCAGCTAGGATGTTCGCAATCTCAGCAACCCAGGGGAGGTGAGAGTACTGCTTTTGGATCACGGCTACTGGTTGTTCCGGTACGCGAGAACAATCGGATGTTATGCTCAGGGGTTGTTCTGCAAAGCGTAGACCAATCGCGTTGACGTGTTCCACTGTGTGTTCTTCATCAAGAGTTGTGTCGTCCTCAATCTTTATTATGGACAACTGGTCTGCAACCCCATTCTCGACTCCCTTTTTGTCTTTTATCTCGAGATCAAATTCTTGGAGAAGAAGAATCCACCTCAACAACCTCGGTTTTGCATCCTTCTTTGTGAGCAAGTACTTAAGAGCAGCATGGTCTGTGTGCACAATCACCTTTGATCCCACCAGGTAGGATCTGAACTTCTCAAATGCAAAAACAATAGCCAGGAGTACCTTCTCAGTCGTAGCGTATCTCCATTGAGCTTCATCCATGGTTTTGCTTGCGTAATAGATCACATGAAGTTTCTTGTCCTTGCGCTGCCCAAGGACTGCTCCAACTGCAAAATCGCTAGCATCAGTCATGATCTCAAAAGGGAGATCCCAGTCTGGCGGTTGTACAACAGGTGCGCTGACTAGAGCTCCTTTGATCGTATGGAACGCAGCTAAGCACTCGCTGTCGAAATCAAACTTGACTCCTTGCAGAGCAGTCTGGTGAGTGGTCTCGCTATTTTTGAGAAATCCTGGATGAACCTCTTGTAAAACCCTGCGTGACCCAAGAAGCTTCTGATAGCTTTCACAGTTGTTGGTGGCTGCAAGCTCATCATCACCTCGACCATTGCCTTATCTACCTCAATGCCTTTCTCGGAGATCTTATGCCCTAGAACAATCCCATCTCTGACCATGAAGTGACACTTCTCCCAATTGAGCACCAGATATTTCTCCTCACACCTTTTGAGTACCCTGCACAAGTTTAACAAACAGACACTAAAGGAGCTTCCATAGACACTGAAATCGTCCATGAAAACCTCCATAATGTCTTCAATCAGGTCAGTAAAGATCGACATCATGCAGCGCTGAAATGTTGCTGGCGCATTGCACAGGCCGAATGGCATTCTCCTGTATGCATATGTTCCGTATGGTCATGTGAACGTCGTCTTCTCCTGATCGTCCGGATGGATAGGGATCTGAAAGAAACCTGAATAACCATCTAAAAAGCAGTAATATGGGTGGTTAGCCAATCTCTCAAGCATTTGATCAATGAAGGGAAGTGGAAAGTGATCCTTTCTAGTGGCTGCATTTAATTTTCTGAAATCAATGCACATGCGATGTCCTATCACTGTTCTAGTAGGGATCAATTCATTCTTTTCATTTGTGATAACAGTGATCCCACCTTTCTTAGGTACTACATGAGCAGGGCTAACCCACTTACTATCAGATATGGCATAGATCACACCCGCTTCAAGAAGTTTCATTATCTCTTTCTTAACAACATCTTTTAGATTCGGGTTTAACCTCCTCTGATGTTCAACATAAGTCATTGATTCATCTTCTAGGTGTATTCTATGCATGCATAAATCAGGTGAGATGCCAGGTATGTCAGCTAGTGAATATCCTAATGCCTTACGATACTTCCTAAGCTCACACAAAAGCAATGCAGTTTCCACATTTTTGAGTTCAGCGTTCACAATGACAGGGTAAGTGGAATTCGGACCTAAGAAAGCATACCTGAGCCCCTTGGGAAGGGGTTTTAGCTCAACCTTGGGAGCCTTCAACTTGCTCCAGGGATCATCAGCTAGGTTTGGCGAGTTCGGTAAAGGGGTCGCTCCAGTTGGAGTGTTCTCGTCCTTGTTGCTTTCTTCCCCCAGACTTAGACTCGCCACCATTCTTCCCATACTCCTTGCGGAGTCAAGCATCTTAGCATACCCGTCTGCGTCAATGTTCTCGACACTCTGCTTGGCCTCAGCTCTTACTAGTGTAAGCTCAACTGGATCTTCTGTAATAATCTCTTCGATCATCCCGTTGCGAGGTTGCAGCGGATCAATCCCTTCATCCACCTCGAAGGTCTGTCCATCCAGCATCGGCTTCTTCAACAGCTCATCCATCTCGAACTGCATGACTATGTCTCCCAGATTGAGATCAATCTTCCCTTGCCGCACATCAATGATGGCTCCAACAGTACATAGGAACGGTGTTCCTAAAATGAGAGGATCTTTGGATTCCTCTTCCAGCTCTAGAACTACGAAGTCTGCTGGAACAGAGGTGTTCCCGACTTTTACTTGAAGATCCTCTAGAATACCAACTGGGGACTTAACTGATCTATCCGCGAACACCAAGGACATCCTAGTTGGTTTGAAATGCGTGTATCCTAGACGTCATACTACAGAGTAGGCCATGAGGTTTACGCTGGATCCCAGATCAACCAAGGAGCATGAGAAAACTGTCTTTCCAATCTGGATAGAGAGGGCGAACTTGCCAGGGTCTCCTCGCTTCTTTATCTGCCTGTTCTGAAACACTGCGCTGCAATCCTTAGAGACAGTCATGAATTCGCTCTCCTCTGATATTTTTCCTCAGATCAATCCCTTCATAAAGCTGCGCATGGAGGGCATCATCTGGATCGCGTCCATCAAGCGGAATTCGGACGGTTAGGTCCTCCAGCATCTTTCTGCACTTCATCTCCTCTCGGTCCTTACGAGTAGCCTTTGCTGGAACAGGGTAAGGGAATTTAGGAGTGTATTCGCGAGCAGGAACAGGCTCTGGGATCGGGCGGGCAGCCTTAGCTGGTTGTTCTGGTCCTGGCGAATTGGTTCCAACTGTTGGTTCCCTCTCCTTCTCAGCTACCGGGTGTGGGAACCGGAATTCACACCGTCGAGATTTGTTAATCGGAGGAAAGCCAAGCTAACCTAGCCGTCCCTGAAGGTCACGGTTATATGCTGGGCCATGCATAACACAATCAATATGAAAGAGTCGAAAGTAATAAATCGTAAAAGAGCGAAAAGAGAACAAAGAGGTCTTATTTACGAATTCGCGTTTGAGCGTGAACAACAGGTAAGATCCTAGGCCACGAGAGCTGTCGGTACGTTCGCTAGTCTAGCAACCTAAGTTCTAACCTAGTCGAGTCGCAGCTCGGTAGTAAAAATGGAAAAATGCCAAAATTGCTCTAAGTATTAAGTTTGCTCTGAGAAAGCTCTCCCTTGCTCCTCGCCTTAAGCCCTCCTTATATACTCTCTCTAGGTCGGTTTGCACCTCTTCATGGGCCGGATTCGTCGCGAGACAGGCTTTACCATTTTTCGTCACCCTTCATGATTATCTTCGGAAACTTGACATTTATCTTTTCCTGCGAATAAAAAATAGACCGTCATATCAGCCTTATGATACGACCAAAATATGGATCACTCTTTCGGTAAGGTTGATATGAACTCAGATCCGAGAGGATTGAGAACTGATGGATCGAGGGGTGACACTAAAGGTTGTGGAATAGCCCAAAGATACTACCAGACTTCGATCGTTGCCGGATGTGACGCACCGGTCCAACAAAAGAAGGATCGGGACTTGGAGATAACCTCACCAAGAAACTAAGAAGTGTTCTAAACAAAGAACAATGAGAGAAACTCATAAAAAGGGAAAAAAAATCTGTTTTATTTCGTGGCTCTAAGGCCTTATTTATAGGATTACAAGTTGTAGAGATCCAAAGAAAAATGTGCTAAAAACAAGACATTGGAAATAGAAACAAAGACTTGACTAAATAAAGTCTTTGACTGAAACTTGGACTATCCCTTCATATAGCCACGACCAGGACTTTGAAAGGTGAAGAATATACTCCTGATATGGGCCAAGACATGTCCCTTTGAGGCCTGGTCGAAATCCATCTTTTCCCTTAGCCAATATTTATCGGTTTCTCCATTTGGCCCAAACAAGCTCGGGTTTTGAATCTTTTTGAAAACCATCAAGCCCAATGCTTTCTTGAACATTTAGAACATGAATAATAACCTTTGTCATGATTGAATTGACCGTTGGTTCATCAGAAAGAAGGTTAGCCATTTCGAGCTTCTCGGGTGGTCTGAATTCGCGAGAACTGAAGATCACCTGATTTGTAAATAGCATAACTATCACATATGAACTCCGTTTGATCTGATTCTTCTTCAAGGAGCTCCGTAATTGAGTTGAGAACATTCTCCAAGTAATTTCATGCGTAGAAGCCTCGTGGTTTGGAAGATATGAGTCAAACAATGAACATATATCTTTACTGCTTTCCATGATCAAGCCATGCATGCCTGTTTTCCCCGGTGCGCTGCCCCACGGCACATCATTCCCTCCCTCTTGAAAAGGATTTGACCTCAAATCCATTTCACCTTTATCAAAAGGAAATGAATAAGAGAAAACGAATTTTAAAATCATATAAAATTCAATGAAGGAAAAGTATGGACAGAAAGTTCCTTGGAGTTTTGGACTTGTTTTCCTCAAGTACTTCCAGTTCCATGTCCCTGATACATAAGAACTTTGGCGTTCACAAGTGTTTTCTCTCCTTGGGAACTGATCGTACTTATCCTGTACTTTCAAAACAACTAGGGAAACCACATCAAATCTGCGAGAGAAATAATCAAAGAGTTTCTCTATCCTTAGGACATCAAGAACATGATCCAAGCTCTTAGGATAATCATCAAAGAATGTGTTGTAAACCAAGATGACATCAAAGCTCAAGACAACACAATTTTCAAACATTGGTTTCAAATTATGCCAAGGTTTATCAGTTTCAACACACAAGTTATCAAGCTTCAAAACAGAATCAAAAATAAAATCGGTTTCAGCTCTATGTGATTTTTGTTTCAGCAACTTCTTAACCAAAAATTCGTCCAAGGCACAAGTGGATGCAAATAAATTACCAGTGATCAGTTCATGTCTATAAGGGCTCAGATTAAAGTCATTTTCTTTGAAGACAGATGAATCAAACGATTTTCTAGCACAAAAATCAGACTGTTGCAAATCAAGCTCAAATGACTTTTCAAGATGATCAAAACTTTTGCTATGTTTCAAAAACTGATCAAGACTCAAAACAAATCCAAAATGGATGTCATTGCCATTTTGAAAACGTTTTTGATCAAGAATTCCGTCAAGTTCAAATTTCTCAGAAGAATGAATCATGTTATCAAAAACAGAATTTGAAACACAAAATTCTTTAACTTTGTCAAAACCAAAACGATTTACAACAGGAGAACTGATCTTAACAAACATTTCAGGCAGAGAATTAAGTAAATAAAGTTTCTCACAGTGCTTTTTAGGCAAAGGCGTAGAAGTTGTGCCTGGATCAAAGCAAAGATGTTTCTCTATGATGATGGATGATGTGCTTGGTGCTTCCTCATCAAAGATTGGATCAAGCTCGTCTTCTTCATCAAAGATGGGACTAAGATCATTGTCCAAGGGTCTCCTAGTCTCAAGACGTGGTCCTTGATGTTGGTAGTTCAATGGTTCTTCCTCAAAAACCTGTGAAACTAGAACAAGACTACTCGGATGCTCCGGTTCAAAACAGGTTAGTCCATTAGTCTCTTCATTATCAATATCAAACATAAGATCAGGTTTTGGAGAAGGAAGATCACATTCATCCTCACAAGTGATCCAACTTTCCATTAGCTCTTCATCATACTTATCAAAAATTGGTAAAGAATCTGAAAAATCTTTTAGATCTTCAAGGTTGTTTTCAGATTTACCTTTGGGTTTTTCACTGATGAAAATTGATGGCTCAGCTACTGGGGCACGTGTGGGTGTGCTCTTCTTTTGGCTCTTGCTGACGTCCTTGAGGGCTTTGTCCACACCCTTCACAAAGTTATCACAAAATTGTTGGACATCAAACTGAAAATGTTTCCTTTTTGATCAGCTTCGCCTTTGGACGTTTTGAACTGCTCTTTGCACCTCCTGTTCGGCATATTATGTGGTCTTCTTTGGGCTAGTCTTTCCTGCACAGGAACAAAATCATCAAAAACATTCAATGAATTTTGAGATGAAGATTTAAAGTTAGCCTCTCGCTGGAATTTCTTCTTGCTACTTCCCTTGTGAAGACCAAACATCTTTATCCTGAAAAATTACTTAACACAAAAGGGTTAACAGATAAAATAATCCTCACACTCTCAAGTGTTTGATCTCACCCACACAAGTGTTTCTCTAAGATTTTAGTGGTCACTCATGAGTCTCCTCTCAAAGTTCTAAGAGAACAAATCAAGTAACTCAATGGGTTTCTCCAAGCAAGCAAGAGATGAAACACAAGATAGAAAGATAAGAGAATTGATTTTGAAATCCGTATTAACCACTCCAAGGCTGGATTTCTCCTCAGCCAGCAGGATTTCTCTTCCACCACCTAGCCAACAAATCAAATTTTTGTGTTTTTGTTTTTTTTTTAACTAGAAGAATGGCGATAGGTAAGGTAGTGGCCCGGATTTGAAATAGAAAGAAGAAGATGAAGTGTTTAGAAAATGAGAGATGAGAAGATGAACAGACAATACCGGAAGAGTGGCTCTGATACCACTTGATACGACCAAAATATGGATCACACTTTCGGTAAGGTTGATATGAACTCAGATCCGAGAGGATTGAGAACTGATGGATCGAGGGGTGACACTAAGGGTTGCGGAATAGCCCAAAGATACTACCAGACTTCGATCGTTGCCGGATGTGACGCACCGGTCCAACAAAAGAAGGATCGAGACTTGGAGATAACCTCACCAAGAAACTAAGAAGTGTTCTAAACAAAGAACAATGAGAGAAACTCATAAAAAGGGAAAAACAATCTGTTTTATTTCGTGGCTCTAAGGCCTTATTTATAGGATTACAAGTTGTAGAGATCCAAAAAAAAATGTGCTAAAAACAAGACATTGGAAATAGAAACAAAGACTTGACTAAATAAAGTCTTTGACTGAAACTTGGACTACCCCTTCATATAGCCACGACCAGGACTTTGAAAGGTGAAGAATATACTCCTGATATGGGCCAGGACATGTCCCTTTGAGGCCTGGTCGAAATCCATCTTTTCCCTTAGCCAATATTTATCGGTTTCTCCATTTGGCCCAAACAAGCTCGTTTTTGAATCTTTTTGAAAACCATCAAGCCCAATGCTTTCTTGAACATTTAGAACATGAATAATAACCTTTGCCATGATTGAATTGACCGTTGGTTCATCAGAAAGAAGGTTAGCCATTTCGAGCTTCTCGGGTGGTCTGAATTCGCGAGAACTGAAGATCACCTGATTTGTAAATAGCATAACTATCACATATGAACTCCGTTTGATCTGATTCTTCTTCAAGGAGCTCCGTAATTGAGTTGAGAACATTCTACAAGTGATTTCATGCGTAGAAGCCTCGTGGTTTGGAAGAAATGAGTCAAACAATGAACATATATCTTTACTGCTTTCCATGATCAAGCCATGCATGCCTGTTTTGCCCGGTGCGCTACCCCACGGCACATCACCTTAGGCTCAATCCTGTTCTAAAATCGTAAGTGGGTCGTTTAGCCGCGGTTCAGGCCCGTTTTGGGCCGTTTTGGGACTTAGACGTTTTTACGATTTTTCCTAAGAAACAGCCGTTGGTTTTTCCGAAAGGATTACAATTCCCCATATAGTTAAGGCAACTGGTGTTCAAGCTAACCATAGTCGTTTTATACGGCAGGAAGGAATCCATTTCGACGACCAAGTTTTAACTTTTCCCGAAGTATTTCTTTGATAATCCTAAGCGAGACGAGACATGGGTATTGCGTCCAAGGGCCCGAGGATTGTGTTACGGGAACTTAGACGAGGATGCACGGTGTCGGGACAGGAGGTCGGTCCTCGCCCATGGGCGAGATGGCCTCAGTGCGGGTCGTCCTCGCCCATGGGCGAGGTGACCTCGGCGCGGGTCGTCCTCGCCCATGGGAGAGGTGACCTTGGCGCGGGTCGTCCTCGCCCATGGGCGAGGTGACCTCGGCGCGGGTCGTCCTCGCCCATGGGCGAGGTGACCTCGGCGCGGGTCGTCCTCGCCCATGGGCGAGGTGACCTCGGCGCGGGTCGTCCTCGCCCATGGGCGAGGTGACCTCGGCGCGGGTCGTCCTCGCCCATGGGCGAGGTGACCTCGGTGCGGGTCGTCCTCGCCCAGGGGCGAGGTGACCTCGGTTGAGACGGTCCTCGCTTACGATCGAGACCTCATCCAAACTGATCCTCTTCTCGACATTCCTCGGTTCGCATCCGCGAAAAACTGTCTTTTACTTGATTAACCGTTTTCCTCTCTTTCTTTACCTTTGTGTCAAAGTTATTGTCTTTCAAAAAATGACTTCAAGAAAGAGATCCTCTAAGAAAAAGACTTCCCCTCAATCATCTTCTGGCAATACTTGTACCAATGAGGAGATTGTTCCCAAAGAGGAATTCAAGGTCGAGCAAGAAGAGAAGGAAGCGTACTGGAACTCTTTATGCGGTTCGATAACTCCTCCGCCCGAAGTCTTCTATCCCACAAGACCCGCGACGCAGCTTCATCCTACCCTTCCGAGCAGGACCTCTCCCGCCTATCTTAAGACCCTTCGGGAGTTTTACAGAGTTTCGAGCGGGGTTGTGTTTCGAGTCCCGGTGCATGGGGAGAGTGCAGAGGATCCCCCAGAAGGATTCTTCACATGCTACGAAGCTTTCTTGACACGTTTTCGCATGTTTTTCCCGATTCCTGAGGCCATCGTCCGCGCACTCGACCGTTTTGAGCTGTCGATCAGTCAGCTAAACGTTGCGGCGTTGCAGAATTTTCTTGGCGTGTTGATCCTGAGCTACGAGCTCGGAATGGACCTCAGCCCCGACGACTTTGAAGGGCTATCATCGAAATGAAAGACCTCGATTGACTACTCATACCACATGGCTCCTAAGAGACATATGTCGATAATCCAGGGGCATACTTCAAATGCCAAGGGATGGTTCGAGCGTTTTTTCTATGTTCGAATCGATGGCGCATCCGTCGAGGAGAACTGTCTCCCCTTGTTCCGTGGCAAATGGAACTTTCTTCGTGGTACGATGGTTGGAAATTTGGTTCGTATAGATACCCGGAGGTATCTAACGCTTTTTTTTGTAACGAACAGTATACTCTCCGCGATCCCCAGGGACCTGTTTGCTAAGCGCGATCTTCTCCGCAATGGTCAATTCTTTTGGGATTCCTTCACCCTAGACAGGATCCGGAATGCACTGTCGCTCTACCAATCGCGAGGCATCTCCCGACCTTTACGTGCATCAGACTTGGACGAGCCACACCCCGACGCTGTTCCCGATCAGAGGGAGAGAGTTAGGCCCCGAAAGGACAAGGGAATCGCTCTCGAAGACAGAAACTTTGTCTCAGAAGATCTTCCTCTACCCGGATGGAACCCGGGTTTCACCCCGGGTGATGGGAGTGGAACCAGCGACGCTCCTCTTCCGGACGACTTTTTTGCCAACCTTCCTCCCGGTTTTACTACTCCAGCGTCATTGGATGAAGCATCGAGGAGAGAAGTGGTCGCGGAAGGTTCTCGGTTGATCAACGAGGTTTTAGTCTCTGAAAAATTATTTTATTTGGCGAGCCTTCGTTTGTTGCTTCCATGTTTGACCCTTGATTCGTGTAGGGAATGCGGGTCTTTAATTCAACGCTTGACGGAAGTTTCAGAGAGGCGTGTCTTTTGCACTTCAAGGCCGAAGAGATCGAGAGGAAATTCATCCGTTTTGAGGACGAGGTTGCGGAAAGAAAGCGCAGATAGGCTGAGTCCCATTCCCGAGCTCTCATTCGTGCGGAGAGGAAAGGGAGGAGGACGATTGCTGCTGAGTTAGTGAGGATAGCTACATTGTTTGATGCTGAGTTCAGGAGTTTCAAGGACGCTCAAGACTACGTGGGTGACTTCCGCGAATGTCGCGGTTCGGTTGGTACCCTTTGGAAGTCGTAGAACGCTATTTCTCTTTTCTCTCCGAGGTTGCTGAGATGTCGGGCCTCATGGATGGGTGCGCCCAGGCCGAGTCGATGGTTCCTCCAATCGGGGGAGGATCCGAGAGCTTTGGGAACCCATCGAGGTTTCGGAGGACACGACGGAAGCGGGAGCCGATGCTGCAGACAAGGGAGGAGAATTAGATCAGCCTGCGGACTCATTTGGAGTCTCGATGTCCGGGTATCTTGACCTTGATCTCTGATGGTCGTCGGGATTGTTTTCCCTTTGCCTTTATCACAAGATTTCGTGTGGTGTTTTAGGCCGAATGTGCCCGTTTGTTATTTGAGTGTGCTATGGCCTTGCAAGGTCATTTGACTATGTATGCGGGACTGGCCGTTGGTGGCTTCAAATCCCAGCCGCTCTGCGGCCTTTTTATATATAATGAATGTTCTTTTAGCATTCTATGGGTTTTATTTTATACTTTTGCCAAGTGTCGAGGGAAAGACACGAGTAGTCACTTCGTATCTTAACTCTTAATTTGTCATTTTTTTTCGTTTGCTCTTTCGAGGGTATTTGAAAACGTTTAGGATTTTTACGAAGTTTCGTGAGCGTTTTAGATGTGGACGATGAGACATGTTTTAAGATCTCGTATCAGTTGCGATATCATGCCTTGAGATTTTAATGACCAGTAGGACTGGGTTTAGGGCAAGACCTAGGTTTACTTTCGGCTCTAAGGCTATGAGACGACTAATCGGCTTTCGTTTTGCCCGTTGGCGATTTCTACCTGATTCTTTCCGATTAAAGTCTGCGACTGGGCGCCGTCTTATATGACTTGTGTGGGAAGAATCGAGAACTCTCCAGAGAACGTCTGGTGTGCTGACCAAAATTTCGGATTTTCTTGTATGGCGCGCTATGGTATCCTTGTCGGATGTAAGAGAACCTTTAGTTTTTATGAAAGGTTTGACTACGAGTTCTTTTTTAGAGAACATTTTGGACTTGTCCGTCGGGGCCAATCGACGGGCATTTTGTATTTTTAGAGTCACGGATGGACTGTGTATTTGGATAATATCTTTCGAGAAATATTTGCGACGTCTCGCTTTCTCGAAGATATGTCTTTTGCTGTGAGATGGCTACGATCTTCGTTTTTATAGAAGATGTGTTTTTCCGGTCTTGCTTGACCATGAGTATGTGTGAGTTATGTAGGAATTATTTTTCGTCCAAGGTCGGCTTAGACGGTATGCCCTTATCTTGGCGTTTCTTAGGACAACCTTAGATTACTATGACTTATTGCAAGTGAATCGTAAGGTTGGAAGAAGGTAGAATTTATTGAAAAAGTTTCGAAAATATCGAGTACATTCATGGATATTTCGGACTTTGTGGGAGTATACGAGTATACGTACCCACCCCCGTCCCCCCCTTTTTAACGAGGGGGATAGCTGAACTTGTCGATATGACAAGCTGCCTACGTACCTCTTTCGAGGATCAAGCCATCTCGTAGTTCTGCTTGTTGCTGCGGGTGTTCCTACTCGCTGGATGGGATCGTTCCGGTTACTTCAGCCGTTGGGGCTTCAGTTGGATCGACGACCGTTTCAGGAGTCGGGCTGTCCGCTGGCAAGGTGATGGACTCGGGGACTATTTCGCTGTCTGGAGTCGTTGCCTGGTCGGGTGATTCTGGATCACTTTTTATGGAGCTCTCGGGAGCGTTTTTAGCTTTCTTAGCCCACTTCGGGTTGACCGCGGGGGTGTTTTGAGTTTTTCGTAGTTTATGCTCGGCCAAGAAGCAGAGCCTAGACTGTTTCTGGCATCCCCAGATTACCGCTGTTCCGTTTGGAGTTGGGAGCTTGATGCCAAGGTGGTAAGACGACGGTACCGCTTTCATGGCATTGATCCAAGGAGTTCCCATGATGACATTGTAGATGGCCGGGTTATCGACTACCGCGAAGTCAATGATTTTCGTCACCTCTTTAGCCATCACTGGGAGTTTGATTGATCCGAGGGTCATTGACGTTGCACCTGAGAAACCGGTGAGAGGTTTTGGTTTTGGGACGACTTCTCCGAGTTTGATGTTCATCCTCCGGAGGGTATCGCGGATGATGACGTTGACTGTGCTTCCCGTGTCGATAAGGATCATTCCCACTTCCAGGTCTCGGATTACCAGATCGATAACCAATGGGTCGCAGTGAGGTTTGTCGATTCCGATGGTTTCCCGCTCTTCGAAGACGATCGTATCGTTAGGGGCATCGTCGGTTGGGGACCGAGCCAGCCAGCTTGAACTCGTCTCAGCCTTCCGTCCATAAGCTTTGATCGACGAGATCGAATCGCGATAGAATTGCGATCCCCCAATGATCATGCTCACCCTTCTACGGTTGCTGTCGTTTCCTCGGTCATCCTGCCTCCTTCCGCGTTTCTCGCCCGACTGATTTTCGCGGGTGTCGTTTTCGGGGGACTCTTTATCAGGTTTGGGAGGGCGATCGGAATCCAAGAGGAGGTCTTTTATGCCTGTGACCTTCGAAATTTCGCCGGCAAGGAGCTTCGCAGCAAGCCTTGCGCCGAGAACCTTGCAGTTCATAGTGGAATGACCTCTGGTCTGGTGAAACTCGCAGTAGGAATTATCTTTGAACTGGTTCCTGGTCCAGGTATTTCCGGAAGTCTTTCTCTGTTCGGAGTTGATAGCGTAATTATGCTCGCCCTGGAGATCTTCTCCCTCGTGGTGGACATACCTGTCGTTACGAGGGTTTTTCCTTCTCGCGGACGTCTTCTGCGGGTTGTACTTCTGGGAGAGGACTTTCATCTCTTCTTCCATCATGATGAAGTCCGTTGCCTTGTGAAGAGTGTCCTGGATTGTTCTCGGTTTTTCAAGGGATATCCATTGTCGGAGTTTCGACCTGTACCAGAGAGTTTTCCGCAAAGCGTCGACTGCCACTTTGCCGCTGATTCCAGTGACCCTTGCCATTACCAGCTTGAACCTGTTCATGAATTCGCGGACTGGTTCATCTTCTCTTTGAGATAGACTCCAAAGGTCGATGTCTGAGGTTTCCCTGTCCATGAACATGGAATATTGTTTGAGAAACTCTGAGGCGAGCTGACGGAAATTTCCGATGGAGTTTCATTTTAGATGAGAAAACCATTCGAGTGCAGCCCCTTTGAGGTTTTCGACGAAGAGGAGGCAGTAGCCAGCATCTCGTTCGCGTTCCTTGAGTTTGCACCTTCCCATCGCGATCTGGAAAGACTGCAGATGCGCCTTCGGGTCGGTGGTGCCATCGTAGACGGGAATTATGATCTTCCCAGGATCTGAGATGTTAGTTTCCGTGATTCGGGCGGTGAACGGAGTTTTCCGTGATTCGGGCGGTGAACGGAGTTTTCCGCGCTACCTCGAGAAGTCTGTCGATCTCGGGTGCAGCACTTGTCGCGTGGTGAATCTGCGACTTTACCGCCTTGACTTCTGCCGCAGTTTTTGCGATGTACTCGCGGAGATCATGGATCTCATCAGGATTTCTAGCAGCCTTGCGAGCCTGTCGGCGTTGGCTGCGGTGGATCCGAGCATGATTCTCGGCAAGTTATTTCTTCTCTACCCAATAGAGGTTTTCTTCTTCCTCTGTCATGGGCTTTTCGAACGACGCGTCCTGCCGAGTGAACTGGCTTCGCGTTCTTCTTGGATGGACGTCGGCACCTCCGTCCGAGTGATCGGACTGGTCGCTTATGTCTAGATCGATCCACTCGAAATCGCCTCCTTCGTTTCTCCCGGCGGGAGGTGGAAGGTTCTCCGCGGTCGGTTGTGCGCCGGGTGGGACTATTTCGTCAGGGTTCTGACCTGAAGAATCCTTGTCTGCCCGTGTGGCCCGATCGCTCGGAGTCTCGAAATTGAGTCTTCTGCCGCTGCGGGCTCTTGTGGCCCTGCGCGGGTTTTTACTCTTGGCCTTCGCCGTTAAGGTTTCCACCTGTTTTGCGAGAGAGGCCACGAGCTTTCCTTGTTCGTCCGACTTTTTCTGAGCGGAGGCGAACATTTCTTTCATCTGGTCCAGTATCACGGCGTTCGTAGTGACCGTGGATATGTTTCCAGCTGGAGTTCTTTCAGCGTAGGCATTGACGGAAGTCCCGTCGTGCGTTTGCTTTTCTTTTTCAGCATCGATCGTCATACCTGACTGAGCGTGCGCGGTTGCGTGAGAGATAGATCCGTACCCCCTCCTTCTAGCGCCAAACTGTGGGAACCGGAATTCACACCGTCGAGATTTGTTAATCGGAGGAAAGCAAAGCTAACCTAACCTTCCCTGAAGGTCTCGGTTATCTGCTGGGCCACGCACAACACAATCAATATGAAAGAGTGAAAAGTAATAAATCGTAAAAGAGCGAAAAGAGAACAAAGAGGTCTTATTTCTGAATTCGCGTTTGAGCGTGAACAATAGGTAAGATCCTAGGCCACGAGAGCTGTCGGTACGTTCGCTAGTCTAGCCACCTAAGTTCTAACCTAGTCGAGTCGCAGCTCGGTAGTAAAAATGGAAAAATGCCTAAATTGCTCTAAGTATTAAGTTTGCTCAGAGAAAGCTCTCCCTTGTTCCTCGCCTTAAGCCCTCCTTATATACTCTCTCTAGGTCGATTTGCACCTCTTCCTGGGCCGGATTCGTCGCGAGACGGGCTTTTCCATTTTTCGTCACCCTTCATGATTATCTTCGGAAACTTGACATTTATCTTTTCATGCGAATAAAAAATAGACCGTCATATCAGCCTTAGGCTCAATTTTGTTCTAAAATCGTAAGTAGGCCGTTTAGCCGCGGTTCAGGCCCCTTTTGGGCAGATTTGGGACTTAGACGTTTTTACGTTTTTTACTAAGAAACAGCCGTTGGTTTTTCGAAAGGATTCCAATTCCCCGTATAGTTAAGGCAACTGGTGTTCAAGCTAACCATAGCCGTTTTAAACGGCAGGCAGGAATCCATTTCGACGATCAAGTTTTTATAACTTTTCCTGAAGTCTTTCTTTGAAAATCCTAAGCGAGACGAGACATGGGTATTGCGTCCAAGGGCCCGAGGATTGTGTTACGGGAACTTAGACAAGGATGCACGGTTTCGGGACAGGAGGTCGGTCCTCGCCCATGGGCGAGATGACCTCGGTGCGGGTCGTCCTTGCCCATGGGCGAGGTGACCTCGGCGTGGGTCGTCCTTGCCCATGGGCGAAGTGACCTCGGCGCGGGTCGTCCTCGCCCATGGGCGAGTTGACCTCGGCGCGGGTCGTCCTCGCCCATGGGAGAGGTGACCTCGGCGCGGGTCGTCCTCGCCCATAGGCAAGGTGACCTCGGTGCGGGTCGTCCTCGCCCATGGGCGAGGTGACCTCGGTGCGGGTCGTCCTCGCCCAGGGGCGAGGTGACCTCGGTTGAGACGGTCCTCGCTTAAGATCAAGACCTCATCCAGACTGATCCTCTTCTCGACATTCCTCGGTTCGCATCCGCGAAAAACTGTCTTTTACTTCATTAACCATTTTCGGGGAATGTCTAGTTTTCAAGGATTGATCGAGAGTTGGTTTTCCGGGAGCTTTCGGGCATTGATTCCGTCGTGACCGGTTTTGACCCCAACACCGGGGTATCGGCTGGTGGTAGTTCCTACTCTTTCTGCTTCCCCTTCTCAGCCGCAGTGAACCTCTTCTTTACCGGTTCCGACAGTTGCTTTCCACTTCTCAACTCAACTGCATTGCACTCCTTAGGGTTTTTGTCGGTTTTTCCAGGTAGAGTACCTTGTTGCCTCTTGACGCTCTCAGCAGTCTGAGCAATCTGAATGTCCATCTGTCTCATATGGCTCGCGACATTGTCGTACTTGGTGCTCAAATCGCTGAACATATGGTTCATTCTGGTATTGATCTCGGTAGTAACCTGGTTTAGAGCCTTCCCTTGGAGCTGTTGTCCTTGGAACAGCTGCTGCAACATAGCTTTTGTCTCATCTTGCGGAACAACAACATGAGCGGAGGTAGCTGGCTGAGTGTTCTGGTGTTTCTGCATCTGAGGTGGATTGTTCTTTGGTTGGCTTAGAACATAGGTCCGGGGTTGGTAGTTCTTTTGATACCTGGCATACTGACCTTGGTTACTCTGTGCAGGATCAGCTGGTTTGTCTTGCTTAGGCCAGAAAAGCTGTGGGTTGTTCCTCACGTTGGGGTTTGGGTGATAGTTTTTGAGCTGCCATCCTTGCCCATTCACGTAGCTCACCTCTTGCTAATCGTCTCCTGATATTTCAGCATCAAACGCCAGGTCACCGGCACTCTTCTCAGGAGCTGCTTCTTCCATTATGAACACTTGGCTTTGGTGTCCCTTAAGCAGTTGGTCCACCTTTGCAGCGAGATCATCTATGCTTTTCACACTCTTCGAGCGGTCATGCTCCTTTTTCTTGTTTAGTGAACTTGAAGCCATGTTCTCAATCAGCTCGAACGCACCAGGTGTTGTTTGATTCATGAAATATCCATTACTCGAAGAATCAAGGGTGTTTCGAAACTCATAGCTCACTCCATCATAGAACACCTCCAATATATAGTCATCGTCAAACCCATGGTGCGGGCACTCTCTCTCTGGTACTCCTTGTACCTCTCCCAAGCTTCATGAAAAGGTTCATCAGACTTCTGCTTGAAATTGGACATCATGTGCCGTAGAGCCGCGGTTTTAGACTTCGTGTAGAAGTGGCTCAGGAACGCTGATCGGACCTGGTCCCATGAGGTAAGAGAGCCGGTTGGCAGAGATTGGAGCCAGCGAGAAGCTTTCCCTTCAAGAGAGAATGGGAACAACTTGCATTTGACATAGTCTGGTGGCACTCCGTTAGAGCGAGAGAAATTGCAGATTCTCTCAAAGGCTTCGATGTGGTCCATCGGGATGTCAGTAGTGAGACTGCTGAACGTGCTCTTCTGTACCAGACTTATCAGTGCAGGTTTGATCTCATAGTCTTGCTGAGTGCAAGGAGGAGGGTTGATGGGGGAGCGGTTAGTAGCGAAGTTCCGCGGAAGGTTCCGCTCCCCAATAGGAGCACCACGCTCTTCTCACGCGGCGTTCTCAGCTGCTTCTTGAGCAGCTTGTTGCTGATTTTGGATGGTCTACTGCATCTGCAACATCTGTTGTTGCTGAGTCTGCATTTGTTGTTGAATGATTGCCAATGCAGCAGTGAGGTCATCCTGATTTCAGTGATCACCCATGTTGGTATCGGTTGTTCTCGGCTATTGACGGTTCTGTCTTTCTAATCTTGTGAGTTCGTCGTTGGTCAGTTGATGTAGTGGTCCTTGTGCGTTGCTCCGAGTATGTCTACTGGTCATGCACTTGGATCATCTGTTCCAACAAAGAATTAAAAGCAAGTTAGATATCTCAGACAAAATATTAAACCAAAAAATAAAGGTAAAAGCCTGGTCCCCGTCGCAACGACGCCAAAACTTGATACACTAGAAATAGGTCCTTGCTATTGTCAAGTTAACAGTGGTAATTGTAATATTTGAGATTCAATCCAGAGGACCAGTTTACTCTTTACTCTTATGAGTTCAATATTAAGCTGGGAAACAAGTGGGGTTTTAAAATCAATGGTGACGCAAGTAACTAAAATACCTAAAGATTCAAATTCGATTTAAATGAAAGTCGGCTTAGGGTTGTTCATCGGGTGTCAATGCGGAACCAAACAACTATTCAAGTGCAATGAGGTGCAGTCTAGAACTCGGATCACTCAGCTAGAATAATCCACTATCGTGGACTTGTTCCCTTTGCTGATCGGTCTTGAGTCCTAAGCTCGCACTTGGAACAAGACGCGATAGCAAGCCTTAGAGATCAGGTCTGATTAGTTCACTTAATACCCTAATATCTACTCTCGCTGATTAGGGATATGAAGCTCATTCAATATATGTCAATTTATCTCCTAAGCGGTTAGCTAGGTGATTAAACTAGAGATCGAACATTAAGTGATCAATTCAATGCAAGCAGTAAGAACAATATGAATGAAGAACAGTTAAAATCACTTATTTGCGTTTAGCTCATGCGATTGACACCCTAAAACCCTAAGCAAGCTTAGCCGACTACTCAATCATAAAGCAAGATGACACAGACATGATTTCTGAATAATATTGTATATAAAATAAAGTAGAAAGACAAGGGTTCAGGATGATCTTCTCGTGAAAATGAGAGATGAAGCATTCTCCCTTACAAGTTGCTAAATCCAAAATAGTTCTCCGGTCTCTTGTAAAACTAGCGTAAGAAATTAGAAATGATAGCATAGGCTTTTTATATGGAGGCGCCAGTGGTAAAGAGAAAGGAGAGAAAATCTAGGGTAAACCCCTGAAATCTTGGAGGTTTCCTTAATAGTCGGGAACAGTCAGTCGCTTGCTCTCTTTGGGAACAACCTTCGGATTGATCCGACTGGCTGTTCTGCGTTAGATATTCCAAAATGACTTCTTCCTTCATGGCACTCTCTTCTTTACTCTTTCACCTGCTCCAAACCTGGAATGATATCAAATAAGCACGAATTGGGACTGAGAATTAACTCAAAGAACACATATAATGGTATTAAAAATACGAATTAACTCAAAGAACACATATAATGGTATTAAAAACACTGTATATCAATTGCTACATTCACTCAGGAGCCTGCATAATCATTCAGAGGCTCTTGAATCAGATTCAAGTCCTACCAGAGAGACTGTCCACACCACGGATTCAATGAAGTACAACTACTCAGTACTTTCTACAGAGGCATCGCGGTGCAGTACCAGATGGCTCTTGATGCTTCCAGCAACGGAAACTTCAACACCAGGAATCCAGAGGAGACAGTCAAGGTGATTGAAAACCTAGCATCCAGCAATAGCACCAAGAACACTAATTTTCAGAGGAAGAGATCTGCCACCATCCTTGGGAATGATCAGATGGATGAGGTGAAGGCAAAACTGGACAGTGTTCACAAGCTTCTCAAGATGCAGGTTAGCTTTGCTGAAGATGCAGAAGCTGTAGAGGGTAGAGCAAAGGAAGAAGAAGTAAACTATATTGGTGGAGCTGGATTCCAAGGAAACCAAGGTGGAAACATAAACTCCTATGGAAATAGGAGTAACTTCAACCAAAATTTGCAGTACCAGAAACCCTACAACAACACCTACAACAACAACATGAATTTTGGAAGTTCCTACTGCCAGAAGCCACCGCCGCCTACTCAAGAGAGCAAGATTGAAGAGATGCTCGATAGGGTTCTTGAGGCACAGCAGCGAATGACTGTGGACTTCAATGGGAAGATAGATTATGTCTACACCAATATGAACACAAAGTTTGAGACTTTGAGCTCTCATGTGAAGAAGATGGAGATACAGGTTGTGCAGACAGGAGATGCTATTAGGAGGCAGGAAGCTTCAACAAGAGGAGTAGGGGATGATGTGATGAAGCACCACGTGAATGCCATTATTGATGATGACTTTTGGCAAGTGGTAAAGGAAGAGAAGCTGCAAGAAGGCGATTTCGAGGTAGAAGGTTTGATGAGTTTCGGCGGGTCACATTGGTGTCGATTGACACCAGACACCGAGCATCGATCAACATACACCAACTCAAATCGATCGACAGGAGTACCAGAGCATCGATCGACAACGCCTACGGAGTCAACCGCATCTTGCAATGCCATGAAGATTCTAACTCAAGAGGATTTCGCGGCAAAACACCCACATCCGTCCAACCCTGACAATGTCTGAATCGATCGACATGCCAACAACAACGTCGATCGACACTCAGAAGCTAATATCGATCGACAACCATCACCGCTTATCGATCGACGTGCACCTATTACCTACCGAGTGCAGATGCCGAAGATAGATGCTGCACGACTTAATGCACTCAGGCCTAAACCTTAACCTTCAGAACAACCACCGGAGCCTGTCAGGACTCCATTTCGACGATCAAGTTTTTATAACTTTTCCTGAAGTCTTTCTTTGAAAATCCTAAGCGAGACGAGACATGGGTATTGCGTCCAAGGGCCCGAGGATTGTGTTACGGGAACTTAGACAAGGATGCACGGTTTCGGGACAGGAGGTCGGTCCTCGCCCATGGGCGAGATGACCTCGGTGCGGGTCGTCCTTGCCCATGGGCGAGGTGACCTCGGCGTGGGTCGTCCTTGCCCATGGGCGAAGTGACCTCGGCGCGGGTCGTCCTCGCCCATGGGAGAGGTGACCTCGGCGCGGGTCGTCCTCGCCCATAGGCAAGGTGACCTCGGTGCGGGTCGTCCTCGCCCATGGGCGAGGTGACCTCGGTGCGGGTCGTCCTCGCCCAGGGGCGAGGTGACCTCGGTTGAGACGGTCCTCGCTTAAGATCAAGACCTCATCCAGACTGATCCTCTTCTCGACATTCCTCGGTTCGCATCCGCGAAAAACTGTCTTTTACTTCATTAACCATTTTCGGGGAATGTCTAGTTTTCAAGGATTGATCGAGAGTTGGTTTTCCGGGAGCTTTCGGGCATTGATTCCGTCGTGACCGGTTTTGACCCCAACACCGGGGTATCGGCTGGTGGTAGTTCCTACTCTTTCTGCTTCCCCTTCTCAGCCGCAGTGAACCTCTTCTTTACCGGTTCCGACAGTTGCTTTCCACTTCTCAACTCAACTGCATTGCACTCCTTAGGGTTTTTGTCGGTTTTTCCAGGTAGAGTACCTTGTTGCCTCTTGACGCTCTCAGCAGTCTGAGCAATCTGAATGTCCATCTGTCTCATATGGCTCGCGACATTGTCGTACTTGGTGCTCAAATCGCTGAACATATGGTTCATTCTGGTATTGATCTCGGTAGTAACCTGGTTTAGAGCCTTCCCTTGGAGCTGTTGTCCTTGGAACAGCTGCTGCAACATAGCTTTTGTCTCATCTTGCGGAACAACAACATGAGCGGAGGTAGCTGGCTGAGTGTTCTGGTGTTTCTGCATCTGAGGTGGATTGTTCTTTGGTTGGCTTAGAACATAGGTCCGGGGTTGGTAGTTCTTTTGATACCTGGCATACTGACCTTGGTTACTCTGTGCAGGATCAGCTGGTTTGTCTTGCTTAGGCCAGAAAAGCTGTGGGTTGTTCCTCACGTTGGGGTTTGGGTGATAGTTTTTGAGCTGCCATCCTTGCCCATTCACGTAGCTCACCTCTTGCTAATCGTCTCCTGATATTTCAGCATCAAACGCCAGGTCACCGGCACTCTTCTCAGGAGCTGCTTCTTCCATTATGAACACTTGGCTTTGGTGTCCCTTAAGCAGTTGGTCCACCTTTGCAGCGAGATCATCTATGCTTTTCACACTCTTCGAGCGGTCATGCTCCTTTTTCTTGTTTAGTGAACTTGAAGCCATGTTCTCAATCAGCTCGAACGCACCAGGTGTTGTTTGATTCATGAAATATCCATTACTCGAAGAATCAAGGGTGTTTCGAAACTCATAGCTCACTCCATCATAGAACACCTCCAATATATAGTCATCGTCAAACCCATGGTGCGGGCACTCTCTCTCTGGTACTCCTTGTACCTCTCCCAAGCTTCATGAAAAGGTTCATCAGACTTCTGCTTGAAATTGGACATCATGTGCCGTAGAGCCGCGGTTTTAGACTTCGTGTAGAAGTGGCTCAGGAACGCTGATCGGACCTGGTCCCATGAGGTAAGAGAGCCGGTTGGCAGAGATTGGAGCCAGCGAGAAGCTTTCCCTTCAAGAGAGAATGGGAACAACTTGCATTTGACATAGTCTGGTGGCACTCCGTTAGAGCGAGAGAAATTGCAGATTCTCTCAAAGGCTTCGATGTGGTCCATCGGGATGTCAGTAGTGAGACTGCTGAACGTGCTCTTCTGTACCAGACTTATCAGTGCAGGTTTGATCTCATAGTCTTGCTGAGTGCAAGGAGGAGGGTTGATGGGGGAGCGGTTAGTAGCGAAGTTCCGCGGAAGGTTCCGCTCCCCAATAGGAGCACCACGCTCTTCTCACGCGGCGTTCTCAGCTGCTTCTTGAGCAGCTTGTTGCTGATTTTGGATGGTCTACTGCATCTGCAACATCTGTTGTTGCTGAGTCTGCATTTGTTGTTGAATGATTGCCAATGCAGCAGTGAGGTCATCCTGATTTCAGTGATCACCCATGTTGGTATCGGTTGTTCTCGGCTATTGACGGTTCTGTCTTTCTAATCTTGTGAGTTCGTCGTTGGTCAGTTGATGTAGTGGTCCTTGTGCGTTGCTCCGAGTATGTCTACTGGTCATGCACTTGGATCATCTGTTCCAACAAAGAATTAAAAGCAAGTTAGATATCTCAGACAAAATATTAAACCAAAAAATAAAGGTAAAAGCCTGGTCCCCGTCGCAACGACGCCAAAACTTGATACACTAGAAATAGGTCCTTGCTATTGTCAAGTTAACAGTGGTAATTGTAATATTTGAGATTCAATCCAGAGGACCAGTTTACTCTTTACTCTTATGAGTTCAATATTAAGCTGGGAAACAAGTGGGGTTTTAAAATCAATGGTGACGCAAGTAACTAAAATACCTAAAGATTCAAATTCGATTTAAATGAAAGTCGGCTTAGGGTTGTTCATCGGGTGTCAATGCGGAACCAAACAACTATTCAAGTGCAATGAGGTGCAGTCTAGAACTCGGATCACTCAGCTAGAATAATCCACTATCGTGGACTTGTTCCCTTTGCTGATCGGTCTTGAGTCCTAAGCTCGCACTTGGAACAAGACGCGATAGCAAGCCTTAGAGATCAGGTCTGATTAGTTCACTTAATACCCTAATATCTACTCTCGCTGATTAGGGATATGAAGCTCATTCAATATATGTCAATTTATCTCCTAAGCGGTTAGCTAGGTGATTAAACTAGAGATCGAACATTAAGTGATCAATTCAATGCAAGCAGTAAGAACAATATGAATGAAGAACAGTTAAAATCACTTATTTGCGTTTAGCTCATGCGATTGACACCCTAAAACCCTAAGCAAGCTTAGCCGACTACTCAATCATAAAGCAAGATGACACAGACATGATTTCTGAATAATATTGTATATAAAATAAAGTAGAAAGACAAGGGTTCAGGATGATCTTCTCGTGAAAATGAGAGATGAAGCATTCTCCCTTACAAGTTGCTAAATCCAAAATAGTTCTCCGGTCTCTTGTAAAACTAGCGTAAGAAATTAGAAATGATAGCATAGGCTTTTTATATGGAGGCGCCAGTGGTAAAGAGAAAGGAGAGAAAATCTAGGGTAAACCCCTGAAATCTTGGAGGTTTCCTTAATAGTCGGGAACAGTCAGTCGCTTGCTCTCTTTGGGAACAACCTTCGGATTGATCCGACTGGCTGTTCTGCGTTAGATATTCCAAAATGACTTCTTCCTTCATGGCACTCTCTTCTTTACTCTTTCACCTGCTCCAAACCTGGAATGATATCAAATAAGCACGAATTGGGACTGAGAATTAACTCAAAGAACACATATAATGGTATTAAAAATACGAATTAACTCAAAGAACACATATAATGGTATTAAAAACACTGTATATCAATTGCTACATTCACTCAGGAGCCTGCATAATCATTCAGAGGCTCTTGAATCAGATTCAAGTCCTACCAGAGAGACTGTCCACACCACGGATTCAATGAAGTACAACTACTCAGTACTTTCTACAGAGGCATCGCGGTGCAGTACCAGATGGCTCTTGATGCTTCCAGCAACGGAAACTTCAACACCAGGAATCCAGAGGAGACAGTCAAGGTGATTGAAAACCTAGCATCCAGCAATAGCACCAAGAACACTAATTTTCAGAGGAAGAGATCTGCCACCATCCTTGGGAATGATCAGATGGATGAGGTGAAGGCAAAACTGGACAGTGTTCACAAGCTTCTCAAGATGCAGGTTAGCTTTGCTGAAGATGCAGAAGCTGTAGAGGGTAGAGCAAAGGAAGAAGAAGTAAACTATATTGGTGGAGCTGGATTCCAAGGAAACCAAGGTGGAAACATAAACTCCTATGGAAATAGGAGTAACTTCAACCAAAATTTGCAGTACCAGAAACCCTACAACAACACCTACAACAACAACATGAATTTTGGAAGTTCCTACTGCCAGAAGCCACCGCCGCCTACTCAAGAGAGCAAGATTGAAGAGATGCTCGATAGGGTTCTTGAGGCACAGCAGCGAATGACTGTGGACTTCAATGGGAAGATAGATTATGTCTACACCAATATGAACACAAAGTTTGAGACTTTGAGCTCTCATGTGAAGAAGATGGAGATACAGGTTGTGCAGACAGGAGATGCTATTAGGAGGCAGGAAGCTTCAACAAGAGGAGTAGGGGATGATGTGATGAAGCACCACGTGAATGCCATTATTGATGATGACTTTTGGCAAGTGGTAAAGGAAGAGAAGCTGCAAGAAGGCGATTTCGAGGTAGAAGGTTTGATGAGTTTCGGCGGGTCACATTGGTGTCGATTGACACCAGACACCGAGCATCGATCAACATACACCAACTCAAATCGATCGACAGGAGTACCAGAGCATCGATCGACAACGCCTACGGAGTCAACCGCATCTTGCAATGCCATGAAGATTCTAACTCAAGAGGATTTCGCGGCAAAACACCCACATCCGTCCAACCCTGACAATGTCTGAATCGATCGACATGCCAACAACAACGTCGATCGACACTCAGAAGCTAATATCGATCGACAACCATCACCGCTTATCGATCGACGTGCACCTATTACCTACCGAGTGCAGATGCCGAAGATAGATGCTGCACGACTTAATGCACTCAGGCCTAAACCTTAACCTTCAGAACAACCACCGGAGCCTGTCAGGACACCTTCAGATGATGGAGATGATCCCATGGAAGAAGATAGGGTTTCTACTGGAAGAACCCTAAGGAGAAGAAAGGAAAAAGTGGCGAAACATCTGAAGAGGGGGGTTAATGAAAAGGAAAAGGAAAATTTTAAAAGAGAGTCTTCAGGATTCCTCTACATAAGCCATTCGAAGAAGCTTACTACAGCCACAGATTGTGGATGTTCTTCAGAGAAACCAGAGAGAAAGAAGAAGACATTAGGAGAATGTTCTGTGAAGCTAGAGAAAAGATGAGGAGAAAGATTACATTGAAAAAGAAGAGTGATCCTGAGATATTTGCAATACCATGCACAGTGCAGGGTATTGAATTCCCACATGCCTTGTGCGACACAGGAGCATCAGTCAGCATCCTACCTAGGGTTATGGCAGACCATCTGTGTAACACCCCCGAACCGTTCTAGGCATAGGTCGAACCACCGGCCAACAATCAAACAAGAACATGACCGACGACCCGACCGTCTACCGAGATTCGGGAGCGCTACATGACGGGTTAACGGGTAATCCAGCCAAAGTTACAAAAAGTGCAATTCGTAACTAGGCCAGGCCGCCCACTAACACGTCCCATCAGACCAAAGCCTAAGGCTTCTCAACCCGTACTCCGATCTGACGTTGTGTTAGCTCGGACAAGCTAATATCAGAACAACAAGGCATTTGCACAAAACATTCGCTTTATTTATCTTATATAATATCTGGTTACAATACACAAAATATTATACAAGTGGTGGCATGCCAAGAAAGCGAAAGTACATACTTATAGTCTGAAAGCGTCTTAAGCAAAAAGATGCAAATCTACACCAGCCAGCCTAGCCTTCCGCGACCTCTACAAGCTTGCTACTGGTCACCTGAAACAACAACGAGTGAGGAGTGAGTAATCTAGCATTACTCAGCGAGTTACAATCCCCAACTAACAAATACAACCCCTCACTATCCCAGCCCAAACAATCTAAAGCGAGAGAATCACCTAACAACACAACTCAATAAAAATAAGCAATATCAGAAATACGCAGCGGTAAACGATAGCAAGATAACTAGCATTATGCTAATTACTAGCTCATCACCAAACTCAAACTCGACTTAAACCATGGTTCAATAATCCGAAACACGATATAATATATATAACAAACTCGGGCCCTGGTGACGTTATGTTCCTCCTTCACTATCGGCAATATCCTATCTTCCTACCACAAAGGCCAGAAGAAGGAACTTTCAACCGACCGCGGCCCACAGCCCTTCGGGTCACCGCGCGACAGCCCACAGTCCTTCGGGTCACTGCCACATTACACCGTCGTGTAATCACTTAGCCATAGGCCATGACCCCGTCTATCTGAGTTTTCCCGATCCAGTGAATAAGGGATTTCCTTGAACTCGCCGGGTACGAGGTCTGAAGGAACACTAACTCACCCCAATATGCCTAGCATTGTGGGTTACACAAATGCTATCAACCAATATACGATTAATACTAAACCCGGTAAAAATAACACAAGGTTCCTAGTATTAATCACCACACAATCAACACATTCCACCTCAAACATGCCTAGCATTGTGGGTTACACAAATGCTATATGGCCAAAATATGATTAATACTAAACCCGGTAAAAATAACACAAGGTTTCTAGTATTAATCACAAATTAACACAATCAATCATATTCCAGAATCTAGCATAAAGACTAATTCCAGAATACCTAACTATCCACAACTTAGCGATATCATCTAAGCATTCCGTGTTCGCTAACTAACCAATCAACCTAACCATTAGCATGCTACTACGGTTCTCAAGCAATAACAAGCATGCCATCCACTCAATCAACATAACCTCAATTATTAACTAGTCAAACCGTTACTCAGTTAGACCCGGCCTCCTGCCATGATCCAACTTCCCAGTAACGGGACCCTGCATGAAAACAACTCAGCAATCAATTGATTATAACTCACAGATTTTGGTTGACCGTGGCCTTGACCCCAAACCCGACTTCTGCGATCCGAACCCTTTCTCGACCTTCTCAAGTAGACCCACGTCCAGACTGGTCTTGAACTGGTCTCCACTAGAACTGATCTCTCTTCACTTGAACAGAACCTTCTCCAGGTGCTGACTCAAAATCGGCAGAATAATTGTTCTCGAAAACTGCCTAAATCGCTCGAAAACAATCGAAACTCGATCTTTCTTTCTTTGCTTTCTCTCTCACGTTTTGAACTGACTTTCAAGTGTTCTGAATGTGTTCAAATGAGAGGGTGTCGTGGGCTATTTATAGGAAACAGCAACCAATCAGGAACAAGCTGTGTGGCAGCCCGTGTGTCGCTTCGTATGGCTCCGGACGCATGCGCGGCGACACCTCGTGCTCCACATGGCTGGCTGCATGTCTCAGCCTCATGCAGGATGACACCACGCCCTCTACCTGTCTGGATGCATGGCCTGCTCACATGCAAGGTGACACCACGTCCTCCACATGTCTGGCCGCATGGCCCGGTCGCATGCATCGTAACACCTCGTGCTTGGCCGTTCCACCTCATGCTTCTATGTGTCACTCCGCATGCTGTGATTATTTGTACTGAAACAGCTCGTGCTTCCCTTGCCACATACCATGCCAGGCAGTTTCCACCACGCCCTGATCTGATAGATCGAGCCACCTCGAGCTTCTCGGTCCATTCGTCCAATTTTGGCCTTTCCGGTGAATTTTTTGTCCCGCGATCAATCCCAATATTTTTGACGCCCGTTTTGATGATCTGATTATTTTTAATAAACTCCAAATGAATCCTGACTTGATGGAAAATATTTCCCGAGTTTTCGGCTTCTTCGAAAAATTCCATAATACCGAAATTTAGGGTTTTTCGCCCAATTTCCGGTCTTCCTGTTGTGCTTCCAAAAGTGTCATGCTTCAAACGTCCTTCGAGTAAATATACCACATTGTCTAACCATTGTCTAGTGGGATACTTAACTCATGGTTCAGACAAAAACAATCTGATCGTCCGTGACTCGACCACCCAAAAGATACTCGACCATTCCATTTTTTTTTAATGGGTTTCTACATTATGGGTCTGCAGGTGGAGCCTTCGCAGGAATTGTTCACTTTTGTGGATTGTTCCCAGAAGAACTCAGGAGGAATTGTGAGAGACCTAGTGGTGCAGATTGGCAATGCCCTAGTTCCAGTTGATTTCCATGTCATGGACATCAAATTAAACTGGAACTCTTCTCTACTACTTGGGAGAGCCTTCTTGTCAACAGTGGGAGCAGTATACAACTTGCAAACCAACCAGTTGTGTCTAACACTCATCGATCCTAATGCCCACTACGACCCTATCCCAGTCAAGAAGCCACAGACGATCTCCAGAAGAATCAATGATGCAGGAATCATTGCAGCTTGCCACTGTGGAACCGAGTACGAATCTGACTACTCGGAATCGATCGACACTAAACCTCAACAACGATGCCGAAAGTGAGCATCGACCGACACTTCCTACTACAAATCGGTTGACACTGATTTCAACCGTGTGCGAGATGGAGACTACTCAATTGGTAGTTGGGCAGATGAACACCACCACGAGAGCTTTGCAGTAGAAACAGTAACCTACACACCAGGAGCAGATAAACTACAAGATAGTTTCACAGACGAGGAACTGCTCAACATGCAAAAGCGCGATAATACAGATCAGATTCAAGCAGAAGCTGCTTGGGAAAGAACTCGATCGATCGACACTCGTCACCAGAAATCGATTGACAAGCTTCCTCAACAGTCGATCGACACCAACAATACCACGTCGATCGACAACCATCCAATACCGAAAATCACTGTAAGCGAAAAAGATAAATTAGATAATTAGTATCTAACTCCAGATGAATTTGGTATTTTCAGGGACCCTAATGGCTACGCAAAAGCCATAGACGGCCGCACACTACACGTATCTCGAGAAGATATCGCAGATATCCTTCAAACAGCCAATGGAGCAGACAACCTGTTTATGCATCAACGCAGCAACCGAGAACAGAAGACTACAAAGGAGTTCTATGACACAGCTGGTGGCATAGAAAACAGCTTCAAACAACTATCTCGCCATACAACCTATCCATCGATCAACATAGACATCCCAACGGTCGCCAGACAGCCAGAATTTGGCAAAAGAGCTTATGACCTTTATGGTAACAGGAAATTCTACTGGGAAGAGAAAGATGAGTATGGAGTCTACAGAGATGATCGAGAATTTGCCAGAGATCTAGATGGACACACCATTCCTGTTCACACCAAGGATATCAGAAGACTTCTGGAAAGAACTTCAAAAGATGACCCAGCCTATATATGTCTTCCTGAACATGCTAGCTCATTCACACAGACGAAGTTGGTACCAGATATCTACACCAAGGACGAGATCAATGAGATGTTTTATGGAGTCTGTGGTGAATATGAGAAGAACAAAGAAGCCTTCCAGATGAAGCTTGATGGTGTCTACTATCCATTGAATGATAGTATAAGTTGGCTAACCACTTGCATGGAGGAGATGAAGCAAGACATAACCAGAATTTAGAACGCGACCGACGTTGCTCGACCTCCATCGATCGACAGAAGACAACCCCAATCGATCGACAGCAGACAATCACCATCGATCGACATACACCATTACGCATCGATCGACACCAATCCGCCACGCCCACACACAATGAAGTCTCAACCAGAGTTCCACACCAGAGAAGTGGTAGATCAGTTGGTAGAAGGGATCTAAGAGCTCTGGAAACTACAGAGGAGAGGCTTGATGGGAGATATGATGACATCTATTTCCCAATGGATCTTACCATCAGTGCATTGACCTCCAAGGTCGAAGCTATACAAGGGGAGTTGGTGGAGATTCAGAGTTACATTGCGCGTCGACCAAAAGCATCGATATCGATTGACAGACGCAAAAACAAATCGATCGACACCAACCATTCAACATCGATCGACAGTGATACAAACTGAGGCCGGCTAGTACCAAAGACGACATCCGACATGTCCAACACACCTTACCATGGAAAAGAGATCTCAGCTGACACTTACGCCGCACTTACCAGACATCAATTCAACCTTGAGAGTCTTGGTGATAAATTGCAGAGGATTGAAAACACAACTGCAGCAATGAAGGATAAATGGCGCAGAGGGGATGAAGCAATGAGAGACTTCACTGGTACATGGTTCAACAAGCGCAAAGAAGAGATGGATACTTGTTTTCCAACAAGTCCCAGTTCTCAACACTACTAGCCAAAACACCTCCAAAGTCAAGCTAAATGATTATAACTAAGCGCTGAGTGGGAGGCAACCCACTATTAGGTAATATTTATTAAATTTTTATTAATTTACTATTTATGTTGGTTTTTAATTATTGCAGGTCATCAAAAAAAAAAAGAAGATCCGAGTAGACGATTGCCATCTGTATTGACCGACGCGAACAAGTCGACATCGATCGACATTGCCTTACCTGCGTCGACCGACATCAACATCCTTACATCGGTCGACATCAATTCCGGTCTGGTATATCGTTCCTACTTGTTACATTGAGTCCTTATGATTTATTTTTAACCATAACTCCGACTGAATTTACACTGGGGACAGTGTAGTTTAAGTCTGCGGGAAGGTTTACTGATATTTATTTACTTATTAGTCTTATTAAAATTGTTTTCAAATTAAGTTATTATTGAGTCAAGAAGGGGATTATGAACTTATAGATTTTTGCTAGATATCTAACCACTCTTTAGCAACATTCTAGACTTACTGATTGCGGATAGTACTAAAGATACTAAAGTGGATCAACCTGTCAACTATCCACTCTTGCTAAGATTGTTTTGAAGGAACCAAAGCTGACCTCAAACACTAAACCTGACACAAATGCTTGTCTTGGGGCTTGGTATACATGGGATCGGATTCTTCAAACAAGTCTGGAAGGTAAAGCATTGTGTATATAGATTTATCACCATTTTTCTCTCTATTTTCGAAATATAGATTATACAAAAAAGAAAAAAAAATTGTTATTAAATTAGAGATTTATTAGGAAGGAATTCGAACAAGACTTGGTATAACCATTAAGGCTTGTTTCATAAGAATTTCATAGGTAAAGGATTAGAACAGGACTTGGTGGCTACAACCATTGAGGCTTGCTTCACAAATAATCCTAGGATATAGGTCAAAAAGAAGTGAACAGGACTTGGTGGTAACCACCATTAAGGCTTGATTCATGGAAGCCTGTCCAATCTCGGTTAATGATCTTGCATATAAGCAGACCTTGACCAAGAGAGAAAATTAGTAAAGAGAGAGGATAAGAACTAATGTTTACCTGCAGGTCCAGATACTTGTTTGAAAATCCTAGAATCCTGTAATCGATACTCCCAAGGTAAAGCCTTCACTTTTATTTTATGCTAAGAAATGAGGTTGGTAGAGGGGAATGAAAGACAAGATTATGCTAAGTTGTTGGCTAGATGAATTTGGTTGCTAAGCTAGGATATGGTATGATGTACTTTTGTGATTAGGACTTCTTAGATGTGGATTGCAATATTGTAGAGGTGATGATTCTAAGTTTTAAATAATGTGAGTCCCTGCTGCTTTTAAAACCTCTTTCAGAGAGACTGCATGTTTGTTTTGCTTGAGGACAAGCAAAATGGTAAGTCTGGGGAAGTTGATAGACTATGGATTTGACTCATTTTCATCCATAGTTTATAGGTGTTTTTACTAATAATTATATTATTATAGAGTCTATTTATTATATTTATAAGATCAGGAATATTTTGGAGATAAGTGATGATTTTGGAGCATTTTGGAGATATTTGGAGCAAGCACCCGAGATGACCATCGAGATTGACTATCGGTCGATATTGGAGAGCTAGAATCGATCGATACACAAGACATGGTGTCGATCGACAGCGAAGCGCGCAGGAAGCCCGTTTGGTCACAGCCAACTTGAAGCCCAAAATTTCACTATTTTACAAGATTGCCCCAGACGAGTTTTTAACGTAATTATATAAGCTTTGCCGCCATGTTAGAGGCAAAGTGTGTTTTCTTTGTGTTTCATTGTTTTATTGATAGATAGGAGAGAAGATCCAAAGTTATAATTTGTGATTGGAACTCCATTGATATCTATATTATTATTTTATGATGTTTTTATACTTAACTGCTGCTATGAATCGCTTAGCCATGTCTGAGTAGTTCTCTTGCTAGATTTTAGGGTTTAAATAGGTTAGGAGGAATTAGCCTCAACTATAGATTATAGGTTAGGAGGAATTAGCTTCAACTATAGATTGCTCAGTTGTGATAATCATCTTTAGGATTGTTTATTAATGCATGTGTCTAGATTAGCTACCTAGAACCTGCCCTTGGATTGATTGATAAAAGCAATAGCTTAACTCTCATCCTGAAAACATTCTAATAGAGCTATGTTTCTTGCTATGAGCAAGGCGAGAGCTGATCTAGTGAGCTTAGTAAGCATTCATTCAACCTGCGCATAAAGCTTGACTAGAGCACGTTGATCGATATCACACTTGAATAATCGATCGATGGTGCAAAAGATGTATCGATCGATACGCCCATTGGAATATCGACCGACACTTTCTATAGATCAATATAACGAGAGTTGAGATCATAGATCTAGTTAATAGAAAACAAGTCAATGCCCGCAAGAGCCAAAATACTTGTTGATCAAATAGTTGAGCTTTACATTATCATGCATGCAACTCATTAGGCATCTATAGGATTATAATTCCAACTTTCCTGAATAAAAACCCTAAGTCTAGCTATTTCCTTTTTAAGCACCAAAACCCACAAAAACCTGCTATTGAACAAACACTTGTTCAATATAAAAATGCAATTTACTTTTAAAACTCTTAAAACATCTTTGCTTAACAAATCATATTAGAATCCCTAGGTTCCCTAGCTCCCTGTGAATTTGATCCCTAAGTATTACAACTCGACCTCTTATTTGAGAGAGTATAAATCACTCCTTAGGGTAATTTGAGTGATATCATGTATACATAAGTCTGTTATGAGATTGCGGGGCACAAAGATGTTGTGCTAACGGCGCATTGTGTGGAGATTGCGGGACGTAGAGACGTTTTTGTTAGAGGCGCATTGTATGGAGATTGTGGGGGTATATGAACGTCTATGCTAGCGGCGCATTGTATGGGATTGCGGGGTACAAAGATGTTTGTACTAGCGGCGCATAGGTGATTGTGGGGTACAAGGATGGACTCTTGTACTAGCGGCGCATAGAGTTATATATTTATATCCGTATGAGGAGAATGTGGGGTGTGTGATCTAGTTATGCACTATCCGCGCATTTGATGTTTTATGTGGTGTATTAGACACCGTGTATGTTTCATGCTAGAGCTAAGCCTACATAGTCGTAGTGCTATGTACTGAGTCAGTGGTTTGCGGTTTAGCATCCTATACCTCACTGAGTGACTCCCATGTTGTTCTTCCCTGTTTCTTTTCGTCTTTCAGGTGAGACTGACGGGCATGAGTGAATTCTATCGGATTAATGCTTTTGGAGTTTTATTTCTTTCTTTTTCAAACTTGCGGTTTTTATGCTTTTATCGATATTTTCGGGATTTATTATGTTATTTGGATTTATGGCTATTTATTGGATTTATGGAGTGTGGAGATGATTCATGAGGATTAATAATTGAGGATTTCATGATTATTATTTTTATTATTTATAGAAAATATGGGTGTTACAGAAAACACAACTATATAAAAGTTTCAGAGGTCATAGTTAGTCTTAGGTTTTCGTGTGCAAGTTGTGAATAAAATCTTCCTATATCATCTTTCCATATATATTTACTCTTTTAGATAAGACTATATCTCTCCCCCTCCCCTCCCCCCCCCCCCCCCCCCCAATTTTTTTTGTCATCCTTCTCCTTTCCAATGAACAAGTTTAGATTGATATTAGTTAATACTTTTATGAAGATGTAGAGTTGATCCCTAACATGAATAATAATGTTTGGCACAACCAGCATTAGAAAATTTTTGGTGTTCCATTTTCTAACTTCAAAAAGGGTCTGAAACAATTAAAAGCCTTTTGTGGTTTTTTAGTCGGCCTCTGATGTAACAAAAGCAAAACAAAGGAAACTAGGACCGAGACACACACACCAAAAACATGGTGTTATTATATAGGGGCGGATGCAAGCTTGCTTTTGGTAGGATGCATATATCCATTTACTGTAACTAATGTTTAGTTTAAGTGTATTTATATAAATTTAGCACTAATTATAATGAAAATAGCAAAATAGGGTGTATTAGCACTAATGTCCCCCGCTGGTTATTTGATTTGCAAAAATGTATTATGTCTGTTAAAAAAAAATTCATTGTCACATCTTTTACTATCTTTGATCCTTTTTTACATCAAACGACCATTCTATTACTCAAAATTAAGGTGGTCTAGGAAACCAAATCAAAATAGAACAACCAACAAAATAAAGTTGTCTATGCAAAAATTTTGCAATTCTAGCTAGAGAATTTGAAATAGCATTTTGTTCTCGAGGAATGTAGGATATCTTGAATGCTTAGAAACGTCGTTGAAGACTCATTCCAGCTATGTTGACAAATTTGGTCATGCATGAATTTCTTTAATCATGGTGATCAGGTCCAAGCAGTCCAATGCAAAATTTTGGCAAGTTGAATGACGTAGCATATACTCTCCATCGCCCATGTCAGAGCTTCCAATTCTGAATGCAAAGCTGACTCCCCGTCGTCTTATTCTCCATGTTCCCAATAATTGGATTTGTCCAGAGATGTCTTTCCAAACCAATCCGCATCCACTGAATCGAGAGGTGAGATTCCATGATCCATCCACCAAACATATTTTCTCCAAGCATATGACTTGTGAATCAGTGTTACTTAATGGATGTGATGTTATAGGAATAGTCTCATTCGCTGAGAACCAATCTTTCACTTTCGTTTGATCAGTTCTAGGGAATCCACGTCTATCCTTTTTAATAGTTTATCGTTCAGAGCTTTTTAAAAATACCAAATTACCCAACCATATGGGTTCCTATCTAGCTCTAGGTCCTCAATATTGTTCTTTCTCTGAAAAGATAGTTCATATTGGCATAAACACTTGGTACTAGAAATATGTTTGGTCTCAACGGTGTCGCTGATAAAGACCATGCATGTAGAGTCGATGGACACTCAAAAATGACATGACTTACCAACTCATCAGGGTCCCTACATCTACGACAATAATTATCACATCGCATATGAAGACGTGTCAGATTTTTTTGTTACAACTACATGACCTGTTAGCACCTGCCAAATAAGATAGCATCGAATACATGTGTATATATATAAATATATATATATATATATATATATGTGTGTGTATGTGTATCTTGCTGTACTTTGTTCTTGTTTAATGGACTTTAAATTTTGTTGAAGGTACATCTAATTCGGTTTAACATTCCATTTAATAAAGTCTGTTGAAAGAGAATGATTTGTAAGTAATTTCGTTATGCTATTTTGAAATAATGTAAGAAAAAGATGATTCGTTGTTGATGAATCTAAAAACCGAAGTCGTGATATATCAAGAGTAGAATATATATGCACACCATCCATTTCAGTAAGAAGGATAATTTCATGTGATTATAAAGATAGCTTCTGTGGAACATATTCCATTGATGTTACAGAGAGAGGGAAACAAAAGGTGAAAGGGGACCAAAATTGAAAGTGTGACTACTGACTACTATCCACTAAGGTAAGATAAAGATAAATATTCGTTCACTTAGTAAACTATTCCATCACCAGTCGAACCGAATCTCCTTTAAAGATCTCAGTTATCGTTCTAGAACTCCTTTTTACCGTTTTCCTTACTATTTTAGTTATATACAATTGGGGTAACATGACCAATCCCAAAAGAATTGTACCGTCACCGGTCACCGTGGATTCGGTTCTTATTTTTTGTCGTCACCATAAATTTTCTTATTTCGATCGTTGGACCAATACGATCATCAGACTGTTGAACATAAAATTTGATTTATGTTATGAATAATTGCATGAATGTCCATCATAGGCCCAAAAGTCCGTATCGTAGAAAGTGTCTAAGCTCTAAATTGATGCACATATATATATATGTATCATTGTATACGGAATAAGAACAATTAATTTCATCTTTGTTTTGATTCACAACAAATTATCAGCACTACAAGAAATATGTACATTCTTAGCTCACGAAAAACGCTATAGTAGGACTTTCATAGCGTTTTCTCATATGCTATGTCATCGGCAACCATCGTAGGTGTCCTCTCTATGATAGCATTTTTTTTTGACACTACATAATGTGCAGATACGATAACAATATTTGAATGATGTTATTAACTTAACTATAACACTACATATTTGTTATAAATTGATTACGATTCATATATTCGTGCTATAATAGATCTTTCAACGATAAACCAAAAATAATTAAAATTAAAAATAAAATTATTGAAAGTAAAACAGAAATTGCTTTATAATTAAAAATAAAATAAATTTTATTTATAAATTAAAATTGGTTTACAAATAAATTTCGGTTTACAAAACTAAACCGGAAATTAAAAAATAAAGTCAAACCACTAAGGTTTACACTGAACCAAAAAAAACCTAAACCTAAGAGAAAAATAGACTCCAGCCACCTCCTCCATAGCCTTGCCCCTCTTCCAACACCCATGAGCCTTGCCTCCTCTAGTCGTCGTCTCTGCGGAACCTCCCCCGCTGGCTTCAGCACCTCCACCGCTGCAGCTTCCGCGCTTCATTGTCTCCGTTCTGGAGACCTTCCCGTTTCATAATACACAAAGAAAGCCTCCACTTCCCGAGACCTTCCAGCTTTAACTTCTCGAGACCACCACTTCCCGTCAACCTTCTTTTGACTCTTCCGCCGTCAGCCTTCTTCGGTCTCCTCCATCAAGCTCCTCTAAGAACAAAACAGATCAGATTTAAAACACGCAGAGATTCAAACAGAGAGAGAGAGATGACCGGTGATGAGAATGACGGATCGAAAGGAGTGGTAACGAGCGAGGAGTGTCCAGATCTGTATATCCGACGTCGAGGTAATTTTACGCCACCCCATGCCGGAGATGAGCAGAGGACGTTGAGATAGATGAGGATCGATGGTGGTTGAGACAGATTTTGTTTGAGACATGGAGAAGAAGATGAGAGATAGAGACAGTTTCCTAGAGAGTGAAAGAGAATAAACGACAAGATAGGAGGAGAGAGAGCGAACTTGTGAATTCTTGTCCATTAGATTTAGGTTAATCAACAATTGTGATTAAAAAAAATCATGATCCTCACCCTTATACATTATTGGTCGATTTGTTTGACCAATCAGATTTTTGTGATTATTTTCCTGTTTTATTTTTTTTGTTTTAATACACAAAGTATTAGTGGTAAATTTAAATGTACAACAAATATTTTGAAAAAAAAATCAAATATTTAGGTTTCACAATTTAAAATTTGAAAAAACTAATTTTAGATTTGAATTTTAAAATTTAAAATTTAAAATTTGTTATTGATGTTTGTGGTGTATGAAATGAAACTATGGTTTATAAAATAGAGTTTATGGTATAAAATTATTGTTTTGGAATTTGGAATTATGTAAATATTTTGAAACTAAAATTTTAAAATTATTAAATTTACAGTTTTATATTTAAGATTTGGATTCAAGTTTAAAAATATTATTGTTAAAACTTGTATTTAGGATATATAGTTTGAGTTATGTAGTCGGGGTTTAGATTTAAGATATAGAATGCAGTTAAAGACAATTAGATTTAGAGTTTAAGTATTAAAATTGGGTTCAAAATTTTATGAAGATATTAGGTTTGAGTATATAGTATTTAGAGTTTGTAATATAAAATTTATGTTTTGGAATTTATAATAAATTAAAGTTTAGTGTTATGATATATAAAGGTTTGGGGTATGGGAGTTGAGATTTAGGGTGAGATTTGAGGATAAAAATTAAAACATTAGACTTTTAGTCTTTAAATTTATAATTTGTGGTATAGAACTTAGGGTATGAAGTAGATTATTTGGGGTTTAAGGAATAGGATTTGGAGTTTATACTATGTAATGAGTTTAATATTATTTTTGAAGGTTTAATTCATTACATGGTGGAGCTATAATGAAACAAATTTAGAAAGGGAATCACAGAGATAGGGTTTTAGGTGAGAGTTGAGGGAGGGAAAATGAGAATTAAGAGAAAGAAAATTATTAGTCTACTGATTTTCATCAAGTATTTCGCGGGAAAAACTAATTTTAGGTTCCCTCTTATTGAAACTCTATCATAGCGTTTAACTCTATTATAGCGTTTATCTAAAGCTATTATATAATATGAGAATTTCTAAATCATCTACGATAACAGTTCAATAAAACGTGCTATAACAATGTGCTATCAAACGTGCAGCACCAAACTCTAACCCTAGCGGTAAAAAAAAAAATCTTACCTTAGCGACTGTTGGAATTCATACCGGTTTATAACGATTTATAAATCAACCTATGAATTCATATGCCTAGAATCTCATGCAAATACTGAAAATAAATCTAGATCTTAGGGTTCCGAATATACCTGGTTATTCGCAGCGGAAAGATGAATAAACCAAATCTAGATTTCAAGCACTCCAACGTCGTGCCTCTATCGGTATCCACACGCACACAAACTGAATCGATACGGGATGCTAGTGTTGTTGAGATCGTATCTCATGATTCGATGAACACTTTCATCTTTGTTGGATCACTTAATTACTTGCGCATGAAGAAACAAATTTCTTCAATTAATTATGAGAACACCTTCTCTTTATCTTTCTCTTTATCTCTTATGGAGATAACATAATACGGCTAGCCATTATTCAACCTCTTCCATCGAACAAATCGCATATATATATATATATAAACTACTCACATGACATAATTTCATTAGGATTAATAATGGGCCAGCCCATTATTAACTATCTTAATCATATTAAGATACTTCGCGTCTAGATTAATATATATATATATATATATACATTATAAATATATAATGTTTTCCAACATATTTACTATTCAGTTTGCTTAGGTGTATGACACAGTTTGCTTAGGTGTGTGACACTATAGGATCATATAATATCAGCAATGAATTCTTAATTCATAGATTATAAGCGGTTTCTATCAAAACATTATAACCACCTAATATTATACGATTGTCGGAACCTTGATGTTACAACTTCTACTAGAGTTAGTTCAACAGATTTCAGGACATTCCCAACAATCTCCCACTTGTACTGGAATCATCTATTCCCATAATCCTTTTGTCTCTATATCTCGATCTCAGCATAAGACAAGAACTTGTGTCATCCTTATTAAGCTAGATCATGTTTATCGAACTCTGATTTATACTGATAAAACAAACGACTGACATTCACCTCGTCTGAGCACGGCCATGCATTTCTCAGTATCAAATCTTCGATAGGCCCAAAGATATTTATCTCCCGTTATATGGGAGGGACAAATCCCATCTTGTTCCATCCCTGTTCCTTACAAACTTCATAGAACACCTAATCAATGCCTTTATAATCACCAGTTACGGCTGACGTTTGACAAGGTCAAAGTGAAGTAATCCACAAGTAGAGAATCATGACGAACTCAGGTCTAAGGACTATACTCTATAATCGTAATGAGAAACTCTTATGACACTCATATAACAATCTTGTAGAGTTTTCATTAGCGGGTCAGTCCGATCATGTGTTCTCTAACACATATCCATGTGATTGACTTCAATACCACATATTGAATGACTCTATGAAACTTAGTCATCAATCACCTCACATACTAGTCATTCTTGGTTATTAATGTCCCATGTTAACAACCTTGACTAGGGACCTCAATAACTTATATCATCTTTCACTTAAAGGGTTTCATGATCAAGTCACGTACTTGATGACCTATAAGAATGATATAAATTAGTTTGAGACTTTTATTTAATTATCCAATAATCAAATAAATCTGAAACAATTTCATTAGCTTGAATACATAATCAAATGTATGTCAATATGAACATCATATCATAAACATAAAGCTTCCCACTAAAATCAAGATCATATCTTAAGATACTTAGTACCCATGGCTGCAGTATGACTCTCATACTTAGGCCATGGAAGAGGCTTGGTCAACGGATCAACAACATTTGCATCCATTGAGACTATACTACGGTGCTTTGCTTGGAACTCTTCCAAACCACCACTCTCCATTAAAGCAAAAGATGAAACCAACTCGTGATCGAAAATCACCTTTGTCATTTTTTGAAAAATTGGCATCGCTGTAACCACTTACAACAAGCTCATAAATTCCTCCATAGACCAAGAATGTATCGTTAGTATTTCTCAAATACTTGCGGATATTCTTGACTGTTGTCCAGTGACTTTCACCTGGATCAGATTGATATCGACTCGTCATGCTCAAAGCACATGCAACATCTGGACGAGTACAGATCATGGCATACATGATAGATCCTTTAGCAGAAGCATATGGGATTTTACTCATGCGCTCTCGCTCATCCTGTGTCGAAGGACACTGAGTCTTGCTAAGAGGTATGCCGTGAGACATTGGCAAAAAGCCTTTCTTGGAATCATGCATCTTGAATCTATGTATGACCTTATCGATATAAGTATCTTGACATAATCCAATAGTCTTATTTAATCTATCTCTATAGATTCTTATTCCAAGGATATGTGTAGCTTTTTCTATGTCTTTCATTAAGAAACAACCTCAAAGTATGTCATCTATATACATCACCAAGAAAAACTATGCTCCCACTAGTCTTCTTGTAAACGCAAGGTTCTTCTTTATTTCTAATGAAATCAAACTCTTTGATTGCCTCATTAAAACGAAGATTCCAACTCCGAGATGCTTGCTTCAAGCAATATATTGGAGTCAGGGCCATCATAGCTTCTTCAAAGTAGGTTCATCACTCTCTATTATCAATAGATCATGATGATCCGTCACCCAAACCTCATATCTATCAGGTTCGTGACGTGTCTTTTTGGACCTACACACTTCAGGTTCCACAGGTGTAGATTCTACGACTCTTCGAAAATCTAATTGATCATCTTCCTAAGATGATGAAACCATCTCCTGTGTTTCTTGAACTTCTTCGAGTTGTACTTTACTCCCACTGTTCTTCTTAGAAAGAAATTCTCTCTCAAGAAAAACACCACTATGAGCAACAAACACTTTGTTCTCGGTGGGGTAGTAAAAGTAATAACCTTTGGTTTCTTTAGGACAACCAATGAAGTAGCATTCATCCGATTTAGGTCCAAGCTTATCAGTAAACATACGTTTGACATAAGCATTAGAACCTCAAATTTTGAGAAAAGACAGATTTGGAACCTTTCCAGTCCACATCTCATATGGTGCCTTCTCAACTGATTTTGATGGACATCTATTTAGCGTAAACGCAAATATTTCTAGAGCGTATCTCCAAAAAGATGGTGGAAGATTTGTATGACTCATCATAGACCGAACCATATCTAATAAAGTTCGATTTCTCCTTTGGGACACACCATTCCATTTTGATGTTCCTGGAGGAGTGAGTTGTGAAACAATTCCACATTCTCTTAGATGATCATTAAACGCTTGACTCAAATATTCTCCACCTTGATCAGATCGAAGAGCTTTTATTTTCTTGTCAAGCTGATTTTGTACTTCATTATGAAATTCTTTGAACTTTTCAAAAGATTCAGACTTATGTTTCATTAGATAAACATAACCATATCTACTGAACTCCTCAGTAAATATAATGAAGTACTGATAGTTTCCTTTAGCATTTATACTCATTGGTCTGCATACATCAGTATGTATAAGTTCCAACAAGTCTTTGGCTCATTCACCGTGTCCAGTAAAAGGAGCCTAAGTTATTTTACCCAACAAACAAGATTCACATTTTTCATATGATTCATAATCAAATGAGCTCAAAAGTCCATCACTATGAAGTTTTTCTGAATGCGTTTCTCACTTATGTGGCCCAAACGACAATGCCAAAGAAAAGTCTAATTCGTGTCGTTAGACTTGAAACTTTTGGTACTGATATTATAGACATGCACGCTTTGGTCTAGAATATAAATTTCATTCTCTGATGGACCGCTACCATAAAAGATATCATTACGATCAAAAGAACAACGCTTGTTTTTGATCGAAAGCTGAAATCCTTCCAAATCCAAACAAGGAATGAAAATAATATTCCTACTTATAGCAGGTACATAGTAGCAATTCTTAAGTTCTAAAACCAAGCCTGAAGGTAAAGACAAGTGAAATGTCCCCACAGCTAATGCAGCAACCCTTGCTCCATTTCCCAAGCGTAGGTCCACTTGTCCTTTCTCCAAAATTCTACTGTTGCTTAGGCCATTCATATTCGTACAAATATGAGCACCACAGCCGGTATCCAATACCCAAGAAGTAGAACCAGAAGTAGTAACACTTACTTCTATAACATATTTATCCCTAGACGATGTTTCAAAAGTCTTTTTCTTTTTCAGATCTTCCAAGTAGGGTTTAAACTTAGGAGAAGGATCAAGCTTGCTATGATTCGCAATCCAGCTTGGCTTATTCTTTCCTTTAAAGTTTTACACTCTTGTTTGAGAACAATTCTCGGGTTTCGATACCATTGGAGGAAATTTTATCCATTCAATATGTCCTTCTCAAGGGCATATCGCAATGAAAGTAGATTGTGAAGAGTTAACTTTTCAGGAATAGAAGAATAGAAAATTTTAATATGATGTTCATGAATTAGAGGAATCTCAACAATTAAGAGAACTCATATTATATTCAAAACATTTTCCTCAAATGAATATAATAATCCAAGATCCATATTTCGCTAAAATTCGAGTGAGCTTTGGCTCATCGCCCGAACGTCTAGCTATTTAGGTAAGCAACACTTTGCTAATCATATCCAATATAATTCTTGGTTGTCAGATGACATCTTACGTCTTATCCAACCTATGTCTCTAAGCCCAAAACCGTTTTGATAGCTTAGTCAAGTGAACCAGTCTTATATTCATATGGTAACCGTTACCATCTACCTCATTCATGTAATTGCAGACACCTTGCTTTGGCAAGCCCATCATACAACGAAACGAGCCTTGATAGTTGATAGATTGGGTAGACATCAAAATACTTGAAATTTTATTGAAGAATAAATTTTAATCCAATTTAATTTTATATTTAAGTTTCATATATTATATAAAATATAAATATAACTAATACATATCTTATATGTATTCTAATTGGATTATAAATAATTAAATTAATTTTAATCTAATTAAAATTATTAATTAATATATATTTAATTTCAGAATCTAATCTTATTAGTTCTAAACAAAAGATTAATACTATTGAACCTGGTTAATCATATTAACCAATCAAACCAAAATTGGTTTAGAAGCTCGCACTGTCGCACATGCAAATTAATTATAGAATCACTTTATGTATTACAATAACACACGATTACCTTATTAATTAATTATTCATTCAATAATGGTTTTTTTTTTATATGCATACGATATGCAAGAAAAGAAAGTTTCAATTTTCTTTTCGTGACCAATAGGCCCAAATCAAAAGTCATACATATCTTTTATATGTGATTCCATTATATAAATATATGTAATAGGTTTAGATAACAGTTACGAGACATTTACGATCAAATCTTAAATCGACTATGAACACAAACGCATTGACGTTTCAAAGTTACAAGAACTGAAACCATATATTCATATGTTAACACGATTGCTAGAAATCCTTTAAATACTAATTTGACATCAACGTATGTATCTAATACATACACAGATTATATTTATCCAAATTTAGTTTCAATATTATGCAAATAGGCTCTGATACCACTGTTGGAATTCATACCGGTTTATAACGATTTATAAATCAACCTATGAATTCATATGTCTAGAATCTAATGCAATTACTGAAAATAAATCTAGATCTTAGGATTCCGAATATACCTGGTTATTCGCAGCGGAAAGATGAATAAACCAAATCTAGATTTCAAGCACTCCAAACGTCGTGTCTCTATCGGTATCCACACGCACACAAACTGAATCGATACGGGATGCTAGTGGCGTTGAGATCGTATCTCATGATTCGAAGAACGCTTTCATCTTTGTTGGATCACTTAATTACTTGCGCATGAAGAAACAAATTTCTTCAATTAATTATGAGAACACCTTCTCTTTATCTTTCTCTTTATCTCTTATGGAGATAACATAATACGGCTAGCCATTATTCAACTTCTTCCATCGAACAAATCGCATATATATATATATATATAAACTACTCACATGACCTAATTTCATTAGGATTAATAATGGGCTGGCCCATTATTAACTATCTTAATCATATTAAGATACTTCACGTCTAGATTAATATATATATATACATTATAAATATATAATGTTTTCCAACATATTTATTATTCAGTTTGCTTAGGTGTATGATCCTATAGGGTCATATAATATCAGCAATCAATTCTCAATTCATAAATTATATGCGGTTTCTATCAAAACATTATAACCACCTAATATTATACGATTGTCGGAACCTCGACGTTACAACTTCTACTAGAGTTAGTACAACAGATTTCAAGACATTCCCAACAATATCTTCGTTTTGATCTTAGACGTCGTCTTCGTATCCCTCCTTGACCCTTTCAATTGATTTTCCTACCACTACCTATCAAGATAAAGATTACTCTTTGTACTCTTGTATCATACTTAATCGATGATCATGCTTTAACCAATTATTTAGATCTGATTATTATGTTATTATTTCGTTAGATTGCAACGAGTAGCTTGTTTCAATATTCAATTATTCTTATTAGATGACTTGCAACCCAAGCTTTACAATAAATTATCTGTATTTGTTTTTAACTTCTTACTTGTTATGCCCTTCTTCAAAAAAATAAAACTTCTTACTTCTTACTTGGAACTGAATCATGCGTTAAAGAAAAAAAAATTATGTTTGATTGAACTATCGGCTGTTACATGATTTTTCTTTCTTTGATTGATCTAATTAAATTAACAGTGACCAATAATTTGATATTGCTTGGTTTAGTTGGTTATAGTATCTTTGGTATGAACTATATAATTTTACGAAAACATACGTTGTAAGTTCATGCATTATGCCTTATTGCCAATCTGTTTATAATATATAATATAGATATGAGATGATTACATATTTCATTGTAAATAAGAGATTTTTATCTTATCTTATAAGAAAAGAAACTAGTGTGAGTACAATATTTTTTAGTATCAAGATTATTAAAAGCTCAAGAGGAGCAAATAAATGTTTGCTATGGAAAGGCAACTTAAAATCATTAATGCGTTATACTTTCCCAAGTCTCAAAGATAAAAAAAAAAATCTAAAATATAACACATGACCATAACTTGGGTATGTTGATTCTAAAGTGAGATCCAATTCCAAATATATAAACTTGAAGTGTCATTATCTCGAGAGGGAGAATTAGAAAATCCCACATCTCTAAAAAATGAACATCCAGAAGTATGTTCAAACTGGAAATATATTTAAAGAGTCATTTATAAAATAACACCATGAGATTTAGAATCTAATATTGTTGAGACAACAAGTAAAGGGAAATGTTGAATACCTTCAATCAAAAGTATTACCCAATGCACTATTGTATTGTACTACACAATGATTGAAAATGGAAATAAATGTAATAGTAAACCAGAAGTTTACCGAAAAGGTAATGTTTGGCAAACCGGTTATGCCATCCTGGTTTAGTAATTAAGCGAAAGACAATCATATGGACATTCGTTAAAGAACCAGAATATTCTTACGAATGATCTGTTATATGTTGCTTGCGTACAAGGCAATATAATAATATGGTTCTCACCAGCTGAATATATTTGGAATCTATTTATACAAGGAGATGTTTGTGGGCTTGATCACCCACTGGTGGACTGATCATCCACCATATGTTAATAATTAAAACATCGACAAGAAAGTCATATGTATCCTTGTCACATATTCGCAACTTGATGTTTGCGAGACTTATTGGTAATACTGATGAATTCACAAGCCTTTGATAATTATTTTATGCATGTGGAGATACATGATGAACATCTTGTAGCTAATGTTCATACTTAAGATGCAGCAGCACTGATTTGCATAATGTCAAAGAGTAATTAAAAACTCTCCCCATTAAATTTGTTTTGGGTCAAGAAACAAAGATCTCCATCTAGAGAATTTGGATAATTTGTAGTTGCTCCATCACACCGCAAAAATATGGGACCTCAAAAGAGGTTATTAATATGTTGGATATGATCTCCATTGATGATAAAGATTTTATAAATTTTATTTAAAGAATCATAGTTAGTCTATCCAAGATTAAGGGGAGAAAATAAATAGCTGGAGAATAAATGAGTTGAATGAATTATCATTGATCCTCAGACTAAAGAGCGTAAATAGTAGTCCAAAATGAATGTATGGAGATAATTCTATTACAAAGATTAGCATATGAGTTGCCAGGCTCATTTACTGACTCTAAGAAAGTGATTAAGTCACAAGTACCAGCTATAAATGCTCCAATTAAAATGGATGTCCCAGAAGGACAGTATCAAACTGCTAATGAGTCTAAAGAGCGCTTGAAGCGTGAAAGACCTATCGGTTTCAAATAAAATAATCCTCGGAAAAGAAAAAGAGCATGAATGAGAATGGCAGAATCGAGGAATGAAATATTAAGGATCTCGAAAAGAGATAGAAAACATGACAAGAAAGAATTCAGGTACCTGAGAATAAAGAAATCTCAAATAGCTATGTCATGTCTGGAACAATATGAATCGATATCAAATCGACGTAGTGAATACTTATGCATGCAATGTAGCAGTTGATGAGAATGAGGATCATGAACCATCTATTGAAAAGTGTACACTGTGTGATAAATGGCCGATAAAAAAAACAATAGATTCAAAGTTTAAATCTCTTTGAAAGAGAGGAGTATTCGGACCGGTAGTCCGTACACCTAATGGTGTAAAACCAATGGCATAGAAACAAGTCTTTATATGAAAGAATATATGTGATAATGAAATCATGAGATGTGATGTTGTAATTGCACAAAACAATTATCACAAATACCTATAATTGATTACAAAGAAACATATCATGTGGTGGAAGCATCAACTTTCAAGTTTCTTTAGTCGGGCAAGAATTGAAAGCCATTGGAAAAAATGACATTTACGTGAAAGGTACAAAAAGAATATAAACTGCAAGAAGCAGTAAAACCCATAAGGATTTGAACTGCTAAAAGCAGTAAATGCTAGTTCTCGAGAATATTACCGCGCGAGTATATTTGAGCATATGAAGGAACTAATTCTTGCTCATGAAGTACCATAATATTGGACTGATCTTATTATGGTTGAAAGATGTGATTTCGTATGACCAGAAAGATAGTCATACTTATAACTTTTATAAAAAGCAAAGGGATAACTTGTATGTATAAGTATGGATAATGTGAAGGTTTAGAAGATTGTCAATAAAAGGAAATTTGGATACAGAGTCCTAATAGACCAGGATATGATATTTTGTGTGAAAGAGATACTATGAACCATAAGTCCAATGGTCTAAGAGGTTATCTGACAATCAAACGAGTTTATCACTAAGGATATGCTTATACCAAATTCTTTAAAAAAAGCTATGTATGATGAGAATACATCTCCCGAAGATGATGCTTCAAGGGGGAGAATATGATGATGTCTGTGATTGTAATCTTTTTCCTTATCATTAGTTTTGTCCCAATGGGTTTTCCATGTAAAGGTTTTAACGAGGCAAAAAAGAACACGCATATGATAGATACTTAAAGAGGAATGTTATCACTTAAGTGACGAAAATCTATCAATCTTCCAATTTATTTTGAGATTGAGAGAAGATGAAGAGAATGGTCAAGATCAATCATACTTGAAGAAGAATCAAGAGATGAACGCATTCCATTCGTGTAGCAGAATCAAAGGTCGAAAGTTTGCCGATCAAAGGAAACCTTATAGATGGAATTAAAATATGAAATTGGTGTCCATAGAAAGATCTTTGAGTCTACTTTCATCTCGAATTTGAATCAAGTCATTCCAAATGATAAAATTTGATATGGCTGTTTTCATGGGACATGTACAAGCTTTCTCAAAATACCTAATTCCGACTGGTATCCCAAATATCGCTTCTTATTTCCATCTTACCAGAGCTATAGACCGGCGAATAAAGTTAGAAATGGATGTTAGCTTCGATTTCCAAGTGGTTTGAAGTCATTTTATCCTACGATTATCAAGATATTCAAGTTTCAGTGAGGATTATCAAGTCTGCCAAGAGAAGTGGACCGATCCAAGACCAAGACTAAGAAGAAGTCAGTTCATTAGATGGGATTGTATTGTCTCGTATATCTCAAGTTATGTTTTCATCAGGGGTAGTAGATGCGCGTTGCACTCTTTTTTCCTTAACCATGATTTTTCCCACTGGGTTTTTGGTAAGATTTTTAATGAGGCAGCATCTTATGCGCTTTAGGAATATTTATGTATAATGGAAAACCAAGGGAGAGTGTTATGAATAATTGTATGGATGTCCATCATAGGCCCAAAAGCCCATGTTCTAGAAGGTTCTAAACTCTAGATTGGTGTATATATATATAGGTATCGTTGTCTACAGAATAAGAATAAGAACAATTAATTCTCTCTTTTTTTTGATTCACAACAATTTAAAGATTTTTTTTTACAACGGATTTAAAGATTTAAGAAACTTTTTTTTATAATAATACAAGATATGAGCCTGTTGCGTTGCAACGGGTTTTATGTGATGTTTTAATTTAAAAAAAAATTAAAATAATAAATAATTTTATTATAGTTTTATGATTATTTTTTGCATATGTTGTTTGAGATTTATTTTATAATTAAAACTCTTTTTTACACATAAGTTTAAGTTAATATTTGTATTATATAATCATGGTACATAGATGAATTGTTATAAACTTTGTACTTATGATTAAATAAAATACTATATCTAAACGTTTAAATTGAACACAACCCAAAAAAAAAAACTGAATGAAAAGTAATAAGAAACGAAAGTCAAATACACCAATCGAGTCAATGACAACATTATACATGTTCTTATGTAATAATTTAATGTTTTATTAAATAATTCTTTAAAGTTTTATTTTGTTAGGATTTTTTTTAAAAAGGAAAAAAATTCTATTTTATAAATCTCGTTTTTATTTACAATTAAAAAAAAATATTAAATACTTTTTTACAATTTTGTTTAAGATTTTAGAAAAAGAAAATTACTATCATATAACCTATTACAATTATCTTCTCTGTAGAATTTCAGAAAAAATAAATTGCTATCAAATAATTATTTTTAGTTACTAATTAAGAAAATATACATTTCGTATCAATACTAACTTTACACTTCTTTTGTTAATTAAATAATTTTTTGTATCATGTTCATCATCAAATACTTTCTTAAAAATATTAATAAATAATTTTTTACAATTCTCTTTTGGTTAGGAATTAAAAATATGATACAATTGTTTTTTGTTTAGTATTTTTTATATAAATAAAAAATAAACTATCAAATATTCTTGTACAGTTTTTTAGGATTTTAGAAAAGGAAATTAATATTACATAATATTTTACAATTATAATTTTTCTAGGATTTAGAAAAATAAAATTTCTATCAAATAATTATTTCCAGTAAATATTAACTATTTTTAAAAGTTGCCATTTTCAAAATTCATTTTTTCCAATATTACTAATATTTTTTACAGATTTTCTTGTTAACTAAATATTTTTTACTATCATGTTTATCATTAATTTTTATAAGTACAAATTACTATTAAATAAAATTTTACAATTCTCTCTAGTCAGGAATTTTTTTAAAAAAGAAAAAAAATCTAAATTGGTTAAGATTAGAAAATAATTTTTTTTTTTTTAGAAATCTCTTTTATTTAGGATTTAAGAAAAAGAAGAAGTTAATTTTCATATAATGACAGTTTTTATTGATACATTCACAATCTATTTTCTTAATTGACACATGTCACAATCATATCGGGTGAAATATTTGAAGTTAATTTTGGTTTATATTTTTTTAACACAAAATTATTAAAAAGTAAAGTTAGTTAATTATAAAAAAAATAAGATTATTTTTATAGATTTATTTTATTTAGAATTTTAAAAAGGAAATTAATTATTTTATAATTAATTTTCTTTTTAGATTTTTATACAACTATTTTATTTTTAATAGAAAAAATTCTGTTTATTATTTATATATTTTGTCTTATACATACAAACACATATTCATCATATTTACACATACTCATGTACGATAACAACATCAAAATATAAAATTATGTTAGCATCATAAGATGTAATAAAGATAATAAAAAGTTTAGTTGTATCAAGAAATTAAAAGAAAATACCGAGGTAGTACTCTTCATGTAAATACTATTGTGTTTTGTAAAAATAATATGTAGAAGCTTAAACCTAAATATAGATGTGAAATATTTTTAGCTATTTTTGGTCATACTTTTTTAACATACAAAATTATCTATTAAAAAAAAGAAAGTTAATTACTTATAAGACAATAATAAGAGCACATTTAAAATTTTCTTTTAATTAGGCTTTAAAAAAATTAATTTTATTTATTTAAAAGTTAGTTTTTATTCATTTTTTTTACTAAATAATTTTTTATACTTGTAGGATTTTACAATTAGTTTTTGTTTAACATGTTTTCTTAAAAGTTAATATTTATCTTTTATAATTCTCTATCTTTATTATCTCTAAAAACAAACATTATAATAAATAATAATAATAAGACTATTAAGTAATATTTATAATTAATTTTTAAGAAAAAAATCGTTTTTTTTTAAATTTTAGTATATTTATTTTTGATTATAAGAAAGTTTAACACATATCGTATTTTCAAATATATAACTAACATTGTCACAATCATGTAAATTACCAACTTTGAAGAACCAAGCTTTTTATAAAAATACTAACAATAATAATAATAATAATAATAATAATAATAATAATAATAATAATAATAAGACTATTAAATAATATTTATAATTATTTTTTAAGAAAAATCATTTTCATTATTTTAGTATATATATTTTGATATGAGATAGTTTAACACATATCACATTTTTAAATATATAACTGACATGTGTCACAATCATGTTAATTAGCAATTTTGAAGAACCAAGCTCAATATAATATTTTATAATTATTTTTTCATTAAAATTTTAGAAAATGAAAATTATATTAAATAAATTGTTTTCAAATATCTTTATAGGATTTCGGAAAAAGAAAATTTCTAAAATAATTACTACTAAATATTTTTTAAGAAAATATTTTTTCTATTAAATAATTTTTTTAAGTAGTTTTATCAAAATTCGTTTTATTATCTTATTATATATATTTTTAATTATTATATATTTAAACACATGTCACAATATTATAAGGGAAATTGTTATTAAATAGTTTTTTGCAATTATCTTTTGATTATGATTTTAAAAAGGGAAAATTACTATTAAATAATATTTTAATTACTTTTTAATAAAATTTATTTTTGTTAATATCTTAATATATATATTTTTTTAGTTATGATATAGATTAACACATGTCAGATTCTTAAAATATATAATTGCAATGTGTCACGATCATGTTAATTAAAATTTTTGAAGAACTAAACTTTTAGAAAAGAAAAATTCTATTAAATAAATGGTATTCAATTATATTTTCATTAAAATTTTAGAAAAGGAAAATTATATTAAATAAGTTGTTTTCAAATATCTTTATAGGATTTTGGAAAAATAAAATTTCTAAAATAATTACTACTAAATATTAAAAAACATTTTAACTATTAAATAATTTTTAAAATGAGTTTGTATCAAAATTTGTTTTTATTATCTTATTATATATATGTTTAATCATTATATATTTAAACACATGTCAAAATATTATAAGGAAAATTATTATCAAATAGTTTTTTGCAATTATCTTTTGATTAGGATTTTAAAAAAGAAAAATTACTATTAAATAATATTTTAATTACTTTTTGATAAAATTCATTTTCGTTAATATCTTAGTATATATATTTTCAATTATGAGATAGATTAACACATGTGACAATCTTAAAATATATAATTGTCATATGTCGCGATCATGTTAATTAGCAACTTTGAAAAACCAAACTTTATATAATAAGATAATATCTTAATATATATATTTTTAATTATGAGATAGATTAACACATGTCACATTCTTAAAATATATCATTGACATGTGTCGCGATGATGTTAATTAAAAATTTTGAAGAACCAAACTTTTAGAAAAGGAAAATTCTATTAAATAAATGGGTTTCAATTTTTTTAACGATTTTGTAAAAAGAAAATTTCTAAAATAATTACTACTAAATATTAAAAAAAAATTTACTATTAAATAATTTTTAAAAGTAGTTTTTATCAAAATTCGTTTTTATTATCTTATTATATATATGTTTAATCATTATATATTTAAACACATGTCATAATATTATAAGAAAAATTATTATCAAATAGTTCTTTGCAATTATCTTTTGATTAAGATTTTAAAAAAAGAAAATTACTATTAAATAATATTTTAATTACTTTTTGATAAAATTCGTTTTTGTTAATATCTTAGTATATATATTTTTAATTATGAGATAGATTAGCACATGTCACAATCTTAAAATATATAATTGCCATGTGTTGCGATATATTAATTAGCAAATTTTAAGAACCAAGCTTTATATAATAAGATTTATTATATACTAATGTGGTTTTGGAGCTTTGGGTGACATTTATAGTTTTAAAACATCTTATCAAATGAAAAATTATGTGTATGACTTTATGATTATTCAAAAATATAAACTAATTGCATGGTTTCAAGTGATATTTTTACGAATTTTAAAAAGTCACAAAAAATTTCTAAACTAATCCAAATTAACTACAATATTATATAACAAATATAGGAATGATTATTTATTAAGGAGGCAGATGATTTGTTACTTGTTATTTCTTATCTGAGGGTTGCGAGGCATCTAATATATGAAAATAAATTGAGGGTTAATTTTTTTATGTGGTTTTGGAGCTTTGGGTGACATTTGTAGTTTTAAAAAATCTTATCAAATGAAAACTTCTGTGTATGACTTTATGATTATTCAAAGATATAAACTAATTGCATGGTTTCAAGTGATATTTTTACGAATTTTAAAAAGTCACAAAATTTTCTAAACTAATCCAAATTAACTACAATATTATATAAAAAATATAGGAATGATTATTTATTAATGTGACAAATGATTTGTTACTTGTTACTCTCTCTGTTTCGATTTAATTGTCATTGTAGAGTAAAATTTTCGTTTCAAAATAATTGTCATTTTATAATTTCAATGCAAAATTTATTGACCTTATATTCCAATCTATTTTTTTATTGGTTAAAATGTGGCTAGGTGTATTGGTAATGATGTTTTTATTTTAAAAATAGGTAAAATTAATTTTTTTTTTAATTTGTGTGTCCAACTCTAAAATGACAATTAAAATAAAACGGACGGACTGTTTCTTATCTAAGGGTTGAGAGGCACCTAATATATGAAAATTCTGTGTATGACTTTATGATTATTCAAAGATATAAGCTAATTGCATGGTTTCAAGTGATATTTTTACGAATTTCAAAAAGTCACAAAAAATTTCTAAACTAATCCAAATTAACTACAATATTATATAAAAATATAGGAATGATTATTTATTAAGGAGACAAATGATTTGTTACTTGTTATTTCTTATCTGAGGGTTGCGAGGCACCTAATATATGAAAATAAATTGAGGGTTAATTTAAAAAAAAAAATATATTGAAGGTTAAAATTCGAGTTTATGGTTTAGTTTTCCAAAGCACTATGCGATAAATTAGGGGTGAATTGGTTTAAAACCCTTAAAAAATGAAGAAATTAAGAAAATACCTATGATGTGACTAGTTTGTGTCTATGGAGAAAGGTATCACAACATGGGGTGTAGGGTATTTGGTTAATTAGGGTAAAAGTCTAGTGCATGGGGTGCAATTTACCAAATTGAACACCTATTGATAATTTAGAAGTCCATCTGATAATTTTGGCGTCCACATATCAAAACAACCAGTATTAGTTGATGAAAGTTAAAACTGAAAAAAAAAAAAAAACATTATTAAATGGCAATATATATCACACTGCTGTCACTTTCTTAGTTTCTATATTTTCGATTGCGATTTAAAAATTTCAGATAAATATTATAGAGCTAAAGGTGAAGGGAAGCAAATTTAATTTAATTTAATTTAATTTTAAGAGCGAACGAATTATGTTATTTTAAGAATTAATTGGGAAGGAAAAAGTAAGAAATGTCTACGAAAAATAAAGAAATATGTATTTCATGATTGGTTAAAATAATGCAAAGAAAAAAGTAGGCAAAAACAAGTGGGAGAAAGGTGAACAAAAAGAAGAATAAGTGTGGGGAAAATATTTTAGAAGCATAACTTATGCTACAAACACAAAAACTTCATAAATAATCCATCTATACAAGAACTAAACTTGTTCTACATCTCATAGATTTAATATTGTACACATGTAGGATCGAGAAGCTAAATAATTGTATCGTTAACATAAGAAAAAAAACGAAACGCTACGAACATGTTTGGACTTGGGGTTATTACATTAAAATGGCGTATCTCATGCCATCACTAGCCATGAGATGGTTAACCTCTGAGACGCTGGCATAATCTCCAGACATCCATAGTCCATCTGTCCCGCTGACACGTGGCACGGCAAAGCACGAAATGATCGAGAAAGGGAATCGCATCATAACGGCGTTAGCCCCGTCTCGTCTTTCGTTATGAGCTACTACTCCTGCTCCTTGTGTCGTCGAAGCCATCTCAGTCTCGTCAGCTACGCGTGGGCTCTTACGAAGGTTTTGGAGGTTGCGGCGGAGTATGGAAAGCATCTGCGTCATCTCTGATCTCGTTTTAGTTTGCTCTCTCTCTCTTTTGAGTTGATGAGATAGGAGTTGGGAGAAAAGGCACCGTATGGGCTTCTTTTATTTGGAGAAAGATTTGCAAGTGGGCAACTTGGAATTTGCTTTTCATTATTAGTGCCCACTCTTTATCATCTTTATTTTATTTTCTTACCTATATATTTCTTATCTTTTTGTTTGTTTAATTACAATCAGAAAATTTTAGGATAAATTCCCTCCTTTGCCCTCTATTATTACCCTCACGATTATGTGATCATCCATTATACATGTTTAGTTGTACACTTGTACTAGGGATATGGGTCCCGTACAGCTTTTGAATTTTATACTTAGATGATGAAACATTGTTATAAGTATGGATGTGCTTTCTAAATTTCAGGACAACGCCACACGTCTAAAGCAGTTTGGTTTTCATCTGAAATGCAGAAATAGTGAGCTTTGCATAAAATCTTATGGTACTCTCTGATGGGAAGATAAGATCAATGGAGGGGATCGTGGTAGTGTTTGATGCTTTTGCAAAAATCTCAGGATTAAAATAAGTATGGAGAACTGGAGAAGTTGACAATGTATCTGTCTAGGATGACAGAAATTGTAAGACAACAAACGGAAGTACGGTTTCCATTTGACCCATGGAAACTTTTGATGAGGTATTTAGGCCTCCCTATGCTGATGCTATAATTGAACGTATTATCAGCAAATGTTTGATAAAACCCGAAAATATTATGATAATGGACGACTTGGAACCTTACTTTTTCCAAAGACTAAACCTTATCAGTTACTAGGATCGGCCCGTAGGTTATACTTTACTTGTGTGTAGATACTGTAAACCTTCATCATTGTTGCTATTATGAAAATAGTTTTGTATCCCTCAGACGTAGTGTGCCTTAAGAGACTCATGAACCAAACATGGATCGATAACTCAGCTTCCTATTTGTCTCGAGCGTGGACAGCAAGCTCAGTCTCTTCCAAAGAGACTCAGGTACACACAGATAATGATAAATTGTATTTACTGACTAAAATACAAAAATCTTAATTTAAAATCATTAATAAATTCTTAACTGTTACGAAAGACAAGAAAAGATGAGCCGTTTTCGTTGAAAATATAAAAGATGTGGGGCCCGCTGCACTATTTGCACAGTAAATTTTCTTCTATATATAGGAACGTTTGCGTTCGTTTGTAAACACACCATCCTTCTCCTTCAATAACACATCATCTCTTCTTATCAGTATTATCTCCTTCGTACGGGTATAAATTTTCCTTTATTTAAATTCCTCCGATATAATAAAATTTCAGTTCTTTTTATAACACGTTATCAGCACGATCACTCTGCGATTCGGTAAAATTTATTTGTATCATTTATACCCTGTTATAATGGCCGGAATACCGCCTATATTATTTACTATTAATTTAATTTATTTATTGGTCGGCCGAGCCGCCTTATATTCTGTTTATTGTTTATTGGTCGGCCGAGCCGCCTTATATCCTGTTTATTATTTATTGGTCGGCCGAGCCGCCTTATATTATGTTTGTTATTAATTGGTCGGCCGAGCCGCCGTATAATTTATTTATTACTCTGCATTGATCGGCTGAGCCGTCGCATGATTTGTTGTCATAACATAAATATTTCATTGCCATAATTTTTACTTTTATGAAATTTTATAGATTTGATTGACTGTTTAATACGATATTTTCAGACTGTTTTTTAGTGCACTCGATTTAACCCCAACGGTCACAAAGAAATTTTTTCAAAAATTTCCCCTTTCTCCAACGGTAATGAACAGTAATTTTCATCTATAAATACAACTCATTTTCACTCCATTTCATCATCCAAAACATTTCATCTTCTCTCAAAAATTTCAAATCGCTCTCCTCCGATTTATCATTTCAAGAAAGATGATTCGCGCACTTTTGTTTTTATGTGCCATTTTTATTTGTGTTTCTATTTATGGTTTACTCGTTGGAGAATTTACTCCGAGTGAATTTAAGATGAATATCGGTTTAATTTTCTTTACATCGCTTTTCCTTGTAATTGCTTGCATGATTAATGTAAACGGTTTTTAAATTATGAAGTTCTAATAAAATATTTTTATTTTGTGTTTTTAGAAATACAAATGGCAAACATCGAGAAACTCCAGTTCCTGGCTCTGAAAGTAACCGGCGAAAATTATGTCAGATGGGTCACAAATGTGAAACCTTATCTTGTAATAAAAAAGATAACTGAAGCGATAGAAGTCGGTAACAAATCGCCACCCGAGCATATAGCCGAAGCGATAATCTTCCTGAAGAAGCATTTAGATGAGAATCTAACTCACGACTATGGAGACGTTGAGGACCCAGCCGTACTATGGCAAGCCTTGAAAGATAGGTTCGATAATCAAAAGGAAATCAATCTCCCTCACGCTCTTGAAGAGTGGAAAACCCTGAGGTTTCAGGATTTCCAAAGGGTTAGAGATTACAATTCCACTATCTTGAGGATAGTTGCACAATTAAAATATTGTGGTAACCCTGTCACCGAAGCAGAAATGCTTGACAAGACATACAATACTTTCCACAAAGAACACAACGTCTTATCCCGAATTTACAGAAAATGTGGGTACACCAAATTTTCTGAATTGATGGTAACACTCATGTTGGCTGAAAAGAACGATGAGTTACTAATCAAAAACCATAATTCCCGACCTACGGGAGCCAAGGCATTTCCCGAAGTGAATGCTACGGCGGTAGAATATTCGGGAAGGAGAAACCAGACCAACCGAGGTCGTGGTCGGCGTTTCAACAACAAACGTGGAAAGCCTTACTATCCTAAAAGTATTAGATCTAACAAATGGGTTAGATCTGAACAACCTCCTAAAGGCAAAGAAACCGAAGAGGATACCACAAAGAAAAGTGAGACTGTATGTTACAGATGTGGATGTAAAGGACATTGGTCCCGTACCTGTCGTACTCCCCCACATTTGTGCAAGTTATATCAAGAGTCCATAAAAGGAAAGGCTAAAGAGGTGAACCTCACGGAAAATGTTGAAGGGACCTCATACCTTGAATCCTCCGACTTCGCTAATGAGCTGGACTAGATTACTCCTGAAGAGAATCGAAATGCCTATGATAAGAGTATTGAATAGTTTTCAGTATTACCATGTATAATTATTATATTTCATGTTTTAAACAAATAATGATGTTTTTAACGTCATCTTATTGTATAATTATTATGTGTTTCCTTATATGAATGAATTTTATGTTTTTCTTTTATTAATATTTATGACAATTTCAGAAATGGATCAGAATACTAATGAAGCAAAATCCAAGAAACGGATTCGTGAAATATGCATACCAGATAGTGGAACAACGCACACTATTCTGAGACAAAAGAGATATTTCTCTGATATAAAACCGACAAGAATTGTCGTCAATACAATATCAGGTCCTGCAGACGTGATTGAAGGAACTGGTAAAGCAAACTTTACTTTACCGAATGGAACAAAATTTTCCATAAATAATGCTCTATATTCTCCAAGTTCTAAAAGGAATTTGTTGAGTTTTAAAGACATATATCTTCACGGATATGATACTCAGTCTGCAACTGAGGATGGAAAGAAATACATGTATGTAACTTCTGAGAAATGTGGCAGAAAACACATATTGGAAAAGTTTCCAGAGCTTCCTTCGGGGTTACATCATACTATATCGATGAGATCGAATCAAATCTTGTAGTAGAACGGAGCCCAGAAGAGTTCACGTTATGGCATGATCGCCTTGGCCACCCAGGAACTACAATGATGCGTAAAATCATAGAAAGTTCACATGGTCATCCACTGAAAATCCAGGAGATTTCTCAAGGGAATAAAATGACATGTGTTGCATGTTCTCTAGGAAAATTGATCGTAAGGCCATCGCCAACCAAAATCGATAAAGAATCACCAAAGTTCCTTGAAAGAATTCAAGGCGATATATGTGGACCTATACACCCACCTTGTGGACCATTCCACTATTTTATGGTATTAATTGACGCATCCAGTAGATGGTCACACGTTTGTCTATTATCATCTCGAAATGTGGCATTTGCGAGATTTCTAACTCAGATAATCAAACTGCGAGCACAGTTTCCTGATTATACTATTAAAAGAGTTAGACTAGACAACGCTGGTGAATTCACATCCCAAGCATTCAATGACTATTGTATGGTAATGGGAATTGAAGTTGAACATTCGGTTGCTCATGTTCATACGCAAAATGGTTTGGCTGAATCTTTAATTAAGCGTCTGCAATTGATTGCAAGACCATTGATCATGAGATCAAAACTTCCAACCTCTGTATGGGGACATGCCATTTTGCATGCAGAAGCACTCATTCGGATCAGACCGAGTGCATACCATAAGTATTCCCCACTACAGTTAGCGTTTGGTCGAGAACCAAACATTTCCCACTTTAGAATCTTTGGTTGTGCGGTATATGTGCCTGTAGCACCACCACAACGTACAAAGATGGGACCACAAAGAAGATTGAGAATATATGTTAGTTTTGATTCCCCATCAATTATAAGATACCTAGAACAACAGACTGGTGACGTCTTTACAGCACGTTTTGCTGATTGTCATTTTGACGAAAATGTATTCCCAGTTCTAGGGGGAGAAAACAAAAATGTTGGAAGTGATATAAAATGGAGTGTACCATCATTGTTATATCTTGATCCTCCCACTAAAGAGTCAGAACTAGAAGTTCGACGAATTATGCATTTACAGAGTATAGCTAACCAGCTACCTGATGCATTTGTAGATACCAAGACGGTAACTAAATCTCATATACCAGCTGCAAATGCTCCTGCTCGTATCAAAATGCCAAATGAACAAGAAAAGGAGGATGACACACGAGAGCCAAAAACACGCCTGAAGCGTGGTAGACCTGTTGGTTCTAAGGATAAGAATCCTAGGAAACAGAAGAAAACTGAAATATATGATGCACCCAAAATAGCAGAAAATATTTTGGAAGAAATAAATGATAAGGATTCTGATGAATCAGAGCATCATGAATCAGAGCATCATGAATCGAAAGATAATCATGAGATTTCTATTAATTACATCCATAATAAAAGGATATGGAATAGAAATGAACAAAATGACCTTGATGATGCTTTCTCATATATTGTGTCAAGTGAAATAAATGAAGAAATCGATGATCCAGAACCAAAATCTGTCTATGAATGTCAAAAGAGACATGATTGGGAACAATGGAAAAATGCAATACAAGCTGAACTTGATTCGCTTAATAAACGAAAAGTATTTGGATCTATTGTGCTCACACCTGCAGATGTGAGACCAGTTGGGTACAAATGGGTTTTCGTTCGAAAGCGAAATGAGAAAAATGAGATTACGAGATACAAAGCTCGTCTAGTGGCTCAAGGTTTTTCTCAAAGACCTGGAATCGATTATGAAGAAACGTATTCTCCAGTTATGGATGCAATCACGTTTAGATTCCTGATGAGTCTAGCAGCTGATAAAAATCTAGAGATGCGTCTCATGGATGTTGTTACAGCTTATCTATATGGATCATTAGATACTGATATCTACATGAAAGTTCCTGATGGATTTAAAATGCCAGAAGCATTAAGTTCCAAACCTAAAGAGTTATGTGCAATAAAATTGCAAAGATCATTATATGGGTTAAAGCAATCTGGACGTATGTGGTATAATCGTCTCAGTGATCATTTAACAAAAAAAGGATATGTGAATGATCCTATATGCCCATGTGTTTTCATCAAGAAAACAATATCCGGATTTGTAATAATCGCGGTATATGTTGATGATCTTAACATTATCGGAACTCAAAAGGAAATACAAAAGGCATCAGACTATCTCAAAGGAGAATTTGAGATGAAAGATCTTGGACAGACACAGTATTGTCTTGGCCTACAAATAGAACATTCACAAAATGGTATATTTGTGCATCAATCCACATACACTAAAAGAGTGTTGAAACGATTTAACATGGATAAATCAACTCCTCTTAGCACTCCAATGGTCGTTAGATCACTTAATATTGAAAGTGATCCATTTCAACCACCTGAGGAAAAAGAAGAGATACTTGGTCCGGAAGTACCATATCTAAGTGCAATTGGAGCACTGATGTACCTTGCAAATTGTACACGGCCTGATATATCATTTGCTGTGAATCTTTTGGCAAGATTCAGCTCATCCCCAACTCGAAGACATTGGAATGGGATTAAGCATGTTTTTCGTTATCTCCAAGGGACCATTGATTTAGGCTTGTTTTATCCTAAAAGTTCAAAAGGTCAAATGGTTGGTTTTGCAGATGCAGGATATCTTTCAGATCCACACAAAGCCCGATCGCAAACAGGATACGTTTTTACGATCGGAGGCACTGCTATATCTTGGCGTTCTCAGAAACAAACGCTCGTGGCTACTTCTTCAAATCATGCTGAGATCATTGCACTCCATGAAGCAAGTAGAGAATGTGTATGGCTAAGATCAATAAGCCGACACATCTGTTCAAGCAGTGGAATTGACGAAAATATAGAGCCAACTATTTTATATGAAGATAATGCAGCATGTGTTGCACAAACAAAGGACGGATATATCAAAAGCGATAGAACGAAACATATTCATCCGAAGTTCTTCTCATACACTCAAGAGCTCGTGAAGAAGAAAGAGATTGAAGTAAGATATGTCCAATCATGCGACAATGCAGCTGACCTCTTCACAAAATCACTTCCGACTTCGATATTCAGAAAACATGTTCGTAACATTGGAATGCGTCATCAGAAGGATCTATGACTGTTCATTCGAGGGGGAGCTTACGTAGTTGTACTCTTTTTACCTTACTATGGTTTTTTCCATTGGGTTTTCCTAGAAAGGTTTTTAACGAGGCAACAAAGACGCTAAGCGAGAGCAGATAGTGACACCGGCCCCCAAGGGGGAGTGTTACGAAAGACAAGAAAAGATGAGCCGTTTTCGTTGAAAATATAAAAGATGTGGGGCCCGCTGCACACACCATCCTTCTCCTTCAATAACACATCCTCTCTTCTTATCAGTATTATCTCCTTCGTACGGGTATAAATTTTCCTTTATTTAAATTCCTGCGATATAATAAAATTTCAGTTCCTTTTATAACATTAATTATATTATTAGAATAGTGAAGGTACAAAAAAAACGGATCTGAAACACAGGGTATATGTTTACAAACTATAAGTTAAAGTATTACTGGCTAATATCGTATAAGTTGTACGCTAAATTTGAAAAAGGCGGTTACGTTTTCATAAATACGTGGTGGCGATTCGACCGACAATGTCGTCTTATTACATGAAACGAAAACACACAATAAAATGTATTAATTAACCTTTTAACTGAGAAAAGGATAGTCAGTGTAACCCACGACAGGATCAGAAGTATAAAACGTCGATCTATCATATACTTATGCAACACCGCATCAACTTCAAACCTTTTTGGCAGATTCGGGTTCGCCAGAAACCACCGACCATAAGCCACCAGATCAGTCCTTCCCTTCTCCACCGCGCTCCCGTCTTCCCTCTTGAAACTTCTAGCGTCGATGGAAGTCCCCGAGAAGGCTCTCCTCATCGGCGTTAGCGTGTGAGGACACTCTGTTACCTCACCCATTGTTTTCATCCTCGCTTCGATCACGTGACAGTATAAGATTCCGTATTTCTTCAGAGACTCCGCCATGTGAACCGCTAACGCTTGTGGGTTTTGTAATGATCCACCGTAATCGTCAGTTCTGTCTGTCTTTCATGAAATGGTCGATAAGATAGCCATAAGCTCCATGGATCTCTACTCCTTTGAAGCCTGCAAGCAACAACAACATTCAAGGACACGTATATAATGTAAGAGCCTTTCTTCTTGAACAATATCATAGAATAATGATAAACACTTTATTATTCTCAAATTAGCAAAAAATTTTTTGCCCAAAATAGCATTGATTAAAACAATTTGAAATATTTTTTATTTTTTATTTTATATTTGGATTTGAGTTTGAGTTTAGTGATTAAAATTTAGAGTTTAGTATTTATGGAAGGAGATTATAGTATGGTTTGAAATAATTTAATCGTTTTACCTTTTAATTACTGTTAGTTTAACTATTTTTATGTGTTTCATAATGTTTTTAATGTTATCTAATTCATTTGTCCAATAATCAATGTTTAGTTTCACCAATGGGTGTGATTACCAGTTGACCAAAAATAAAAAAGCGTGCTTACCAGCTTCCATAGCGTTCCTTGCTGCAAGCCTGAAATGGTTGACAATGGTGGGGATCTCTTCTGTACTTAGGCGTCTTGGAGGGGTAAACATGGCTTCATCGATGGCATTAGAGCGGATCTGAGGCATCAATGGCTTGTCCGTACAGGAGATGGGAGCTTGCCCATTTGGCTGAAAACCTCTGTTAGAAACTCTGCCAACATGCCAGATCTGACAGAAGATGATGCCGCCTTTGTCGTGAACAGCATCCACGATTGGCTTCCATGCCTTCACATGCTCTTTAGTCCTATTCCAGGTGTATCTTGATACCTTCAAGAGCAGGAAACCACACAAACGTGGGTCAGATCATAACCCACAAACAAAAATCACAAACTTTATATCGAAGTGAGTAGATATAGAAGAATATATTAACAAATTTTTGAATAACTTTTTTTTTTGAGTAAATTTAACTTTCTTTTAAAAAAAAAAGAGAGAGAGAAGAAGTAGCAACCCTTGAGCTGTATCTGAAACTCCCGACCTCCTGGAGTGGTTCTCTGACAGCGTGAGGTTGAGCAACGTTTTCGTATGATCTCTGTCTCGTCAATGGTGCAAGAACAACCCTGAATCATAAACAAAAGGATTCAAGTTTTGGGCTAATAGAAAACTGAGAAGCAGAAGGGCATAAATAACATATAGAACATACCTGTGGGAAAGATTGAATCTACCTATCTTGTAGAGCGTGAGGAGAGGGATACTCTGTTTCATTACTGCGTTTTCCATTAGTTCTTTCTTGTCTCTCTGATTCTCTCTTAAAACACTTTGAATGTGTATGTAGATGAATACATGCGCACATATTTTTTGCTAGACTTCAAATCGAAAAAAAATACCCTCGAGTTAGCCATTAAGATAGATGAGTAGCAGAGAGATGAAGATGAAGGGATTGCGATTTCCAGAATAGAAATACTAACCTATTTATACCCGATATTACAGATCTCGCCGACGGAAACAACGCATTGAAAACTTGTAGTGGGCGTCTGAATAAATGGGATTAAAGACGTGGAAACCATAACGCGATCCGTTACAGAAACAGCCAGAACACTTGATCGTCACCTTCACCGCCGGACTGAGAGAAACAAAGAAAGCACATGCTTTCACGCCCACAGATTAGGGTTAGCGCATAGTAAGGTGGTTGCCGGAAACATATTACAATCTTAAGCCCAATAGTTATTACACAGACACATAACGTAGAAAGCCCAGACGGTAACAAAAATATGAATAGCTGCGTTTTATTAAATGTACACGTGTCGGCTCTAGGATGCACGAATTAGAGAGCTGGAATCCTAGGTGGACACTCTGGGAGAGAAACAAAGCCTTTTTTATATAAATAGATAGATAGATACTAGATTTTTTGATTTCCTATTTACATTTTTTTTATAAATTGTTATTTTTGAACTTAGCTATTTATTTGTTTGTATTATAAAAGTAAAATTACTGTTACTAAAGTATTTATAGTTTCTTATAAGTACATAATTTTAATATCACATAGATTATACTATGCTATACACTACTATGAATACTTTATTAATAATTAGTTTTATTTTTAATAATATTAAGATAATATAATAGAAAATTGTTTTATATACATTTTTCTATGAAATTTATTTAAAGTGTGCTTTATTATTTTTCATAGTTAAGTTTTTATACAATTTTACCATTTAAATAACTAATATTTAGATATCAGTTTGTTTGTATACGTAAATGTATAAATGTATTTATAAACATGTGTATATTGTTTCTTAATAAAAAAAATTAAACGCGTCATATAGATTGTTCCATGCTTATTAACTAATACAACACTGTTATAAATATTTTATTATAATTTTATATGTATTTCTATTTGAATGACATAAAAGATTAATCCCTATGCAATATATCTAACTTTTTTGTATTTACCAAATTTTTAGAATGAATGTATTATTATATACTTATTTTATGCATATTTGTATTTAAAATACTCTTATTTAATTCTTTTAAATGCATATCTAATAGTTTTATATGTATATTTAGGTCTAAATCATAATAAATATTTTGATGAAATTTAAATAATAGTAACTATCTGTTTGTTAGATATAAGAAAAGTAGAAAAAAAAATATATATATATATATATATAATTTATGCTAATATTAAGTAATATTTTATTTATTAAAATAAAAAATTAAAATCTAAAAAATTAAATATATCTCCTACTTGATATAGTTACAATATAAATTAGTGGTGAGATTATGATGTTTTAGCGGTTCACAAAATGTTTTCCCCGATTGAGAAGTTACTTTTCTCGGAAAAGGGTTACCATGTACTTCGATTTATTATTATTAGTGACCTAATTTAAAAAAAAATATTTTAGATAATAAAAAAATTTAGGTATGTTTCATAAAAACATGTTTGGTTAGTTAAATGAATATTTGGATTATGACTTTTTAAAAACAATTGTCTCAAAATTTATTAAAATCTAATTGTTAATTAGTAAATAACTATGTTAATTTATTTAATTGATAAAAGGCAATTCAAAAGCATATAAACAAACTGTTTAATCAACAATATGTGTATTAATTGTGGATTATTCTTACCACATTTTATTTTTAATAGAACTTTGTAAGCTTATTATAAGCCAAAACTGAATTGGCCCAGTAAGAAAGAAACGAAAATTGACCAATGTTTTTAAGAACCTTTTATAATTTATTATAAAATTAGATGATTTTGTAGCCAACACCAATATAAAAATACTAAAATTTTATTTTTTACTTATTTGATTAGGTTAAATATTTTAATATTAATTATATATTTTATTTTTATGTATATGCTATTTTATGTTTTGACATACTTTATGAATTTTTTAAATAAATTTTAGTGTTATGTTTTAAGATAGTTAGCATATATATCAAGTTAGTTAATTTTAGTTCATATTTTGAAATTAATTTATAGATTTACTTTAGAAATATTAAGATTTATAAAAATATTAAACAATGATACTGATTTGGAATATTTTTCGTTTTTTTATTTATATATGAATATTTTTAATAGTATATAGCCCTTATCGTAATATTGGCTGTGGACATAATTTGTTTTTTTCTTGTTAAACTCTTTTTATGTTAAGTTTTCAAGAATTTAGTATAAATACCAATCTAATTTTTAAGATAATTAATACATTAGTTAATTTATCATTTTTGTAATTTTGTATTTATTTTTATTTTACTTTCACATACATGATTAATAGAACATTTTTTTGTGTTGATTTCTTTTTTAAAATGTTATTTTTGTTCGATAAAATTTTATTTTTAATTTTCAAATATTTAGTTTAAAAATAAAGTTAATTATTTCTGGCAAAAAAAATTTTAACTTATTTAATTTTATTTTGAGAGAAATAAAATATCTGAAATTTTATATTTAAAAAAATCAAATTAACATTTTGAGAATACATATTATTAATAATAATTTTAGCTTCTATGTGACCACTTTAAATAGCACATAGCCTCAATTTTAAAATCATATGTGCTTTAGATTCATATTTTCTTTATTATTTCAAATTCTTTTATTTTTTAATATTATATTTTATACGTAAAATTTATGTTATTCTTCCAAATATTTAGTTTATATATCAATATGATTCCTTTAATGATTTTGGCTTTTTCTAAATTTTACATTGATTATGAAAGAAACAATTTTTGAAAGTTCTATAAGTAATATATAAAATGGTGATTAACATATTTTTCTTGGTGCTTCAAGATAATATATGGATATTCTCAATAATTTACGGCATCAAATTATATATAGTATATGTTATTTGTGAATATTTTCAGTTATTTCTGTTTTTTAAAGCATATAGTCCATATCATATTAAAGGTTACATACATAATTATATTTTTAGTAATATATGCGATCAATACCAATTCCTATAAGGTACGTGAACAATCTCTTATTATATTAAGTTTTCAATAATTAGCTACAAATATCAATCTAACTTTAAAGATAAGTTTTACAAATTTTAATTTATCTTTTAATAGTTTTGTGCTGATTTTTATTTATTTTTACATACGTGATTATTTATAAATATGTTTTTTAAAAATTTGTTTCTTTTTGAATATTTTTATTTTTGTTAATTTTTTGTTTAATTTCAAATATATAATTATTTTATATATCAAGTTAATTATCTTTAATAATATTTTTATTTACTTTATCAAATTAAGATGCTGACTTTTATATTATTATAATGATATTTTTAAATTCTATGTGAACACTTAAATAATATATATCCTCAATTTTGAAATCATATGTTATTTAGATTCATATGTAATGAAAAAGTGATTTAGATTTACATTGTCTTTATTATTTGAAATCCTTATATTTTTTAAGATTATTTTTGTTACTTAATTTTATGTTGATCTTCCAAACATTTATTTCTTATAATAAACTGATTCTTTTAGTTATTTGGCAATTTTGCTTACAAAATTTATTATTGATATTTTTTTGAAAGAAATAGCTTCCATTTTGAAATCATATTTTGTTAGATTCATATGTAATGAAAAGTGCTTTAGATTCATATTGTTTTTATTATTTTAAAATCTTGTATTCTTTAAGATTTTTTTTGTTAGTTGATTTTATGTTGGTCTTTCAAAGGTTTACTTTATATATCAAATTGATTCCTTTAATAATTTTGCATTTTCACTAAATTGAATAGTAGTTTCCTTTTTATTTTGAAATGAACATTTTTTGAAAATCTTGAAATTTTTAAAATAATAATTAAAATGGTAATTTGACATATTTTGGTGCTTTAAAATAATATGTGGATATTCTCAATGATTTATTGCATAAAATTACATATAGTACATATTTTTGTTGAATATTTTCAGCAGTATATAACCTAAATTTTGTAAATCATGTGTTTTAGATTTATATAGTTATAATTGTTTGAAAGTATTGCATTTTTAAATTAACTATTATATTTGTTTGTTATTTTTTATGTTAATTTTCGAAACTTTATTTTATATAGTATAGATTTGTACATGATGTTTTTAACTTTGTAAGTTTAACTTATTTGATAATTATTTATATTTTATTTTGAAATAAAAAAATTCGTAATATTAACATTTTTAGAAGTACCAAATTGAAAAACGATTTGGTATATTTTTGGTGCTTTAAAATAATATGTGAACATTCTCAATGATTTATAATATCAACTTATATATAGTATATGTTAGTTTGAATATTTTCAATAGTATATAACCTAAACTTTGAAAATCATGAGTTTAAATTTAGATTTATATAGTTATATTTGTTTGAAAGTCTTGTATTTTTAAATTAATTATTCTTTTCGTTATTTATTTTTTAATTTTCGAAAAATATTAAACATTATGTTAACTTAATATAGTATTTATATTTTTGTAAATTTACCTTATTCGATATTGATTTATATTTTAGTTTGAAATAAACATTTTTTTTGGTAATATTAACATTTTTATAAATAGTAAACTTAAATAATAATTTGTCATACTACGATTGGTCGTTTAAATTCTATGTGGACGCTCTCGATGGCTTATAGCCTCAACTTTTATATAGTATAGACTAGATTTTTTACTCCCGCTACGCGCGAATCTGCTTTAATAATTTAATTTAATTTTGCAATATTTTTTAAGAAAAAGATGAATTTCGTAAAAAATATTTTTATTAATATTATTAAAATATTATTTAATTTCCTATTTACATTGTTTTTATAAATTTGTTATTTTTGAACTTAGCTATTTATTTGTTTGTATTATAAAAGTAAAATTACTGTTACTAAAGTATTTATAGTTTCTTATAAGTACATAATTTTAATATCACATAGATTTCTCAGTACATATACACTACTATACTATGCTATACACTACTATGAATACTTTATTAATAATTAGTTTTATTTTTTAATAATATTAAGATAATATAATAGAAAATTGTTTTATATACATTTTTCTATGAAATTTATTTAAAGTGTGCTTTATTATTTTTCATAGTTAAGTTTTTATATAATTTTACCATTTAAATAACTAATATTTAGACATCAGTTTGTTTGTATACGTAAATGTATAAATGTATTTATAAACATGTGTATATTGTTTCTTAATAAAAAAATTAAAAACGTCATATAGATTGTTCCATACTTATTAACTAATACAACACTGTTATAAATATTTTATTATAATTTTATATGTATTTATATTTGAATGACATAAAAGATTAATCCTTATGCAATATATCTAACTTTTTTGTATTTACCAAATTTTTAGCATGAATGTATTATTATATACTTATTTTATGCATATTTATATTTAAAATACTCTTATTTAATTCTTTTAAATGCATATCTAATAGTTTTATATGTATATTTAGGTCTAAATCATAATAAATATTTTGATGAAATTTAAATAATAGTAACTATCTGTTTGTTAGATATAAGAAAAGGAGAAAAAAAAATATATATATATATATATATATAATTTATGCTAATATTAAGTAATATTTTATTTATTAAAATAAAAAAAAACCTAAAAAATTAAATATATCTCCTACTTGATTTAGTTACAATATAAATTAGTGGTGGGATTATGATGTTTTAGCGGTTCACAAAATATTTTCCCGGATTGAGAAGTTACTTTTCTCGGAAAAGGGTTACCATGTACTTCGATTTATTATTATTAGTGACCTAATTTAAAAAAAAAAATTTTAGATAATAAAAAAATTTAGGTATGTTTCATAAAAACATGTTTGGTTAGTTAAATGAATATTTGGATTATGACTTTTTAAAAACAATTGTCTCAAAATTTATTAAAATCTAATTGTTAATGAGTAAATAACTATGTTAATTTATTTAATTGATAAAAGGCAATTCAAAAGCATATAAACAAATTGTTTAATTAACAATATGTGTATTAATTGTGGATTATTCTTACCACATTTTATTTTTAATAAAACTTTGTAAGCTTATTATAAGCCAAAACTGAATTGGCCCGGTAAGAAAAAAACAAAAATTGACCAATGTTTTAAGAACCTTTTATAATCTATTATAAAATTAGATGATTTTGTAGCCAACACCAATATAAAAATACTAAAATTTTATTTTTTACTTATTTGATTAGGTTAATTATTTTAATATTAATTATATATTTTATTTTTATGTATATGCTATTTTATGTTTTGACATACTTTATGAATTTTTTAAATAAATTTTAGTGTTATGTTTTAAGATAGTTAGCATATATATCAAGTTAGTTAATTTTAGTTCATATTTTGAAATTAATTTATAGATTTACTTTAGAAATATTAAGATTTATAAAAATATTAAACAATGATACTGATTTGGAATATTTTTCGTATTTTTATTTATATAATATGTTAACCATATTTACACCGTGACGTGGCAAAAGCCCCACCTCGGTTTTCTAGTTCTATAAGTAATATATAAAATGGTGATTAACATATTTTTCTTGGTGCTTCAAGATAATATATGGATATTCTCAATAATTTACGGCATCAAATTATATATAGTATATGTTATTTGTGAATATTTTCAGTTATTTCTGTTTTTTAAAGCATATAGTCCATATCATATTAAAGGTTACATACATAATTATATTTTTAGTAATAATATGCGATCAATACCAACTCCTATAAGGTACGTGAACAATCTCTTATTATATTAAGTTTTCAATAATTAGCTACAAATATCAATCTAACTTTAAAGATAAGTTTTACAAATTTTAATTTATCTTTTTATAGTTTTGTGCTGATTTTTATTTATTTTTACATACATGATTATTTATAAATATGTTTTTTAAAACTTTGTTTCTTTTTGAATATTTTTATTTTTGTTAATTTTTTGTTTAATTTCAAATATATAATTATTTTATATATCAAGTTAATTATCTTTAATAATATTTTTATTTACTTTATCAAATTAAGATGCTGACTTTTATATTATTATAATGATATTTTTAAATTCTATGTGAACACTTAAATAATATATATCCTCAATTTTGAAATCATATGTTATTTAGATTCATATGTAATGAAAAAGTGATTCAGATTGATGCTTCTTGGATTGATAATGTACTAACTAGTGGTATGGAATGGTGTCTTAAGGATAAGTTATCATAGGTACATGGATGGTGCTAATGGTTGTCACTGGAGCCTCTATGTTCTTCACGCGGAGATGGACGACCTCTTGTGGGATATGTCCAGTTTAAGTAAGAAGAGAATATTCTTGATTAGGTTTAAGATGGAATATGCGAATTTGCTGAAAGTGACTAAGGAAATCTACCAGATTGGCTCTTTTCAAAAAAAAAAAATCTACCAGATTGGACTTTTTATGTCGAAATCAGATCTCTTTGTTATCATAGAGAACAGTTTGCAGATTTAGCCTAATTTTAATTGGGAAATATCCTAAGATATCAATAAAAGGACATTTGTCGCAAATATAAACGATAAAAATGACCAAAATATTTCATTAAAGAGGTAAATATACACTTATGTCCTTAATGTTAACTAAACCAAACCTTAGGGTTTAGAGTTAAGGAGTGAGGATTTGGGATTAAGTTTTAAAATTTTATAAAATAAAAAATAAATATTAAAATTTTGAAAATAAACCTTTGAAAAATAGTTTCAAAAAGTATTTTGAATTACAAAAAAAATTCAAATTTTTTTTTTTTTTAAAGTTCAAATTTAAAAACATATAATCTGAAACTAGATAATTCTTTTATTTGTATTTATATATCTAGGGTATTAAAGTCGTTTTACCTATTAAATGAAATATTTTGGTCATTTTCCTTTTTATAGTCTATTTTTGTGATAAAACTTGAAAAATGTCTATTTAGGAGAATTGCCCATTTTAATTTCACATAATGTTAATTTTTGTATGAATTGTTTTGCCAAAGAAGCGCGTACACATGAGTATTTTTTTCTTCCATATAAGTTATAATCAATCAGTAATAATGGTTACAACCTTTTGGGATAACTGATACGGCCTGGAGCATCCTCAAATACAAGGTTCTAGAGCCAATGTATGACCAGCTAAGCCACTGATAAAGACGTGATTCAAATGGCCAATCAAAGAGTTTATTGGCTTAATCTATGACATATATATAGACTGAGAAAGAAAATGGGCTCTTGATGCGGCCTTCATTAGTCATGGATTGACCATGGACCAGCAAGGACAACAATCATATGATCAATATCGACGAAAATTACTCTACCTGAATGGAAGACCCAAGTTTTGTAAACCAGGAGCTAGCAACGAGCCGGTTTGGTCAAGAAATGAGCTCGCAGCAAAATAAAAGATCAAATCCCCCAAATCTAGCTAATATTGATATATGATGAGCTATCTTTTTTATAATTTGACTCACTCGCACACTCCTTCACTGAACAGAAGGGGCTATACCGGTGGTGGACTTGCCACCCCCACATAACTCCACCTAAATTAAACGAATATCATCACTTTTCTTTATAAATGTAGAGTCATCCCATTAAGAAAGGTGAGACTTTTTTGAAAAGAAAATATATAATACTATTAGAAAGAGATTTCATTAGGAAATCCAGAAGGCCACACACCTAGCCACAGTGTACCTCCGACCGGACGTGTGGTCATGCCTGCATCATCTCGTCACTTGGAGGTAAATTCAAATCATCTATAAAATGAAAGGAGAAGTTTCAATTTTACCATAAATTTGATACCACTTTTTAAATTTACCCTTCAATGATAATCATTTTCATAAGGAAAAATGATAGCTAGCTACATCAAGTATTGGCCATCACATGGCTAACCATGCCAACTATATTAATGCATGTTTAACTACACGAACTATATGTTACGCATGACCACATCCCCCAAGTTAATGACGTTATGTAATCAACATCATTAAGTTAAATAGAGTAACCGGCGATGGACACGTGGATGTCGGAAACTAAACGCTGTTAATTATCCCGTTAAGACAGATTGTAACCCGACCCGTCTACCCAATATTTCTATAATTCTAATCCGGCCCAAACATAAATAACCCACCCGACCCGATCTGTTTCTTCAACTCTTCCTCTTCTTTTCTCACGAAACCAGACATATGAGAAATTAGGGTTTGGATGCAAATCACTGAGAAAAACTAAGGTTGTGAAATCTTGTGTGGTTACTAAACAAATCAAGGAAGAAGAATAAAGAGAATTCTCGTTGAGATGAGGTAATTGCTTCATATCAAAACTTTATAGTTTCAATTGGTTGTTAATGTCTCAGTTTTTAAGGATTGTGGTGTCGGGTTGTTGTCTGAGTTTTTAAGGATAATAGTGGTTTTGTATGTTAGTTTATTGTGTTTATGCTTGTTTATTGTCAAGATGTGGTCCTCATGTGGTCTTCTTGTCGGCTTTATGTTTTATATGTATATTAATGGTGCTTTTTTTGGACTTTTAAACACAGTGACGAGGATTTGGTGGTGAAAGTAAAATGTTATCACTCTGGAAAATTTGAAAAGAAAGAAGCGATTGTAGATTACGTAGATGGAGAGGTCACTATGTTTGAGGTGGATTATAATTGTGTCTTCACATCCTTGGTGTCAAAGTTGACTGAGAGAAATATCGTTACTGGGAAAGTATGGTTCAAGCTCCCATATGAAAATATTGAAGATAGAAAGCCGTTGTGGGAAAATGTGGAGAAAAACAAGAAGAAACTGGAAACAGCAGGTCGATGGTATAAGGAGGTCGACATATATATTGAAAAGGATGGTATTAAAGAGGCTAGAGAAAATGGTGTACATGAAGAGATGGCCATTGAACCGATTCATGAAGGTGGTGAGCATGGGAGTGGTGATGAAGTTGAAGATCCAACATATGGGGTCGAAGCTTCAGATGATGATAGTGTAGATTTTGAGGCAGGTTTGTCTGAAAATTCAGAGTCTGATGATGAGGTTGAGGTAGTTGAGGAGGAGATAGAGATTTTAGAAGATGTGGATTATGAAGAACAAATTCCAGATGAAGATGAGGTTTACCCTGCCACTGATGACTCATCTGGTGATGAAGAAGAACAAGCTGAGAGGCTGGTTAAAAGAAATGTGCTTGATGGTGTTTTCAGTCTGAGGCAACTATTCAGTACTGGAGAGGAGTTTAAGGAGAATGTGATCAGATACATTCTGAAGACAAGGAGAAATGTTGTCTTTGATAGATGGGAGAAGACTAAGCTTGGTGCAAGGTGTGATGAGAAAGATTGCGGGTGGCGCATCTACTGCTCAGTGGAGAATCCAATCGGGAAGTGGATGGTGAAAACCTATGAGGACGAGCATCAGTGTCATCCTGTGGGAAGGTGTAAACAGATCAAGAGTCCTGTGATAGCTGATCTATTTTTAAAAGACATTAGGCGCGATCCAGAAATGAGTGCTCCTGAAATCAAAGATGAAATGAAGAGGAGGTACAACATCATCATCTCACCTCCACAGTCGCAAGTTGCTAGGCGAATGATCTTTGATAAACTCCAAGCTGAAACGAATGAGCAGTTTGCGAGACTTAGAGATTACGAGCATGAAATTAAGAGGTATACTTGTTTTTCATTACCTTTCATTCTTGATAATACTTTCATTATGTTGATATTTATTGACTATATTTTTCAGGACAAATAAAAACACAACTGTGGAGATCAACACCATCAGAAGAGATGATGGAGAGGAAATATTCTCACAAATCTACATCTGTTTTGAAGCTCTAAAGAGGTCGTGGAAAGCCAACTGCAGACCTATCATCGGCTTAGATGGTACATTCTTAAAACATTCTGTCCAGGGGATGATTCTCACCGCAATTGGAAGGGATCCAAATAATCAGATATATCCTATAGCTTGGGCAGTAGTTTCGGCTGAGAACAATGACAACTGGGAATGGTTCGTTCACAAGTTGAAGCTTGAATTGGATTTGGGTGAAGGTGAGAACATTTCTATCATATCCGACATGCATAGAAGCTTGATTCATGGTGTTGCTACTGAGTTGCCAAAGGCTGAGCATCGAGCATGTGCTAGGCACATCTACGCCAACTTGAAGAAACTCCATAAGTCTGACACTTTAAAACCACTGTTTTGGAGAGTTGCGAGCAGTTATAACGAAGCTGATTTCAAGGAGAATCTAAAAACTTTCAGACAGTTTGATCCTAGGGCGTGTGATGATCTGTTGAAGAAAGATCATCGAATGTGGTGCAGAGCTTTTTTTAGGATTGGTTGTTGTTGTGCGGATACTCACAACAATCTGACTGAGTCTTTCAATAGGACTTTGAAGACTGCAAGGAAGAAGCCATTTGTGCAGATGCTGGAGCTCATAAGAAGAGATGCAATGCAAAGAATTGTGAATAGGTACAAGATAGTTTGCAAGGAGATTGGAAGACACACAAAGAAAGCAAGAAAAGAGATGGAGAAGTCGTGTGAAGAAGCTCAGCATTGTTACTCCGTGTCAAGTACTGGTGGGAAATATGAGATTGTGGAGGGGACAAATGGCTATTCAGTCCATCTTAATAGGCGCACTTGTGTATGCCGAAAATGGGACTTGACAGGTATTCCTTGTCGCCATGCTGTTTCTGCAATCCGGGAGAACACCGGGCTAGTTTAGGACTACATTTCTGACTTCTATTTGACTGATAAATGGAAAGAGACGTACCGGAAAGGTCTGAAGCCTGTAAATGGCCCTAAGTTTTGGGAAGAAGTTGAAGGCAAACGCATCTTTGCACCACCTTATAAGCGACCACCAGGTAGACCAAAGGGTAAAGCGAGGATCAAGGGTGTCCATGAATCACCGTCGAAAAAGAAAGTTGGTCGGAAAGGAAGAGAAGGACATTGTGGGCTGTGTGGTGAAAAGGGACATAACTCAAGGAGGTGTCCACATGAGGTATTGTCTAAGCTCTTTTAAATTGTTTTTGTATTGTCTACTTTGTGTTGTCCAAGTTCTTTTATACTGTATATTTTGTGTTACCGCAGTCTCAAGAAGACAAAGCAAAGAGAAGGCGTCTTAATGAGGAAGCTCAGTTGGAGGCACAAGTACAAGATCAACTACAAGATCAAGAGGAAGCTAATGACCAAGCACAAGAGGTGGCTGAAATGGAAGCTGATTTCATGGCTCAATTAGTTGAAGATCAATCACAGTTTGAAGTTCAAGACATTTCTTCTACTGCCCCACAACCGACTCAAGTACTCCGAAGAAGCAACCGTTTGGCTTCATTGTTGTTTGGTTGATCATGTCTTCTGTTTCAAGAACATGTCTATCTTTTGGATGTTTGTACGATGTTAGCAGTCTTGGGTTTCACAGGTTCTTGCTTGTTTTTGATGTATAACATCATGTTGTTAGAATTCTCGGGGTTTTCAGGTTCTTTTTGATGTGTAACATCATGATGTTAGAACTCTTTTGCAGTGTTTCAAAAAAAAAAAAACTCTTTTGCTTATTTTGATCTTCAAAAATTGTTATGAATCATTTCGCTTGTTTTGCAAGATACTACTAGTGCATAAATGATGAAAATATTCCACAATTGACATTGTTCAACAACATTAAAGGTCAACCCGATACATAACCATTCCATTGTATGCATGACTGATACACCAATAACAAAGTACAAACCATTACATTAAGCTCAATTCACATTATTATGCATCGCCGATACACAACCATTTCACGAGAACCTGGTTTCTCAACCTTCTTCTGCTCCAACTCCATACGAAGCTCATTGACAGTAGCTGTTAGCTCATTGATACTGGCCGTCAGTTCATTGATACGTTTCTTCTTCTCTCGTATTTCATCCCGAGCTTGAATCAAAGCCCTCTTAGCCCAACCTTTCACTTCTTCTTCATCAAGCCACGCAAAGTAAGAGCAATGGTCATTCCCCCCCTCCTAACGATACAAAAGACATAATGTTAGAACTTGTACAGTTCTAATTACTACTAATTACCAAACGTCATTAATTTCATCTAGACCTTGTACAGTTCACACCCATAGAACCTTCGGCCAGGATTCTTATCTGTCCAAGCCGTGAAAATCTTCGCAGGCAACTGACAAGCACACATTTTGCGATTACCATAACCTCTGTTCCTACTGTTTCTTGATGAACCCGAGCTTAGATCCATCTATCAAAGATATGTCAATCAATACCATCTCTTCTAATAATCGAACAAAATCTTAAACATTTATATACTGGGTTCAGCGATTTTACCTGATTTCCTCTCTGTAGATGCTGGACTCGATTTTGATTTAGGTTGAAATCTCTGCTTCACGAAGAAAAGAGGAAGAGTTAAGACAGAGATCGACTCTGATTTCATTATTATAAAGAATTGGGTTGGGCCGAGTTTAAAATATTGGGGCCCAAATACCTTTTTCTTTTATTTGGGCACGGGTCGGGTTAGAATTATAGAAATATTGGGTAGGCGGGTCGGGTTATAATCTGTCTTAACGGGATAATTAACAGCGTTTAGTTTCCGACATCCACGTGTCCATCGCCGGTTACTCTATTTAACTTAATGATGTTGATTACATAACGTCATTAACTTGGGGGATGTGGTCATGCGTAACATATAGTTCGTGTAGTTAAACATGCATTAATATAGTTGGCATGGTTAGCCATGTGATGGCCGATACTTGGTGTAGCTAGCTATCATTTTTCCTTTTCATAAATACTTTAAGTTGTTGATAGAAAATGAAAACTAAATTAACCCTCCTAAATAATTTATACTAGATTTTAACCCGCACATACGTGCAAATATTTTTTATTTTATAAATGTATTTGATATTATTACAAATTTTTTAAATATATAATTTTCATTTTAATATTATATATTGTGTAAGTCTATAATATTATTGTTTATATTTCTTATTCGGCATGTTATGATATTAACATATATTTTTAATCATGATATTAAGATATTAAGTTTTATTTTTATTTTTAATTAAGATTTCAAATCATTAGATTGCTTTAATGTTTACAACATATATCGCTTGTTTTTTCGTGGTGCATTTCAAAAAGTTATTTTTATAATTAAAATTTAATTTGTCATTAATATTTTAAATGAATTACTAAAATTTCATAGTTTTATAATAACAACTTTTTTTAAATAGTATATAAACTAAAGGTTATTATATACTATTATATTTTTGTATATAAACAATATATTATTCAGAGTTTCAAAACAAATAAAAATATTATATATAGTTGTAGATATAAGAGTTTAACCTATGTTAATAAATTTATTTTTGTATAAAAATATTATATAGTTTACGAATTTTAACTTATTTTAATGATGAGTGATAATTTATTTAAATGAAACAATTTAAAAAAAAATTCTGTTAATTTACCTATTTAATATAATTTTTCATATTTAATTCATATATCACTTCTATTTTTATATAATACAAAATATAATTATAGAATTTATAGAAAATAGTATATAATTTTTATTTTCTTGTTTTACAATAAAATTTTATTTAACATTTATTTATAACAATATTATATTACTAATTACGAAATTAATTAATATCTTATTTTATAAAAATATTTAAAATTTTAAGTAAGATTTTGTTAGATTCTTTTTCAACAGATTTTTTTTATAATTAAAAAAAATCAAATTTATAGTTAGTTTATTATTAATGTAAATAATCAAATGTCATATTACCTAATTTATAGTTACTGGTAGATAAAAATATGACCCTAAATTAATAGATTAGATGTTTAAAAATTTATAAACACAACCCCACCCCTAAATACTAAACCATAAACAATAATTACGGAATCCTAAACCAAAATGTTATTTTAAATTTAATTGAGTGTATTTTAAAAATTGGTAGCCAAATAATGGTATTTCAAATAATTTCTCTAGAATGAACTGCAAAATGATTTAATCTCTCACAAGTAATGGTATTTTAAACAATTTGATCGTGTTTGTTAATTTTAGCCCGTTTCCCCCTCTTCTAACACTAATTCATTTCTAAATACTCCTTACAAACTATAACGAGTTTGTTGAACATTTTCATGTCATAGCCAAAAGTACATTTTCTAAAGAACCGTATGATTTAGTCTGGTAAATTTGGTTCGATTCTTGAAAAAGTGTATTATATTTCCAGAAAGTGTCTAGACACTGAATGTACCGATACGAAAACAAGAATTTTTTTCTTTTTGCATAGGACTAGAGGAAAGAAAACTAGACATCATGGGTTGTAGCAGAACCAAGTAGTTTGTCTTCTTCAAGTGAAATCTCAGCCAATGGATGCGATTTGGTGATCTTGTTCCACTCATTCTCTACTCTGAAAAATACCCATTGAAAGCGTCTAAACATCTCCATGGCGGTCACTGCGAACACCGTTATGTAGTTGTGCCTCAAATGTGCCGATAACTTGTATGTCCATGCACACCTCAGCACCAGATTGCTCCCTATCACCCAGAAATACACCTGCAATGATATTCAACGGTTCCAAACATCAATGTGAAGAAAACACAAAGACGTTTCATCGGAAAGTAGAAGCTGAATCTCACCCATTGTCGGCCATATAAGAGATATGATATGTTACTTGGACGGCTAAACTTGAATATCTTAGTGAAACCGCTACAAAACAGAAACAAAGTGATGCGACTAATGCTTATGATATGAAAAAATTGTTTAGAGGATAGGAAGACGCAGTTTCAACCTATTACCTTAAGTCCCAATCTCGAGTTACATCCCAGTAGAATGAGTAGAGTGAGTTGATGACACTTGAGAAAAGCCAGAGGGGTCGGTAAAATGATGTCCAGCTCTCGGGCATCACGTGGTATTTAAGCGCAGAAAGAAAGATCACAGGCACTGCTGTTGAATATTTCAGAGCTGAAGAAAAACCCACAAATTATCTATAAGATTGATGATGCGGAACAATTGAACATCAGTGCTCAAAGGTTAGGCTTTTACCATTTAAAAGAGATGACTTTTCCTTTGTATCCTTGTACTGTCGAAGACATTGCAAAAGACGACAAATGTAGGGGAAAACAAGAACCAGAGGAATTGCAATTTGATGACTGCCACAGACAGCATCAGCTTCAAACCACGCAATGGTTGCGACCTGAAAGTACAAGAAACTTCTTTGACTTGATATATCCCACCATTTTACTACAGATAACAAGGTATGAAACCCGTGCAGGGTTGACAAACAGCCAGGATTCCATTGATACATCATATCTTAGCGTTTGTCAAGAGTCTTGGAGGGTAAATTGTTCATAGTACAGATCAAGCTATTTGTTTCAGGTCCTAGGAAAAATCGAACTAGTTAATCCAGCTTAACAGATTTTCAATCTATATTAGCTGATTTGGCAAATACTGGCATTTGTCAGTCTTGTAGGATAAATTTTTGGTAGTGTAGATGGATCTATACTTCTTCCAGTTCATAGGAAAGAATGGAACTAGTTTCTCCAGCATAAGATATTTCAAATCTATATTAGATGTCACAGATATTTAATTGACCAAGTAAAGTAGTTACCTGTCTATGCACCATCCGGCAGACGGAGCGCTCTAAGTCAGAAAACACCTGGCATATAAATTACCCATGTCAATCATAAATGAAACTCAGTAGAATAATATTAATCGGCACAGAATAAGATGCACAAGAGAAATACGTATTCAGTTCCATTCCTTGGCATATTAGATTTATAATGCAAGTGACGACAACAACATTTACACCTCTATAAAAACCACATCAAGCGAGCAAAACATTTAAAACTTTCGGTTACAAGAGCCCAAATTTACTACCAGTAATCCAATTACAAGAACATCAATTGACACAACAATCTCTTCTCCATGAAAACCAGTTCAACATGGAGACAATGATGCTTAGATTAAGCCTATCGTGCATCTCCTAAATCAGGAGGAATTCAACACTAGCAATTCTACTCAAAACACACATAAAAGAACCACAGAGAGAGGGAGCTACGGCGTTTCACAATCCCGAAGCTCCTTAATACGCTAAACCACAACCTTATCAAAATCATCAATCTGATATGATATATATAGAAAGAAGGCACTAGTTAGTTACAATAAGCCTCCTGCTACCAATCCCATAATTTCTAAGAACATAATTATTACAAGTAAGCTTTGAAATTTCATACCTTTACCATGGAGGTCAGAATATCTGCCAAAAAGAAGTCCGGAAATGTAATTGGCTGTTAAACAAAAAAACTGAGATCAGATCTCCATGCTTGATGAACTTATATAATGTAAGACTTTGAACACGCATGGCACTTCTATTACACAAAACTTGGAGATTTGTCAATCGCAAGTCTAATTACAATCAATAGAACATTTTACCTGTAGTGGAAAAGCTATCCTCCATAATGTTCTCAGCAGAAAATATCGACTAGACAAGTAGAAAATGTCGAAGGGAAATATCAGAACCAAAGCAAAAGCAATGTACAGAAGCACCTGCACCAGTGACATACAAAATAGCAGATGTATCAGAAACATAACATTTGCAATAAAGCAAAAGAGAAGGCGCTAACCGGTTGTGAAGCAGCCAAAGATACTTCACCATGAGAATAGAGATATAGATATGCAGTCATGCTAGTAGGGACAATGATTGTCATCCACATGCTACACTGCAGCCCAAAAATCACACAACAACTGAGAATAATACGGAAATAGAGAAGCGTGTGTGTACAGTTGAATATTAAAATAGAAAAGTAAAGTACCTTCCACATCTCTCGATGAGTGAGGTGGTTATGGTCGAGATCAAAGACTTTGGCGTAATTGACACTTCCTTGAGAGAACACCCATAAGTTGACTCCCCAGAGCCAAACCATCATGGTCTAAAGGCCACAAAGATAGAAAGATATAACAAGAAGAGAAAGAGGCCTATCTAATCTATCTAAAGAGAGTAGATGAATCTTAACTTACCACAAGAAGAAGAGGATTGTAATAAAGAAAGGCTTCGTACAAAAACAAATCTCGCAGGTCAATACTCATTCTCATAACTGAATCCCATCCAATCTGTTCTTCAAACATCATTAACAAGATCAAGATGGGCCAAAAAAAATTCACATTAAAATTTTTACAGAAGATCACTACTAACCTTGCAGCAACATAAAGCCCAGAAAAGAAACAAAACAACCTGATTCAGTGGAACAAAAACTTTCATCAAACGATACCATTTTTTACAGAGATGTATGCTCAAATTAGTCTCTAATTTCAGGAAGCAAACCTTAAATCTCCAAAGGAAAATAGGAGAAGGAACCATTGTTGTAATCTGAAGCGGTGAACTTGATCCTTTAAGGTCACCACCCATTTCTGATGCACCACCTAAATGCCCGCTTACACCTAAACCCAATTAAGAAATTAAAATCCCTTTGTGTCAGATCAGATCAGATCAGCACATCGACAACATTTTTCTAGCTTCGTTCATTTTAGATCCACGCAATCAAAAACATGCATTTTGAATCAGAGCTGGGGATGGAGGGTTACCAGGATCGAGGAAGAGGGATTTGCTACCAGATTTGCGAAGATGAGGACTGCTTGTTACTGGATTTTCAAACATGACCAGAGTTTCATGATTTTGGTTCAAGTCTACAGAAAGCGTATCATCATCATCACCAATTCACACGAGATCTCGATCGAGCGGAAGAGAATTGATCTGGGGAGTGTTTGGCTTTTATGGCTGCAGAGATCTTCAACGCATTGAGTAGAGATTAAGCGAAACTCTCATTCATTCCTTTCCGTTACGATTTACAACTCTTTTTCTTATTTTTATTATTATTCCGTCATCATCATTTAGGAATCTATTTATATGGGCTTCAATAAAGCCTGTAGGCCCACCATTGTTTCTTTCTTTGTAGCGGAGCTATGTTGAAAGTTGAAACAAGTGAACAAATAGATGAGTAAGTCCTGAATGAGACGAGTTTAAATAGACAATCCCATTAGATATTAAAACTAAGATCTAAACGGTTCCAAATTTTAGATGAGTTTCATGCATTTTTATTGAATTTTCTAAATGTAAAATAATCCGCATTTTGAAAGCATGGGTAAAAATCTAATAACACTTAGGCCCTGATTGACAGAGCATTAGCATTAGCAGTAGCAGTATGCTATAGAAGCAGTATGCTGTAAGACCTGTATGCTTTTGCTAACTGTTTAATATGATGATTGGTAGAGCAGTATGAGTATGCTATTTAAAATTATTATAAAAATTAGTATATAATATATAATATATTTATTTTAATTAGTACATTAATATATTTATTTTTAATGAATATATTTCTAATATATATATATATATATATATATATGTTAACATATCAAATTAAAAAGATATACAATTAATTTATTTTATTTAAAAATTATGTTTATATTGAAAAATATTATTTAAAAATAAATTTTATAATTAAAATATATATTTTTAAAAATAATATTTCACATTTAAAATAAATTAAATTATATAAAATTAAATTATATATTTTAAACGTGAAAAACTATTTTTTAAAAAATATTTTTATTATAAATTAATTTTAGAAATCAAAATTTTATTTTCTGGATATAAAAATAATTTTATGATATTACTAAATAAAATAAATTAATTAATTATATATTTTCCTTAATTTTATAAATTATAGATGCAAATGCTCTTATAAAAGCTTCATGTGAAAGCATTGGCCAGAGACAATTTGGAGAGCATTTGCATTTAGTAAATGTTTCTCTAAATATTTTTCTAACAATTGTTGATTAGAGAATGTAGAGCATAATGTTAATGCTAATGCTCTACCAATCAAAGCCTTAATAAATAACAAAACTCACAAAGTGGAACTATAGCAATTCGTCTAACGCTTACATACGGTGCTGGTCAAGCCATATCTTGTTGGTCAAACCATATTTTGTACCTTCTATTTTTTTTTAATGAATGTAAAATTTATTCGAATAAAAAGCCGGTTTTACACGTAAATATGATATCATAGAAGTTTTTTTCTTGAGACAGTCTAAAGGAGCATGGTTTGGCACCATTCTTGTATCCCGGTTTCGAGTTTGTTCCCTTCCTTTCTCCTGATGGCATGAATCCTTATTAACAAAGACAAACACAAAGCATCATCCCATCCATCCATTTGAATGAGCCCATCTGAGCCATCAACCTTTGCACCTGAGCTGTCTATCTTTTCCAGCTTTCTTCAGACATGAAGACCACACACTAGCAGTCCATTCACTTCGAGCATTATCAGCCTTTAGATTTAGGTTTATGATTTACAAAGTTTTATTGCTTATTTAAAGCTTTACTGGGCGATTGTAAACTCTTAAATGAGTTAGAGGAATTTCCCTTTCTCCTTCATAATCTTGTTATCTTATTCTCGTCACTGAATCTCTAGTCTCTTGGTTACTCAATCTCTCATACTCTCAATCTCTCACCCAATCTGCTATAATCTCCTAATCTCATCTGCATACTCTCCCTTCCATTAGTCTTTCTCTCATCCAGTTCAAGACTGAAGCGACCCTTGATGGGTTCATTCATCACTCACACACCAGAAGGTCTTAAATCTCATAATACATAATCACAACTTAGAATTCTTCCTGAACGATGACTCATGAATGCATGCGTACGTACCCGATTGGAGTACTCCACGATATCTAGAATAATTTCAGAATTAGGAATGTAAAACCAGCATTGACGAGTTCCTTCGCACTTTTCAGTGTTGACGAAGTTGTGAATTGGTTCTTCCAGCTAGGGCGTTCAACAATTGACGACCTAATGTATGCTTCCAAAACATTGGCAATGAAATAATCTCCAATACTGCACCTGAGAGGGATGAGGCCTGACACCAAAAGGGCCACTAGCTAACCATGGTGATGAATGACATGCTCGGTTTGACACCGACTTCGTTGTCGATGTTTCTTTCATAATCCTCCTCCTCGTCAATCATATCATGGCGTTCCCCATCCACATGATATGTGTTCTCGACTAAACGAACTAAGCTAATAAAAGTCCAATATGGCGATGTAATAAAAAGCTTCTTTGTGACCTCTCGTCAGTTAATCAGCCGGACTTGAACCACCGAATACATTTGGATCTGGACTTGGAGAAATAACTTTTTCCTTTCTTTTTCTCGAGCATCTATGGATTGAAGACATTCTCTTCTGAAGAACATCTAAATAGCATAAAACAGATAGAATAATACAACAAATTTTCGGTGAAAGATTGGAAAGTAACATAGATAAATTATATGTATATATTTTTGTTATTATTAACTGCGTTGTGGTACGATTGTAAACATTTGAATCCTAAGGGCATCTCTATCACTATCTCCATAATTTAAATAGAGTATTTTTTTTAATTTTTTTTTGTTCATTACTCAATTCCTCATTCAATTTTGGAGTAGTAAATTATGGAGTGCAAATAGAGATGTTCTAAGTATGTATTATTGTAATTTGTCTAATAAACTTTAAATTAACAAAAACAATTGACAAAAATAAAACAATTTGGACCGAGAATTTGGGAGAAAAGAGGAGAAGGATGGAAAAAAAAAAATGAAAATCCCACTATATAAAAGGGACTATTTTTAAGCTTCCTAAAGCTAGCCACATGCTCAAAATAATCAGGGCCAATCAAATTGCCACGTCACTGCCAGATTAGGCTTCAAATTAAAATCACGATCGGGCTTCCTGTGCGCTAACTCATTCTCCGACTCCGTATTTTTGTTTTGCGCCATCAGCCGAAGTGAAGCCAAACTCAGATAATTCACTTTCACCCAGCCCAGCCCATTAATCCCATCAATCTGATAATTCACTTTATCCCAGCCCAGCCCATTAACCCTAATCTACGTATTGTTGAGACTCAAGCCAAAGCGCACACAGCTTTCTCATCCTCTGAATAACCTAATCGCCGTCTCCCCCATTTACCTTTCTCTCATGACGACCCATCTCGAAGCCCATTCCCGAGCCACTCTCTCATAAGCATAATCCCGTGTTCTAAACATCCCGTGTTAAATTTTTTAAAACACTCATATCTTAGAAATAGTTTAGAAAATATCTTTATATAAATATTTTTTTCTTGAATAATATTTAATTATAATTTTTTGTATCTTTTTAACTTTTATAATAAAATTATTGTTTTCAGATAGCTATAAAATATAAATAAGAATTATCTTATTTTAAATTTTTTTGATAATTTTATTATATTATTTTAAAATCATTTATTTAATATTAATATAACATATAAATTTTATATGATTAAAATAAAATTCGTTTTTAATTATATATAAAATTCATTAAGGGTATTCTTTTAATTAACACATTAGCGAATCAGTTAGAAATTAATAATAAATCAATAACCTATCTAAAAGTCTAAAACCTAATAAAATATGACAAATAAGAAAAACTAACTAAATTTTAATATAAAATAGAAATTTAATATTACTAATAAAAAATTCATTTTAATATATATATATATATATAATATTAATTAAGGGTATTTTTAAATTAATAAATTAGTGACTTAGCTAAAAATAAATAATAAATCAATGATTTAGCGAAAACCTAATAAAAACATGACAAATAAGTAAATTTACTAAAATTATGGATAATATAAAATATAATTGATTCTTTAATACAAAATTAAAATAAGAGTTTTGTTAAATAAAACATAAGTTTGCCGTATCGGTCTAACAAAAAAAACAATCATTAATAGTGTCGTAGTAATTATGTTTTTCCCATTAGCGAATAAAATTGAAGCATAGTGTTGGAGGATAACTCAACGTGTAGACAAGATTATGGAGATTGACATGGGAGTTGAGGTAACAGACACAACTGTTCTTTCGCAAAGAAACGCTCCTGCTAGACATCCTGGATAAATGAAAGAGACATATCTTGACTTGACTTTGTGTTAATGGATGGTGACTTTCCAATGCTGTTTGGAGTAAGGACCGATATACACGCACCAAATCACCACTGTAAGCGGAAGCTGAAGGTTTGCTATGGGCAATGCAAGTGATACTGAAGTTTAGACACAGAGAGATGGTCTTTCAATCGACTGTGAACAACTGGTTATGCTTATTCAAAAGGAGAAAGATTGGCCTGTGTTGGACTCGGAGCTCAACGAAATACATGCTGTATCTAAAGAATTTTCTGAACTTTCTATTGCTTATATTCCTAGAGCTTTAAAATTACGTATGAATAGCCTAGCAAAAGGTGTCCGATCACGCGCATCTCAATCAGCTTTTGTAAACCCTTTTGCACCAAGTTGGCTAGCCCCACAAGCTAGCATGAGGATGTCAAAAAAGAGAATAAAGTTAAAAGTGAAACTAAATATCTCAATGAACAAATTTATCAGAAGTCCATATTTATGTGGATGTCTATATAGGACAAACAATTTTTTTAGACAATTATAGAATATAGTCACGAAAATCAATCCTAATATATATAATTTAAAAAAACCATCAAAATTTTCAATATTACACCAAATAAGAATATAAAGACCAACTATATTCTATTTATGTATAATGTATTGTGGTAAGATTCAAAAAAATTAACTTACTTTACAGTAAGCAAAAACTAGATTTTTAATTCCAAATTTACAATAAAAACATAACATTTTATAAAACTAAACAATTGACATAATAGTACAAAAATATGAAGAAAAAAAACAAAATACTATCCGCGCGTAGCGCGGACAAGGACCTAGTAAATACTAAACAGAAACCCTCACCACCATTCTGTGTCTCGTTGTCATATAATTTTCATTCGTTGCAGGTCGTGGCTATCGCGCATTGAATAAAGGGTCTATTTATCATCGTCGTCACATTCATCATCATCCCCAGCGAGATATGAACACGTCTTGTCATCATCAATCTCCTCTTCTCTAAAAGGTCTGTTATCGCTGTCTCTATATTAGATTTGATCATCCCCATTTTTTTCTATTTCAAATCATCATCTGCCATCGCCTTTACATCCGATCGATCGATCGATGCATCCACGACGTCGTTAATCTAGATCGTTGCTTTGCGTTCCGATGCCGATTCCGTTTTGTTCTCAGATTTCCCTTTTGTTTTCTCTTTGGTTTATGTTACTGTTTGATTGATTGATTGATAATATGAATTGGCTGCATAGGGATTTGTTTTTGAGAAACGCTTAGAAGAAAAAGATGTCAAGTTACGTTGGTGTCGTCGTCTCCGATCCAGAGTTACACAGCCAATTTACACAAGTGGAATTACGAACCCTTAAATCCAAGGTTCATTTTCAACATCACATTTTTTTTATGAGTAAAGTATCTAATGTTTACTTGGGTGCATTGTATAGTTTAATTCCAATAAAACGCTCTTGGATCGCTTCGCCGTTGGAGATTTACCTCCTGTTCTCGCCAAGCTCAACGCTTTTAGTGGCACCTTTGATGCCGATGAGATCAAATCTGTTTTGGACAAGTCTTATCCCGATGCTGATCAAGAAGTCGATTTCGAGACTTTCCTCCGGGTGATTTCTCTCGTCTTTTCTACTTATTTGTTTTTTTTTAATCAGCTTTTGATGGATGGTTTTCGTATAGGCCTTCCTAAGTGTGCAAGCCCGGGGAGTCGAAAAATCAGGAGGGTCGAAAGGTTCTTCCTCGTTCCTCAAAACTAGCACCACTACGGTTCATCATGCCATTAACGAAGCCGAGAAGGCTTCCTATGTTTCCCATGTCAATAGTTACTTGAGAGATGACCCTTTCTTGAAGAGCTACCTTCCTATTGATCCTGCCACCAATGCTTTTTTTGATCTTGTTAAGGATGGTGTTCTTTTGTGGTATATACAAATGCCTTTCTTCATTTGCCCATTTCGAAATTTCTTTGTGCTCATCCTTGTTCCTTTTTTGCAGTAAGCTTATCAATCTTGCTGTTCCTGGGACCATCGACGAACGAGCTATCAACACTAAGAAAATTCTTAACCCATGGGAGAGGAATGAGAACCTTACTCTTGGTCTCAATTCTGCCAAAGCTATTGGCTGCACTGTCGTCAACATTGGAACACAGGACATTGCTGAAGGAAGAGTGAGTATAATTTCGTAAGAAACAAGGATGATTTATTCTGTTGTTTACATGACCTGCCAAGTTTCATTGTTCTTTTTCCTTCCTTCTTCTTTGCAGCCATATCTCGTACTTGGGTTGATATCTCAGATTATTAAGGTACTCACTTTCCATTTCTAGGTGTCATATTTCTTTTCCAGTTCATAGGATGGTTACATTTTGTGTAATGTTGACTTATTATTATATAACTTACAATTTTTGTTGTTCTTGTGCCAAAATATCAGATCCAAATGCTGGCTGATCTCAATTTTAAGAAAACTCCTTCACTTTTTCAATTGGTGGACGACACTCAGGTAATATATATATTTGACGTGTTTTTCAGTGCTTTCTACAAGGATTTATTGTCATGAGATTGAAACTACATTAAATCTTCATGACGTTGCAGGATGCCGAGGAGCTCATGGGGTTAGCTCCTGAAAAAGTGTTGCTAAAATGGATGAATTTTCATCTCAAGAAAGCTGGTTATGAAAAGCAGGTTACGAATTTTTCTTCTGATGTGAAGGTAATTTGACCCTGCTTACCCTTTCTCCTCAATTAACATATATTCTCTACCCAGCACTGCCCATGAGTTGTAAAGTTACAATAGTCTTGACAGTGATGCATTTTTCCACTTTGTCGTTGATCCTAACCTCAGCTTTCTTTTGTGTTTCCAGGACGGCGAGGCATATGCATATCTGCTTAACGCTCTTGCTCCAGAACACTCGACGCATGGTACATTAGAGACCAAAGACCCCACAGAAAGAGCGAAAAAGGTTCTTGAGCAGGCTGAGAAGATGGATTGTAAAAGATATCTTTCTCCTAAAGATATAGTGGACGGCTCAGCAAATCTCAACCTTGCATTTGTGGCGCAAATATTTCAGCACAGGTTAGTAGCAAACTTGACAGGTTGCTTAAAAATAATATGATAGCATCGTTCCAGTGGGGTTTGGACCATTAAAGTATTAATTATCCAAAAATCCAAAAATGGTTTTGCTTGATAAAAAGTGATGTTCTTTACATTTTTTTTTTTTGCCTCTAATGGTGTTTTGACAGGGTTTCTAAATGAATTAGAAAGCTGATAATGATTTCTGTATTTGCTACTTTACTAGTGTTATTTTCTTTGTTGCAGGAATGGGTTAACTGATGACAGTTCAAAGTCAACGTCATTTGCTGAGATGATGACAGATGATGTGGAAACTTCACGAGAAGAAAGATGTTTCCGCCTCTGGATTAACAGTCTTGGTACTGCCACTTATGTCAACAATGTTTTCGAGGATCTAAGGAATGGGTAAGCTATGGAGTTCTGTTTGAGTGCGCTTTATTTCTTATTATATGCTTGTATCTAACTAAACCTTATCTCATTTAGGTGGGTTCTTCTTGAAGTTCTTGACAAAGTTTCGCCTGGCTCAGTCAACTGGAAACATGCAAATAAACCTCCCATAAAAATGCCATTCAAAAAGGTTGAGAACTGCAATGAAGTTATAAAGATTGGCAAAGAACTTCGATTCTCCCTCGTCAATGTAGCTGGAAATGACATTGTGCAAGGAAATAAGAAACTCCTCCTCGGTGAGTTCAAGGCACACTTCTAAGATAATTTACTTTATATGTCTCGCATTAACTGTTAGTATTGCTCATAACTTGACTTTATTCGAGAAAACAATATGTAATTTCTCGTACCATCAATGATTATGCAGCTTTTCTGTGGCAATTAATGAGATATACAATGCTCCAACTTCTGAAGAACTTGAGATCTCACTCGCAAGGTAAAGAAATTACAGATGCAGATATTCTAAACTGGGCGAATAGGAAAGTGAAGAGAGTGGGCCGAACTTCTCAGGCTGATAGCTTCAGAGTAAGTGGCAACCAAGTCTGGATGTGATTCACGGAGACCCATCTTCAGAAACCTAATAGTTTGACGGTTGCTTTTCTTTGATATTAGGACAAGAATCTGTCTAGTGGAATCTTCTTTCTGGAACTTCTGACTGCGGTAGAGCCAAGAGTTGTCAACTGGAGCCTCGTTACCAGTGGAGAAACAGGTAAACTATGATGTTTCAACTTCACTGCGTGTTTGTTTTCTATAAATTTCATTTCATACCGGTTTGAAGAGTGGGTTCTGTTTGGCTGTAATTGGCACGTAAACAGAGGAGGATAAGAAGTTGAATGCCACATACATCATCAGTGTTGCAAGGAAGCTCGGATGCTCCATATTCTTGTTGCCTGAGGATATCATAGAGGTAATATATCTATATGGAAACAGACTGGAATGCTTTTCCGCTTTTTGCTGAGTCAATCTACTTGTGTAAAACAGGTGAACCCGAAAATGATGCTTATTTTGGCGGCTAGCATCATGTACTGGAGCCTCCAGCAACAATCAGACACAGAGTCGAATGTCTCAGAAGATGCGGCTGATGAAGGCGATGCAAACTCTGTTACTGGTGAGATCTCCAACTTGTCCCTTGATGAGGCCTCTGAGTCCTCTCCAAGCGGCCAAGATCAAGAACTGGTGACAAAGACAGACGAGGATGATGTTGATGATGGGAATAATAAAGATGCATAGCGAGTTTGAATGGTAATTTTATTGCTGTTTCTATTTTGTTTTTTTTTTGAAATTGTGCATTGGTTTTTTTTTTTGACATTTGTCCATTGGTTTCTTTTATTGGCAATTGCACGAGACTATTCGTGTTTTGTTTTGACTGCTACATGGAACATTAATAAATTATTTTTCAGAATGAACCAACACCAATACTTGTTGATGAAACTTGTGAAACAATTTACTTTATTTGTGATATTTTTATTATTGTCACAGCTTTTCTTTGAGATATGTAAATGGAAAAGTTTTCCTAAACAAATTAGATGGGCATGTATAAAATATGGTCCATGAAAAAATTGGTGCAAAAGATAACAACAAATGCATATACCTAACAGTTATAATTTCAAAGTACGTGAATTTTTTTGGGTGGTCGGTTGTTTGGCGGACGAATGGAGTATGACGGGTGGGGTGTGAACTGTGAACTGATAAGGTATCAATACCATTAATTCAGGAACCATTTTATGAAATTACCCTACTCTCTCCTGGTATTAATATTTAATGCTATTAATTCAAGAACTCTTTTATGAAATTACCCATGCTCTTCCAGGTATATTATTTTTTTGTGCCATCAGTTTTGGCTAAAAATAAATATTTCGGTAAGCGTAAAAACCGGTAAATAAAAAGACCAACTATAACCTAATTGTATGGCGTCTCTTTTCTTCGGCCATCTCCACTTTTGCTTTCTCCTTTGACCGGAGCTTTCAAACATATGTAAGGCTGAAGCGTTTCTTTCTTGGGTCACCGGGTTTACCGGTTCAACCGCGGATCCGAATTGGGTATGAAAACATTGATCGAAACCAAGGAATCAAAAGCGTTCGCTGGATAAAAAACCTTATTGATCTTCCCATAAATAATCAATTGTTTCAAAAATTAATTTCACGCCTTAAAGCGCGGATCAAAATTTAGTCTATATTATTAAAATAGAAACATTGTGTTGGACCTAACTTTTATTTTGTAAGTTTTTAAATTAAATACACATTTCTACTTTATAGTTAGAGCAAACGCAATGATAATCTCTACCACCGTTTCTCAACAACAAAAAAAATATAAAAGTTCAAAAAGAAGAAAGAGAAACTAAAAAAGAAGAGAGAGGAGAAAAAATGTACCTCCAACAAAAATAGACTTTCTTGTGGTCTCGAAAGATTAGCTCTCCACATTTTTTTTTTTTAAGTGATGTGAAGCTTTTTAACATGAAAAAATTAATGGTAAAAGAAATTATATAAAAATATTAATATAATAAATTGCAAAACTAGAATTGAGAGACCCAACCAATACTGATGGTCTTGAACCTACATTATATCACTAATATTCTTTTCTTTTATACTACTATCAATGTTTCTAAACAATATACTCATTTATGTATACTATTGTTCATATTTCTAAACAACATTATAATTAATCTTGTGTCAAAACAATATAAAATATTAAAACTCTTCTTTTTAATGATTTTTAACAATTTTCTTTCAAATTATTTAGATTAAATAATTGAAAACAACAAATAATTTATAAAAAAACAAAAATAAATAGAACTTATTTTTACAGGTTTAAATACTACAAAAAAATTCCAATAAATAGTAAATTAATTAAATTAACAGATTGTTTTATTTATATTTACTAAATAATGATTATATCATTTATTTAAGTAACATAGTATTTCAATAATAGTCATTACATAAATATATATATATATATACATATTTATATTTATATATAAGTGTTATACATTGTACAATAAATATAATAACAAAAATAATTATCAAAAATGTTCAAAATATATGTTATAATGCTTAACACTAATGGTTAACAACAAAATTAAACCGATTATAATATAAATTATTAACAAGATAAATTACAGAAAGCAATTATAATTAAATTAATTAAGCTATACAAGAAGGAGTAATATGATCAAAACATATTTATAGTTGTTAATTATTATATATCTATCATTTTCTCTATCAAAATTTTGTAGAAACGTCATAATTTCATAAATTGCAAAACAATGAACTTTAAAATTTAGATTAAAAGGTGAAAAATTATGAAACTATAACAATTTAAATCAAATTGGATTACGTATCGGTAATTCATCAGTTCAATCGGTTAGTCTAGAGGTGTAGTGATTTTTTTAAATATGATATTTTCAAACCTAAATCGAATTATCAAATTAACCGGTTTGACCACGGGTTCGGGTCGAATTTAAAAACCATTGATTAAAATGCAAAGTATTCTAAATAAAATTCTTACAAATTAACAAAATATTTGTTAAGTCATTAGTGAAATTTTTTGTCATAAAATAAAATTTAGTTGTAAAACATATCTAGTTGGATTTGGGTCAAGATCTAGTTGCTTTTAAAACATATCAAGATCTGGTTGTTTTAAAACATATAAAGAGATTTGAAGATGTAAAAAATGTTCCAACACTTTTATGATCACATACTCTAAAAATATAATGGCAAACAATTGTGTACGCTGTACTTGGAGTCATACACCCAGTTGTCCATTTGATTAACATAGTTTTGATCGAGCGAGTAAAATAAAAAATCGTCCTGGTACATATCTTACCATTGAAGTAACTCATCGTATGTGCATACGTCATTATCAAATATATAACCCAAAACCTTCTCTCTCTCTCTAGAGCCCTCCATCGATATTTCTTCTTTGATAAGTCGGAAGGATAATTCGTTCCTACCAATCTAATATAATCTTCGTGTTCTGTCTGATTGGATATTTTGTTTAGTTATAATTCGCCTTCGCCGCAAACCCTCATCAATTTCAGAAATTGAGGTATGATTCGATCAATCATCTTTTCGTGATTCGAAATTGAATATTCGCTGGATGTAAAAAACCTTTATTTGTTATTGGTCGATCCTTCTCCTGCTGATCCATGTCCCTTGGCGATGCTAGTTTAGAGTGATCTCATCTCATCTGGAAGAAGAATGAAAGTCTCTGTAATCTGGAGAGGAAACAAATACACCATCGAGATCGATCCCAAGGCTAATCTTCAGGATTTGGGTTATGAGTTGAGAAAGTTAACGGGCGTTACGGCGGAGACGCTCCGTCTGATCGTCCCTCGGTTAAATGAAAAAGGCTCAAACTTGATACTTCCCTTTTCCGACGAGCACTTGAGCTTGACCTTGCACGAATATTCCATCGTTGAGGTTTGCATCATGATTCCTGACAAAAATGTTCTTTTGTCTGATAAAATTTGTGTGTTTTGTAATTCTTCTTTCTTTGGTTTTAGGGCAAAACTATCAGAATGATGGGAGTGACTGAAGAAGAGGTCAGTGGAGTTCAAAAAGATGCAATGCCCGACATGAGAATACTTGGCTTCGAGGACGAGGAGAGAAGGCTTAGGCTAAAGAAGTTCTCCAGCACTTCGATCAAGCTCCCACAGGGTCCTTACATCTTCTGCGGCTTCCGCACTCTTCAACTCCCTGGTGTAGAGGTTAGTCACTATGAACTTGTTTCTTGATAATTTGGAAATTAAAGTGACCACCCCCCCGAGATGTTTGTTCTTGTAGTTAAACCCTCCTCCTGCTGATGCTTTGAAGAGAATGCACATGCTTGCATCCGACCCTGGTATTATCGCTATTATGAACAAGGTTGTTATTTATATTATTGTTATATATAAACTTTATTCTTGCAAAAACCGGATACAATATACTAATCAGTTTCGTTATTGTATTCTATAGCATCGTTGGAGAGTAGGGATTATGACCGAACTTGCTCCTGTTGGTTATGTTGGTGTTAGTCCTAAATGTCTTCTTGGCTTTAACAAGGTACGCATTCACTTCTTGTGTGTTCTTGCTTTGAGTTTCTCAAATGTTGTTGCTTTGGCTGATAGAATCAAGGAGAAGAGATCTCTTTACGTCTTCGGACTGATGATCTAAAGGGATTCAGGAAGTACCAGAGCATCAAAAAGACACTACTCCATGAGCTGGTAAGTTCATCACTCCGCAGCTAAGATCTGAATATTTCTGCTCTAACTCTGAATATTTGAGAGCTAATAGTTTATATGAATCAAAATGTCAGGCTCACATGGTATACACGGAGCATGATGAAAACTTTTATGCTCTCGATAGTCAGGTAATATTTATATAAAATGGGTGAATGCTATCTCAGTTTTAGTTTGTTGAAGATTTTTACAAATGAATGTGTTTGTGTGACAGTTGAACAAAGAAGCTGAAAGCTTAGATTGGACTAAATCAAGGGGTCACACTTTGAATGGAGCGAAAGGTAAAAAGGACTTCGATGATGAAGAGGACTTCTTTGATAATGAAAACTTTGGTCAGAGACTTGGTGGAAATCAATACGATCATCTGGGAAATGCTCGTCAATCGTCTGTTGCTGCTGCTTATCGCCGTCTCTCCCAGACTACTGACGTTGGTGCTTCGAAACTGAGAGAGGAACCTGATCCTGATGACTCTGTTGAGGTTCGAGACGAGAATAAACAGCCAATTCAACATGAAGCTCACTCTGATTCTAGGAGTGAGTTTGAGCCTGATCCTGACGACACCACTGAAGATGCATCAACACCAGATCATCACTCGGGATCGCTTGAAATCGCCAGTGGTGTTGCCCATCCTGCTGAACCTGATCCGGATGATGTGGAAACACGCACAAGTATAGCGAAAGTTGAAAACATGGTAATGTCAAATGACACAGTCATGTCGGATGGTAATTTGAATAGACCTCCTGGAGAAACCATTGCAGATGAAACAATCATTAGGATAAATGAGCCAGATCCAGATGATATGGAGATTCAGAGGATCCAAGACTCTGTTACCATCGTTTCTAACCGTCTCACGAAAGCTATAAATGCCTTGAAAACTGGAGCCAGCTCCGGTGAAGCAACCAATGTGCTACAAATGCTTCTTAAAATAGTGAGGTACACTCACTCTTGGAAACTTTCAAGCGTGTTTACAGATTAAAGTCCGTTGTTATGTGAATGAAGATACTGATTTCTCTTTCTTTTTTTTCGTTTGGTTCAGGAACATCATTGAGCAACCAAATGAAATGAAATTCAAAAGGCTGCGTAAGGTATGTAGACTCAATAGGTTTCTGATGCAGCATACTTCTTTATTTGAGTTAATATATCAAACGTCTGATATGTTCGTCTACATGAATGCCATTTCAGGGAAACCGTGCAATTAAGCGCAAGATACTCAACTTCGCAGGTTTTTTTCCTTCTCCATCTTCTGATCACTGATTGTGTATGAATATGTGTGTGTTAAACCGGGATTGTTTTGCAGCTGCGGTAGAGATCCTTTCCGTGGTTGGCTTTGGGGAAGAGATTGTATCGGAAGGCACAGGAGCACAAGAACCATATTTGGTACTGAAACGCAATGACCCAGGCCTCTTGTGGATTGCCAAGTCCATGATTGAATCACACACCACAGGTTCCTAGATATTTTGTATATTCCGTCATCTCTCTTATTAAAAACTGTCCTAAATGTAAGATTTGAGACTGATTATATAAGAAGCGTGGTTCTGTAACACTATATAGAAACATAACATTTTCTCTAATGGAGTGTGAATCTGTTGATTATAAAACATCTCTGTTATTAAAAGAGAAGTAACCATTAAAAAATACCCCTAAATTTTCTAATTTATTTATAATTCCATGCGACTGAAAATTAAAGTAAACTACATATTTTAATGTTTGTCTTTTCCAGTTAAATTAATAAGTTTTACTTCAAATTTAAACTTAATGTCATTAAATAAACATACCTATTTTAATGCTTGTCTTTTCCAGTTAAATTAATGAGTTTTATTTAATCAAATTTAAACTTAATGTCATTAAATGAACCTAAAAATACATCATATTTAACGTATCTTATTACGTACGAATACGGCCCAATAATGAACTTGACTTTTGTTTTTACGAAAACATGAATCACTGGACGTATGTAATATTTAAAATATATTAACTACAATATAACAAATGCATATAACCTACCTATACTTTAGTTTGAAATGATCATGTTCAAGTTTTATATAGTCAACTTACATCATGCATCGATCGATGTACAATATTCAAACCACCTATAGTTTTCGTTTTCTTTATAGGATGTATCAACCAACCAATCATCCCATTGATTTTCTAAGCTTTATAAAAAACAAATCAATAAATACAAACTCAAAATCCAATATCTTCTATTAATCAAAACAGAATATCTTCAATGTCGTATCTTTAATGTACCTATTAAATATAAAAACTGTAACCATAATTACACTAATTATAAGAATATATTTGATTCCAACCAATTGATCTATTACTTCGGTAATTAATTTTCTTGCAGAATAGGAAACAATAAATTTAAAATTTATAAGAATATAAAGATATAGAGATTCCAACCAATTGCATATATTTGCGTATGATTTCCGCATAATAAGCTTCAAATTGAACATTGAAAAAGATAGAGAGATTTTTTTTAATCTTTTACCGACACAAACTTAAACAAAACGAAGAGTTAAATGTTTTTTTTTTTGTTACACTTTCCGGAAAAAAACGGTTACAACATCGGCTTTCATAATATGGCATTTTAACATATTAATGTTATGGACATTTAATAATTATCTTGACGAAAAACAAAGACTATAAATAATTTATTATTAATAAAATTATGAAATTATTTACAATTTGATGACTAATTCATCGTCCTTTTTTATATGTTAAATTTTTCATAGAAGTTTAAAAAATATTTTATTTTCTTTAAACATGTATAACTAATTTATAATATTTTATGCCATACTAAGTCATAATATAATATTTTTTCATATTTTACATTAATAACCATTGTTTTTATATATCGTGTACAATTCTCTAATTACGTCTTTTTGTTCAATTTTTTATATGATATCGAATATTCATCGTAAATAGATGGTTTAAGATGCCAAAAAAATTATTACTTGGTGAATATAATACATCAAATATTATAAATACATTATTTAGTTAAATAAATAACCAAAAACCGAAAATTCAAATCCGCACTCGCGCGCGGATCAGGGTCTAGTAACAATTATATGGAAAAAATGTGGAGAGATGAAACTGATGCAATTCCTCAAATCAATAGCCATACTTACTTCCTTAGGATGACTCGTATTAGGGCCGGACACTTCAGTTAAAATTTTGGTTTAGTCCGGGTTCAATTTGGTTTGGTTAAGTTGATTTAGTTCTAATAAAACTCTTTAACAATGTTTAATCTAAATTTATTCTGGTTCAGTTCGGAATAGTTTTATTTCGTTTTGATTTTAATTTAGTTGAAAATTTTATTTATAATTTTAGTTATTAATTAAAAACAAAATTTTATATTCAATCGTTCAGAAAAGAAATTCTTGGAGAACTATAAAACAACACTCATGTTAAAACTAAAAATTATTCAAAGATAAAAATAATCTATCATCACATTTTTAGATACCATAAAAAGTTAAGACAAAATAGCAAAAACTATTTTTCTAAAATAACATTTTTAAAAGATAACATTATTATATTACTCCAAACTCTAAACTTTATTTCAATCTGCACAACTTAAATACTAAACTATACATTTTAATCGCTAAATATTAAACTTAAATCTAATGGTTTTTTAATTTTTTTGATAAATGCTATGAATTTTTACTTGGCTATTTTGAAACAAAAATGTATTTTAGTGTTATCATAAGATATTTCTCATGATAATATTTTCATATAGTATTATCATAAAATGTTACGGTGATTCAATAATTTTTATATAAATTATATTTAAATAAAATAAATATTTATTACTTTGTTATCATAAAAATAATTAATTTTATGTTAAAAATAAGAAGATTGTTTTTCAAACCTAACCACTTGACTTCTAAAACATAAGAGTTATTTACATTACCCTCTATAATGTTCCCTCCTTGTTAAATATGAATAAGACTTACCAGAGTCAGTCTATGTTTTCGATTTCTTGTTTTGTTTTGTTGGTTTCTTTTGTCCTAGAGGAGAGATTGGACATGAAGATTTGAGGAGTTCTAATTCTCTTTGTGATTGGATTTGCGTGAAATGTGGTTTCCAGAATTGAGGTGATGATGGTTCATAAGGCTTTGATCATCTGTTGATCGCTGATGCACGGACCCGATCTTGTGTTTTTTTCTTTCTTTTTCACTTATTTGTCATTTCTGTTGCAAGCTTTCGATCTTGTGTTATTTTGGATCATCTTGTTATCCTTTTCCTATATTCTGATCTTTCTTTCGTCTCTCTTATCCTTGGTTTTGTGGTGTTTGGATCCTCCTTTCGCCTCTCTTATCTTACCACGGATTAAAAGGGTAAGTTTTATTCATATTTAACTTATTATAGGAAGTGGCTGGATTCCTAAAGCGTTTTTTTGGCGACTCCTTTGAATCGATAAAATCGTTAAAAAACACTTGTGTCACGTATGAAAAAAACCATGTTCTGGTACCACTTCTGTAACACCTCCGAATAATTCTAGGTATAAGTCAAATTACCGGCCAACAATCAAACAAGAACATAACCGAAGGACCGACCGTCTACCAAGGTTTGGAAGCATTACATGATGGGCTAAGGACGTTTTGGTCGAAGTCACAGAGCTTATCCGCAACAGAGACCAGTTCATCCACTACCACAGCCTAAGCTAATATCAGTAATAAAGACGGTCTTTAATAGCATTGACTTGTTCCAAGCTCAAGATGAAGATGAGCTTTTGTTATTGTTGGATCCATCGTCGTTTTCTTATTGGACATTTGGGATTTTGGGTTATTAGATTGAAGTTCTTGATTAGTGTGTACTGGAGAAACGGATAACTGCAAATTTAACATAGATTTCTCGTGAAATTTAATTAAATATTTGATATTGCCAATTAAATAAATATATTTGTTGGTCGTTTCAAACCCAACTCCTTGGGTTAAAGAAAAAAGTTTAACTAAATACAGTAAAAACTCTATAAATTAATAATGTTGGGGCTATGATATTTTATTAATTTGTGGAGTTATTAATTTATAAAAAAAATTATTTTTAGATTTTGTTTTTATTTATAAAATCCAAAAAAGTTGATTTTACTGTATATACATTAAATAAATTTTAGAAATTAGACTTTCATATTTTTTTACAATATTATTTGATGTATATTTTTATGTTTCATAGAATTCAAATGTGGTTTTCGATATAATTTTACTAACTATTATCAAAATATATTGAAATTTTAAGAAAAATAGAGATATTTTTATTGTGAATATAAACCAACTATATAATATTTATTTTTACTTATATAAATGTATATATAGATAGATTATTAATTTATGATTTAAATGAGACCATATATTTATATAGGATTTTTAAAAAAAATATTATTTAATTATTTTATCGATTTGTATCATATTTTGAACTGAGCTGACTCGGAATCGGAAAATTTTATTAATTTATAAAAATTATTAATTTATCAAATATTAATTTACAGAGTTTTTACGGTATGTTGGACGTAAACTCTGGTTTGATTGAGGTCGTTCGGGTTTGGTTTTTTTGACTCGGTTCGAATTGTTTTTTTTTTTTTTTCCACTTCTAGTTGTAGTGTAAATATTATCCAACTTACGTTGGGTTATTCCAGTTTGGTAATGTCGAAAATGGGCCCTTTGGGAATGGCATCACCTGGTAATAAAAACATAAAACGAAGGGCGTTTATAAGAGAGTAGCTACATCTATTCTATTCTATTAAAGAAAAGTCATCTCGCGAGAACCAGAACAACACGAAACTCAAATTCCTATAAAAAGAAAGAAAGAGAGCTTTTGAGAAAATTGATTCACTTCGACGATCGTCGTGATTAGCTAAAAATTTGGTCCATCCATCCATCCGTAGTTCGGTAAGCTCTCGTTTCCTTTGATTCTAATCCTCTCTTAAGCTCTTGATTTTACTCTTTAATTTAGGGCACCTAGTGATTTTTAATTAGGATCATATTTCGACAATAGCTTCTTGTTGCCCGAAGAATTGAATATTTGTTCTGATTTTGAAATCTCGTCAATTTATTTATTTATTTTGTTTTGTTTGAATTTAGACGAATCTTTTGTTAAACATAACACGCAATTGTTAGAACCGTAAGGGATCTGAGATCATTTCTTATTCTCTTTATTTATCTCTGTTGTGTGATGAAGGCTTGTTATTTACTGAAGAAATTACTTTTTAGAGAGTTGTGGAATCAGATTCAGACCCCTTTGCTTATATTCTTTGATTCTCTTTGGATTGGGAAGAATATATTGTTCCAACTTTTTATACATATCACGCAACTAATACAAGTCAACGATATTCTTGCCTAGGGATCCTGAGATAGTTTAATATAAGTTTTCCCTTTTTTTATAAATGTGTGTGTATCTTTGTTTTGTTAAACATTTGAATTTAAAGATACAGACACCATGCCGAAGAACAAGGGAAAAGGAGGAAAGAACAGGAAGAGAGGAAAGAATGAAGCTGATGACGAGAAGCGTGAGCTTATCTTCAAGGAAGATGGCCAAGAGTACGCTCAAGTCCTCCGCATGCTCGGCAATGGCCGATGCGAAGCCATGTGCATTGACGGCACCAAACGTCTCTGCCATATCCGTGGTAAGATGCACAAGAAGGTCTGGATCGCAGCCGGTGACATCGTCCTTGTTGGCCTGAGGGACTACCAAGATGACAAAGCTGACGTCATCCTCAAGTACATGTCTGACGAGGCCAGGCTTCTCAAGGCCTATGGTGAGCTTCCTGAGAATACCCGTCTTAACGAAGGCATTGTCGGTGATCTCGATGAAGATGACGATAATGCGGCTGATGATTACGTTGAGTTTGAGGACGAGGATATCGATAGGATCTAAGTTTGTTTTGCTTGGCCTTGTAATATCAAAGTTTGATGATGCACATCTTCTGAGAAACTGGAGAGAAACCATGAATGTTAAAATAAAGAATATTGTTATGTGTTTCGGTATCACTATTATCATTTGAATCCCCAAATAATTTACAGAACGTTCTTCATTTCCCCGTTTTGCAGCTTGTTGGTGCGGTCTTGGCTTTCTTTGTATGTTGTTGTTGTTGTTGTAGGTCTCTCTTTGTATTTACCCTACTATGCATTCTCTGGCTTTTGTAGCATGGATCAGACGTGCGGTTTGATGTACTAGCTTTAACACTGCTCTTTTCTCTTTGCATAGCTTATGTTTCTTCTTCTAGTGTCTCTGATATGCTTTCAAATTGGAGAGGTAGATCGTTGCTCTCCAACTCGCCAGCCATATTGAAAGACCTGTTCTTTCTTACCAATCTTTGGACATCTCATCTCCCTGAATGTTTTGTTTGAGGCTCAAGCAGAATGATGTCTGGTACACGAGTTGCCTTCCAGCGCTCTAGCCATCTCCAACCGATGTTGTATTCATCTTCACTGCTGCGATCTATTTGTTTCTTCTTTAAGCATATTTCCTTAGCTTTAACCAAATATTCTCAAAGTTAAGCACAAAAATGTTCTTTGATTCTTTTAGGATTCAATTAGAGATCAGATGCTTCAGGGTTTTCTTTTACCTGCTGTGAAATTGCATAAGCAAGTGCTTTCTCCCGTTTTATCAGGAGAGAAGAGAGGAATTGGCTTCAGGATTATTCATAAGTTTAATTTATCACTGTTGGCAAAACAGTCGCAGAGATTAGTACAATTTTCACATTTTCTTGTGGTCAGGGTTTTGCGTGGCAAATACTATAGACTTAATTTGCCGTATAGATACCCCTTCATACTTATAGACTAGCCTCTCTGCTACGAGGCCTCTGCTGTTATTAGGGATCCGACAGAAGATCTAATCGGGTTATGATGTAAAAGCATGGGGGATCCATGGATTCTGACTTTACATGCAAGGCCGGCTATGCCAAATGTCCTAGTAGTCCATCCCATAATGATAGTTAGTGATTTTATCATCGAAGATTCGAAGGAATGGGACATTGCAATGCTTGAGAACTTTGTAGCACAAGAACATATACCTTCGATTAGAAGCTTAGCCATTAGCTGATCTTTCCATTGTGACACATATTGTTGGATTTTTATCAAGAGTAGTTTGTATACTATTAAGTCAGGATACTGGGTGACCAGACCTATACTCAAGGCTGACGAAGATGTTTACACAGAACCAAATATCACGAAGCTCAAAGCCTTTCCTTGGAAGTTAAATGTTCCTTACAAAATTTTGTCACCTTGTATGGCAGTTAATCACAGACATCTAGCTGTCACAAGAAATTTGAATCGTCGCTATATGCGATGTGATAATATTTTTCCAAAATGTGGGGATCATGATGAGTCTATAATTCATGCTATCTTCGAATGTCCACCACCGCTTTGGGCATTAACAGCTACATTTTATCATCTGAATATATTCCCAACGCCCATCATATACACTAATATGGATTATTATTATTTTTGTAGGAAGAATAGTATTGTGGATCTGGAGATGGTCAGAGACCCTTATCCATGGATAATTTGGTATCTCTGAAAACCAAGTAATGATAAATTGTTCAGAGGGACTGATAGAAACCCACTTGAGCTGATCAAATATGCAGAACAAGAATGTGAGGCATGGTTCAAGACAAATGAACCAATTGCTGATTTAATCCAAACATCAGTAGCAACATCTCAAGTCTTACGCTTAGAGAATATATGATTGGTAGATGGTTTTTGAACCTCTACACCAATGTTTAATGGATGTGGATAAATGTGGAAAGATAGCAGTGGGAAAACTCTGCTTATGGGTTTAAGAAATCAAAGACGAAGAGAATCTGCATTACATTCGGAGGTGGAAGCGCTACGCTGGGTAATGGAAAGCATGTTGTATCATTCAACATGTCAGCATTTTGGGACAGACTGCAAAGACTTGATAGCGATGTTAGGGGAACCTTAAGCATTGCCGAATTTCTCGACATAGTTGAAGGAGATACAAAAACTAAAGAGAAGATTCCATGATTTCAAAATATGATATATTCCTCATCGACAAAATGGGACTACAGAATTCTTAGCTAGAACCGCTCGATCATTTCATATGACTCTTTGTTTTGTTGGTTAATCTATTCTGGTTACCCAGACTACCTTAAGCTTGAGTAATGTAATGGATTTTTGTTGTCCAAAATCCAATAAATAGATACGATTAGGAAAAACCCTATAATGAAGTATGAAGTTAAGAAAATACCTACAACAATATAAATTCAAGTTTTGCTGTAGTGTAAAGACAAACAAAATTACCTCTGAATTGCTATTAATGTTGGACATTTTTGCAATGTAAAACATTCAAAAAATTTAGCGAGATAAATAAGTTATTATATGGTGTTAAATATGTTAGCCGCTGACTATGAAAACCTAAATCAAAGATACATGTAAAAATGTGATTAAACTGTTATTATTAATGTTAGCATGCTAACAATGAATGTCACCAATTAATTCAAAGATACATTTAATTATATGAATAAATTGATATATCAAACAAGTAATAAAAAAGGAGGATATAAGCCTTAGATAGAGTGTCCACGTATGAGAAAATAATCGGCCAATGAGAAACTATATTTTTGCCACGTCACCTCCTCTATTTGTTTTTACAAAATGATCCTTTAACTTTTTACTTAAACAATTTTAACCGAAATTTTTTTTTAGTGAAATATATTATTTATATAAATATAATTATCTTTTTAAATTTACATAATAGTTTGTAAAGAAATATTTAGTGTAAATAATATCATAATTTTATAAAATACTAAAATAAATTGGGTTGGTTTTCAACTTTCACAAATAAAAAATATTATTGGTAAACTTAGAAAAGAATATATGATATCTTGCATATTTCTAATGTTTTATCCATTCACCCATGTGCATTTTGATCATATAGATTAGGATTTAGCCATGTTTAGGTTGCATTTTGCATACATGAGTCCTTATCAGGTATTGGAGTACCACATGGAGTTCTTGGAGACATTTGGGTGCAATTGGAGTCCAAAAAAAGTGTTTAAAGTGATCATTGGGCGAGCACCTTACCGGAGCGACCAGTCCGGAGCGACACCGTCAAGTCGCTCTCCCTATCAGAGCGACCTTACTAGAGCGACATGGAAGAGTCGCTCGCGTTTTGATCACCCGGAGATGCGAGAACGAGTCAGGAGCGACCTCTCGCAGCGACACAGCGAGGTCGCTCCCGAAGCATGGAGCGACTATTCGGAGCGACGAGCGGAGGTCGCTCGCGTTTTCATCACTCGGAAACGCGAGAACGAGTCCGGAGCGACCTCTCGCAGCGACACAGCGAGGTCGCTCCCGAAGCATGGAGCGACTACTCGGAGCGACGAGCGGAGGTCGCTCCGCGTCTTATTTCTGCTCGAACTTATGATTTCTCAAGGGCCTTTTGGTCATTTCATGATGCACGTTTTTATTTTCTAAACCTATGTTTTAATACTCTGTAAGCCACCAGGAGGCAGATCATCTTTGTTCTTAAGAAAAACCACCAAAAACCTTTGGAAAGTCATCTCTTGAATCAATTGATCAGTTTTGTTATTGAAATTCTGTGTTCTTATATCTATTTTTTTGTGTTTCTCTACATGATTAATCTGAAATCCAACATGGGTTTAAGAGGAATCATGGAGATTAGTGAGTAATCCCCCTTTGAATTCATGGGTTAGGGAGATTAAGGGTGATTAGGTTAGAGCTAGGATGTTTTAGTGTAGATCATTCATATTTCCTTGCTAGCAGAGTGAACCTAATGCATCTTCTGAGTTGGCCACTCAGTTGTTGATCTTAGGCATTTCTCACCCGAAAGGTGTTCGAGGAAATGCCCGAGACAACTCTTCCTAGCTTTTAGCATACTTTGCCAAAGACATTTGTTGTTAGAGGTGCTAAGATAGCCATTGGACTTGCTAGTTATGATTACTTTCATATTATTCAACCAAAGACATTTGATGCTTGGATTGTGTTAGTAAATGAACATTCATCTAGACATAGAGTTTGTTTAGGATTGTGTCTAAGCTTAAGGTTGATAGTTTGATTGATCGTTTGCCATCCTTAGTTCGAAACTTGATCACCCGAGGTCTAATCCCTATATCCATGAGTTCTCTTTTCCCATAGTTAAGAAAGTATCATTTAGTTATTCCTTTTAGTTAGTTATAGTTTAAAAACCCTTTTAAAAACCATTGGTTGCACTTAGATTAAGTGATTACTTGCATTCTCGGTGCTTTCATATCTCTCAGAACTGGTTCGACAATCATTTATACTACAACATTTGTCTTAGGAGCCTTGAAAACTCCTAACATCAAATTGGCGCCGTTGCCAAATTCTGAGTAGATTTAAACATTGAGATTTAGTCAATTGCTTGAGACTAAGTCATTTTTATTTTCTTTTGTTACTGACTCTTTTTCACCTCCTCTTATTCTACAGGTGTATGAACTTGCGGAGCAACGGTCCATCAAACCTAGTTCCACGAGCTGCAGACATCAGAGCTTTAGAGAGAGAGTGTGCTAGAAAGAAAAGAGAAGAAGAGCAACAGGCTCAACTGCAAAGACTGAACACTGATATGGGAGACGTTCATCAGCATGATGCAGGCGTCAATGGCGCTAATAACAATGCTCCAGCTAACCAACAGCGAGCAGCTCGACCCATTGGCACTTACGATCGCCCCAACATTCATGGTCATAGATTGGGAATCCGAGCACCCGCTGTGGCAGCCAACAACTTTGAGATCAAATCAGGACTCCTCAACGTGATCGAGAACAACAAGTATCATGGCTTGGCTCTAGAGGATCCATTTGATCACTTGGACAGGTTCGACAGCTACTGTGGGTTGTCAAAAACCAATGGTGTGTCCGAAGATGCCTTAAAGCTCAAGCTATTCCCTTTCTCTTTGGGGGATAAGGCACGTCAGTGGGAGAAGTCTCTACCCAGCGACTCTATCACCACTTGGGATGATTGCAAGAGAGCATTCTTGGAGAAGTTCTTCTCTACTTCAAGAACTGCTAAGCTGAGAAATGAGATTTCCAGCTTTCAACAGAAGGGCTTGGAAGGATTCAGTGAAGCCTGGGAGAGATTCAAGGGCTACCAAGCTCAATGCCCACACCATGGTTTCTCTAAGGAGAGTTTGCTGAGCACATTCTACCGTGGTGCTCTTCCTAAGTACAGGGCCAGACTGGATACAGCTAGCAATGGGTTCTTCTTGGGGAGAACTGAGGAGGATGCAGAGGAGCTGGTTGACAACATGGTTAAAAGTGATGCAGTCTACAGTGGAGACCACGACAGAGGTAGTAGAACAGATGATAAGCAGACGAGGAAGGAGTTGAAGGCTCTACAAGATAAGATAGACATCCTCATTGCTGACAAAGCTACCCAAGAGCAGCTGCACTTTGTTGGCAACCCAAGCCAAGAGACACCAGTTGTTGTCCATGAAGTTGAGGGTTTGGAAGGTCAGGAAGAGCTGTGTTTCATCAACAACAATGGTAGCTGGTACAAGAAAGAGCCCAACTTTCAGTACAACAACTACCAACAGAAATCCTATTCCAACAACCAACAGAGTGGTTATCAGCCTCGGAATAATCAGCAAGGCAGCTATCAACCTCAGCAAAACCCTCCTCCTGGTTTCAACAACAAGGGCAACCATTCTTCCCAACAGCAATCTAATCCCTCTACCTCAACTCCTCAGGTCAACACCACTGAAGCTCTACTGAAACAAATCCTGGAGTCTCAAACAAGAAGTGAGAAGCATGTTGGCTATGAGTTGAAGAACCTTCACTCAAAGATTGATGGGAGCTACAATGAGCTCAACAACAAGTTCAGAGCTTTGGAGAACCAGTTTGCTGCCATGAACACTCAACAAAATCGCCAACAAGGTTCTCTACCTGGAAAATCTGAGCAAAACCCAAAGGAAACCATGAAAGCTATCACTCTCAGGAGTGGTAAGGAGTTACCTCAGAGAACTCTCACCAAGGATGCTGAGAAACAAAGTGAGGGGGTTGCCATCAACATAGATGATGAAGTGGTGATTGTTGATGAGAAGATCAATGACGAGATCTTAGAGAAGATAGTGGAAGCCAAAGGAAAAGGAAAGGTTGGAGAAGAGAAGAAAACAGTTAAGGATGGTGAAGTTGTCACTCCTGCCAGTGAAAGTTCTTTTGTTCCTCCTGCCTATGAGCCCAAGCTCCCATTCCCAGGTCGATTCAAGAGGCAGCTGCTAGAGAAGTACCAAGCTCTATTTGAAAAGCAAATGAGTGAAGTCCAGATCACAATGCCCATTATTGATGCTTTCATGCTGATTCCTCAATACAGCAAGTTCCTGAAAGATGCTGTAGCTGCAAAGAAGAAAGAGATGGAGGGCATGGTGATTCTCACTCATGAGTGCAGTGCTATCATTCAGAGGCTTGTCATTCCAAAGAAGCTAGAAGATCCAGGATGCTTCACATTACCTTGTGCTCTTGGACCTATGGTATTTGATAGATGTCTCTGCGATTTGGGAGCTAGTGTCAGCTTGATGCCCCTATCTGTTGCTAAGAAGCTCGGCTTCACTCAGTACAAGAAGTGTAGACTTTCTCTGGTATTGGCTGATCGTTCAGTGAAGTACCCTGTGGGTATCTTAGAGGACCTCCCAGTGATGGTTGGAAATTATGAGATCCCTACAGACTTTGTGGTGCTTGAAATGGGTGAAGAAGCTCAAGACCCTTTAATCCTTGGAAGGCCTTTCTTAGCAACAGCAGGAGCTATTGTTAATGTGAAAGAAGGCAAGATTGATCTCCATCTGGGTAAAGGGCACATTCTCCATTTTGACATCAAAGAGGTAATGAGGAGGCCAACAGTTCAAGGGCAAGTGTTCTACATTGAAGAGATGGACGCCCTTGCTGATGAACTCCTTGAAGAGTTGTCACTAGAGGACCCTCTACAGCATGCTTTGACTGTAGAGAGAGAGGCTGTGGTGATTGAGAACCTGGAGAGTACTGCCTACGGGATGATGCTGGATTCACACCAGGGGTTTGTCAGTAAGGATCAGTACGAGGAGTTTCCACAGATGGTTCACCAAGAAGTCTCAGCCACTCAGCAAGATGACACCCAGCAGAATGACTGGAGTGAGCTTAAGGCACCTAAAGTGGAGCTTAAACCTCTACCCCATGGTGTAAGGTATGCATTCCTTGGTCCTAATGAAACTTATCCTGTCATTGTGAGTAGTGAACTTACTGAAACTGAGCTATCTGAACTTTTGAAAACGCTTAAAAGATTTAGAAAGGCAATAGGTTACTCACTGGATGACATCAAGGGAATATCACCCTCTTTGTGCATGCATAGGATACATCTTGAGGATGAATCAATGACTTCTATCGAGCATCAAAGAAGGTTAAACCCTAACCTGAAGGATGTTGTAAAGAAAGAGATTCTTAAACTCTTAGATGCTGGTGTTATTTACCCTATCTCAGATTCTAAATGGGTATCACCTGTGCATGTTGTACCAAAGAAAGGTGGTATCACTGTGATTAAAAATGACAAGGATGAATTGATACCAACAAGAACCATCACAGGTCATAGAATGTGCATTGATTACCGAAAACTAAACTCCGCATCTAGAAAGGATCATTTCCCATTACCATTTATTGATCAGATGCTTGAGAGACTTGCAAATCACCCATTCTACTGCTTTCTTGATGGGTACTCAGGATTTTTCCAAATCCCCATACACCCCAATGATCAAGAGAAAACGACATTCACATGTCCCTATGGTACCTTTGCATATCGAAGGATGCCATTTGGTCTATGTAATGCTCCAGCCACCTTTCAAAGGTGTATGATGTCAATTTTCTCTGATCTGATTGAGGATGTTGTGGAGGTATTTATGGATGATTTCTCTGTCTACGGATCTTCGTTTTCTGCTTGTTTGTCAAACTTGTGCAGGGTCCTACAGAGATGTGAAGACACCAACCTTGTGCTGAATTGGGAGAAGTGTCACTTCATGGTCAAGGAAGGGATTGTGCTGGGACACAAGATTTCAGAGAAGGGGATTGAAGTGGATAAAGCCAAGATCGATGTTATGGTTGGTTTGCCCCCACCAAAGACAGTGAAAGACATCCGGAGTTTTCTTGGTCATGCTGGGTTCTACAGGAGGTTCATCAAGGACTTCTCCATGATCACTAGACCTTTGACCAGGCTGCTGTGCAAGGAAGCCACCTTCAGTTTTGATGTGGAATGTCTACAAGCTTTCAAGAAGCTGAAAGGTGAACTCATTAGTGCTCCAATTGTCCAGCCACCTGATTGGGATCTCCCTTTTGAGATCATGTGTGACGCTAGTGACTATGCTGTGGGAGCTGTTTTGGGGCAGAAGAAAGATGGCAAAACCCATGTGATCTACTATGCCAGCCAAACCCTCAATGATGCTCAGATACGGTATGCCACAACAGAGAAGGAGATGCTGGCAATTGTTTTTGCCTTTGAGAAGTTCAGGAGCTACTTGGTTGGGTCTAAAGTCATTGTCTACACAGATCATGCTGCCTTGAGACACCTTTTGGCCAAGAAGGATGCAAAACCCAGGCTTTTGAGGTGGATCCTTTTGCTTCAAGAGTTTGATATGGAGATTAAAGACAAGCCCGGAGTTGAGAATGGTGTAGCTGATCATTTGTCCAGGTTGAGGGTAGAGTCTGGTATTCCTATTGACGAAGGACTTCCTGAGGAGCAGATCATGGCTATTGAAGCAGTGATAGCAGTTTGTGAGACTGGTAGGAAGCTGGAAGAAGTCAAGGCAACAGAAGAGAAGGAACCTTGGTATGCTGATTTGGTGAACTACCTAGCCACAGGAAGAGAACCTTTGAATCTTGTGGGCTATGCCAAGAAGAAGTTCTACAAGGATGTGAAGAGATACTACTGGGATGAACCCTATCTCTACATTCTCTGCAAGGATCAGCTTTATAGAAGAGTGGTTGCAAATGAGGAGATTGATGGGATCCTTACACAGTGTCATGGATCATCTTATGGAGGCCACTTTGCCACCTTCAAGACAGTTGCGAAAGTATTACAAGCTGGATTCTGGTGGCCACATATGTTCAAGGATACACAAGACTTTGTCTCAAAGTGTGATTCTTGCCAAAGAAGAGGAAACATCACAAAGAGGAATGAGATGCCTCAGAATCCAATCCTTGAAGTTGAAGTGTTTGATGTGTGGGGTATTGACTTCATGGGACCATTTCCATCATCTTTTGGAAACAAATACATCCTTGTGGCTGTCGATTATGTCTCCAAATGGGTGGAAGCTATTGCAAGCCCCACCAATGATGCTAGAGTTGTAACCAAGATGTTCAAGAGCAACATCTTTCCAAGGTTTGGAGTCCCAAGAGTTGTGATCAGTGACGGAGGTTCCCACTTCATTAACAAACTGCTTGAGGGACTTCTCAAGAAGAATGGTGTGAAGCACAAGGTGGCAACCCCTTATCACCCCCAAACAAGTGGCCAAGTTGAGATTTCTAACAGGGAGATCAAGTCTATCTTGGAGAAGATTGTGGGGATCACAAGGAAGGATTGGTCCAATAAGCTCGATGATGCACTTTGGGCTTATAGGACAGCGTACAAGACACCACTGGGCACCACACCTTTCAACCTAGTGTATGGGAAAGCTTGCCATCTGCCAGTGGAGCTTGAGTACAAGGCACTATGGGCAATAAAGTTGCTGAACTTTGACATCAAGAGTGCCAAGGAGAAAAGGATTTTTCAGCTACATGAGCTTGATGAGATAAGAATGGATGCTTTTGAGAACTCAAGGATCTACAAGGAGAAGACTAAAGCTTTCCATGACAAGAATATCCTGAAGAGAGAGTTTAAAGAAGGAGATCAAGTTCTTCTCTACAACTCTAGGCTGAAGCTATTTCCAGGAAAGCTTAAGTCAAGGTGGTCAGGTCCTTTCAAAGTCAAAGAGGTTAGGCCATATGGAGCAATAGTTTTGTGGAGTACTGATGGAAGAGACTTCACAGTCAATGGGCAAAGGGTTAAGCTCTACATGGCTACTGCACCAGAGGAAGATGGGGTTTCAACTCCACTGTCTGACCCTACCCCGGCCTAATCCAAAAAGAGGCAAAGTCAAGCTAGAGACTTAAAACAAGCTCACTTGGGAGGAAGTCCCATGCGTATCCTTGTATATATTGCATTGGTATTTTCATTTTCACCTTATTGAAAAAAAAAAAAAAAAAAAAGAGAGAGAGAAGTCGTGTGCAGGTGCTTGATCGATGCAGGTTCGAGCAAAAATTGTGCGTGGGAGCGACCTCTCACAGCGACACTTCGAAGTCGCTCCAGCTGGGAGCGACGTTACGGGAGCGACACCTCGAAGTCGCTCGGCTTAAAGACGTTTTGTGCTCCAAAAACGCTCTCGGAGCGACCTCTCAGAGCGAGCACATGAAGTCGCTCCAACTGGGAGCGACGTTACGGGAGCGACACCTCGAAGTCGCTCGCGTTTTCGTCGTCACGGAGCCCAAAAACTGGCTCGGAGCGACGTCCTAGAGCGACACCTCGAAGTCGCTCCAGCTCCAGAGCGAGGTTTCGAGAGCGACACTCCAGAGTCGCTCGCGTTTTCGTCGAATCACGACGCGAGAGAAGGACTCGGGAGCGACCTCTCGCAGCGACACCCTCACGTCGCTCCCGAACCGGTCCAGGTAAGTTTTCTGACTCTAAACCCCGGTTTACTTCAAGTAAACCGACCCTAACCACCCTAAACCTACCCCAGCCCCCGCGAATCCGTCTCTATCACTCTCCCCTCCTCTCACAAACTCTCAAACTCTCTCAAACTCACCCACACCAAAAATCCCAAAACTTTCTCAATTCTCACTCAAATCGACTAGTTCTTCTTTCTAAATCCAAGCTTTCGCCCCTGTAGCCTATTCCTCACCACCCATTCATCATTTCTTTTCATCCAAAGCAAGGTATTGAGTTTTAAAATTCAAATTCGTAGGTCCATGAACCCTAGGATTTAAAAATCGAAATTTGGTCATTTTCTTGCTAGATTGTGGTGAAATAGACTAGGGAAAGCTTATCTATCAAGTTGGGTTGTCGAATAAACGGTGAAATTGAGTTTAATTTGCACTTTGGCAAAGTTAGGGTTCATGGATTTGGGGGTTTTCGAATTTGACCTTACTTGGGTGTGTCTGTGAGTGAACTAGATGCGTTAAGGTGTTACAAGAGTGAAAATCGTTGCATTGTGTTGAACTTGAGTTTAAATTGATAATTCATTTGTTAAGTTCACTTTTGCAAATTTTCACTTGCAAAGTCTTGCCCCTCTTTACTTCCATCTACTTATCCCTTTTCAAGTTTTTAATTTTTCAGGTGAAAATGGTTAAGAAGACAAAGGGAAAGTTGGAAGCTGAGAGGCAAGAAGCTGAAAGACAAGAGTTTGCACTAAGAGGAAAAGCTTTGCCCTGCGAGCCAACTGGCTCAGGGACGCAGAAGACTGTTCGACAGCAGACTTTGGCTGCAAGGAAATCGAAAGAACAGGAGAAGAGGGCAGGGAAAAGTGTAGCAGTTCCCATCCATGAGGAAAGTGAAACTGAGAGTGCTGATGAGCAGGCACCTACGAAGAAAGCCAAGATGTCCAAAGGCAAAGGGGTTGCGGTTGATCGAGATAGGGCGAAAACTCCATCTGTGGAGGAGCTGTATGATCACTTGAAGAATGAGGTCACTTGGACTCCAACCAGGTTCGCCGACCTTGATCTGCTGAAGGAGTTGGGTCTTGAATCTGACATTGAAGAGATGCTAGGACATTTGAAGATGCCAAAACTCCTCACCATGGCATATCCTTTCTACAAGGATGTCACTTGTCAGTTCTTATCTTCTCTTGCGGTCACTTACCACGACACCGCGCATGTGAGGCAAGGATGGGGCAAAATCAGTTTCAAGGTCAATGGACGAGAATACAACATGAACTTCAAGGACATTGGGAGAGTCATGGGGTTCCAAGACCTAGAAGACCACTCCCTACCCAAGTGTGAGAACCTTCCCACGGAGCTTTGGAAGTTGATCACTGGAAACAAACACACTACCGGGGCTGACAAGAATTCACACATCCGACACCCGTCCGTACGTTACCTCCACAGGATGCTAGTCCATGCATTCTACCCACGGAAGCAAGCTGGTACGGTTACTGAGGAAGACATGCGACTGCTCTGTCCGGCTATCCGTCCCTACGCCCAACCTGGAGTTTTACCCCTTCCCAGCACCGACATCTATGCTACCTTCGGGATGGTCAGTTTCTTTGTGGGTCGTCTCCAGCACTACAGAGACTGGGCGTGGTACACCACTGATTCGCGCCCAAAGATGGGGATAGGTGGAATGATCACACCACTGCTCCAATTTCTGAATGTTCCCTTGGGAAAGGACGCAGTGGGACCGAAGTTCATTGATGGCACCTACTTGAGGATTGCTACCTATTTTAGTGGGATGTATGGGAAGGACTACGTCTACCACTACTATTTGCAGGGCAAGCCAGTCGAAGTGGTTCTTCCAAACCGGAACCTGACGAGTTTAGAGATACCTGGAGCTATTAGCTTCAACATACCCCAGGAGTACTTTCTTGGAGAACACGGGCCTCTCGATCCAGTTAATGCTGCTCCATCAAGGAGAAGAAGTGTTCCTACGCGACATGACTCGCCTGTTGCAGACCCTTCTGAGCATATCTATGGACCTCCGCGCTACTACTTCAAGCCACATGACGGAGTTCTTCCCCCTGGAGCTCTTCGTGATGCTCATGACCACATTAGTCGCCTTCAGAGGTGGAACAAGGCTCAGGACAGAACGATAGAAAAGCTGAAGGATAAGTGCAAGGCGCTAAGCAAGACAGTAAAGAAGCAGGCAAAGACCTCAGCCAAATTCATGAAGAAAGTAGCTGATGTCTTAACCAGGGGAGGAATTGCGGATGTAGCTCAGCAGACTTCGCTTTCGCGAACACCTCAAACCCCCAGCCTCCACCTCCGCCTGATGCTCTTGGCTTCCCCCTCACTGCTGCGCAGCTTCAGCGTAAGAGGAGGAACCCACCCACTCAACCTTCCACTTCCGGTAACAAGTCCCCCTCCCTCGCTTCTTCTGATAGTGAGGTCGAGATTGACGAGGTTGAGAGCCAACCATGGTATGGAGGCTCCGGTTCAGCATCCGGTGGTTACTACACCTCCTTCCCACCTGACGACGACGATGCTGGGGCATCAGCCCCCACCTACTATCCATAGGAGGTACTTCTTTCTCTCCCTTGTATATACCATTCCCTTTTTGCATATTAGTTTTCATTTCGGTATCTCTCTCTTTACTTGACAACACAGAGACTGTGTAACTCAAGTTTGGGGGAGGTACCAAGCATTTGATCATGTTTGCTTTGATGTTGTTTCATGAGTCATGCATTGCATACCTATTTGCATATAAAAAAAAAAACAAATTCATTTAGTTTGCATCATTTTGCATTTCTAGGAGAGTCTAGGGCATATAGGTTGCATTCACTTGCACTGGGAGCAATGATTTTAAATGCCTTATAAAGAACACTACGTTTCACCTGAAAAGCTATGCACCTCTCGAAAAGACTTGTATGTTTCGTGCCTTGAAAACTCTTCTTGAAACTTGTTGATTGCTGAAACCTACTCTTTGAAGCCAACTACAACCCTATTTGAACTAAACGAACTTAATGCTTCTTGCTTAGGGTCCCTTGTGTACTGAGTCATGGCTATACACACTTGAGTTGTCACATCTTTTATGCCAATTTTTTTGACAAACTCTAGTGGTAGACCACTCCCAAAAACCTTTCCCTCCTTTTAAGCTTTCATTGTTTGATGAGTGAGGCCTTCTTAGGAAAGTCTTACATGTGCATAATGTTGAGAGTATCGGGAACGACAATGCTTGATCTTCATTCTTGCTAGATTAGGCACATCATTGTCTAGCCATAGATGGGGGTGAGTGTTGTAAAGTTTGATTTGGGAGTTTGAGAAAATGGAAGGAAAAGAGTGAACTCTTGTGCTTAATTGGCTAGTCTTTATGGGATAAGTAGAGAAACTTCTAGCTCAGTTTATGAAAAGTCTTGGCCCCCGAAAAAAAAAAAAAAAAAAAAAAAAATAAAATAAAATAAAAAAAGGAAAGAAAGGGGGCTAGCAAAACTGTTTAGAGCTAAGTTTTGTTTTGAAGTTGAGAAAAATCCTTATGAGATTTCAAAGAAAAGAGTTTTGTCGTGCAAGGTGTTCTTGAGATCTTTTGGTGAGAGATGTGAGTTGGGCTTGACATTTGGGAAAAATTGTGTAATTGTATGTTTGGGAAAAGGGTAGAACAATGGAGATTGAGCATTGTATGCATGAGTTGGTCCCTTTCTTAGATATATTATGTGCAATGTCAAGGCTACTTGTTTCGAGAGTAAACCACCGTAAAGATTTTATGTTTCGAACCTTTTGAATCACTTGAATAAAAGCCTTCCCTTACCCAAATGACTTGGACCGACTGACCATTTGCAAGAATTCACTAGATGTTTTGTGCTTAATGAATGTGAGAGTTGGTTGATTTGAATGTGTGGATGCTTGATGACGAGTGTAGGGACAAAAGGAGTTGAGATAGGCCTAGAGAAGCTAGAGTGTAATAAGAGAGTGTGCTAATCGTGTTTGCTAGTTGTGTTTCTTTTGGCTATGAGCTCCCACCTTCAAACCTCTCTCCCTATGAGTTCTAGAAAGTTCACTTGTGGACAAGTAAAGAACAAGTTTGGGGGAGTTGATATCTTGCATATTTCTAATGTTTTATCCATTCACCCATGTGCATTTTGATCATATAGATTAGGATTTAGCCATGTTTAGGTTGCATTTTGCATACATGAGTCCTTATCAGGTATTGGAGTACCACATGGAGTTCTTGGAGACATTTGGGTGCAATTGGAGTCCAAAAGAAGTGTTTAAAGTGATCATTGGGCGAGCACCTTACCGGAGCGACCAGTCCGGAGCGACACCGTCAAGTCGCTCTGATCTCCCTATCAGAGCGACCTTACCAGAGCGACAGGGAAGAGTCGCTCGCGTTTTGATCACCCGGAGATGCGAGAACGAGTCCGGAGCGACCTCTCGCAGCGACACAGCGAGGTCGCTCCCGAAGCATGGAGCGACTACTCGGAGCGACGAGCGGAGGTCGCTCGCGTTTTCATGTCCGGAGCGACCTCTCGCAGCGACACAGCGAGGTCGCTCCCGAAGCATGGAGCGACTATTCGGAGCGACGAGCGGAGGTCGCTCGCGTTTTCATCACTCGGAAACGCGAGAACGAGTTCGGAGCGACCTCTCGCAGCGACACAGCGAGGTCGCTCCCGAAGCATGGAGCGACTACTCGGAGCGACGAGCGGAGGTCGCTCCGCGTCTTATTTCTGCTGGAACTTATGATTTCTCAAGGGCCTTTTGGTCATTTCATGATGCACGTTTTTATTTTCTAAACCTATGTTTTAATACTCTGTAAGCCACCAGGAGGCAGATCATCTTTTGTTCTTAAGAAAAACCACAAAAAACCTTTGGAAAGTCATCTCTTGAATCAATTGATCAGTTTGTTATTGAAATTCTGTGTTCTTATATCTATTTTTTTTGTGTTTCTCTACATGATTAATCTGAAATCCAACATGGGTTTAAGAGGAATTATGGAGATTAGTGAGTAATCCCCCTTTGAATTCATGGGTTAGGGGGATTAAGAGTGATTAGGTTAGAGCTAGGATGTTTTAGTGTAGATCATTCATAATTCCTTGCTAGCAGAGTGAACCTAATGCATCTTCTGAGTTGGCCACTCAGTTATTGATTTTTAGGCATTTCTCACCCGAAAGGTGTTCGAGGAAATGCCCGTGACAACTCTTCCTAGCTTTTAGCATACTTTGCCAAATACATTTGTTGTTAAAGGTGCTAAGATAGCCATTGGACTTGCTAGTTATGATTACTTTCATATTATTCAACCAAAGACATTTGATGCTTGGATTGTGTTAGTAAATGAACATTCATCTAGACATAGAGTTTGTTTAGGATTGCGTCTAAGCTTAAGGTTGATAGTTTGATTGATCGTTTGCCATCCTTAGTTCGAAACTTGATCACCCGAGGTCTAATCCCTATATCCAAGAGTTCTCTTTTCCCATAGTTAAGAAAGTATCTTTTAGTTATTCCTTTTAGTTAGTTATAGTTTAAAAACCCTTTTAAAAACCATTGGTTGCACTTAGATTAAGTGATTACTTGCATTCTCGGTGCTTTCATATCTCTCAGAACTGGTTCGACAATCATTTATACTACAACATTTGTCTTATGAGCCTTGAAAACTCCTAACATCAATATATCAAGAATATTCTTTTCAGGAGAAAAAATAGAAAAATACATCGGAGACAAATCCATCTCTATTATGAAATTCCTCTATTTTAGAGAAAACAATAGAGGAATACATTGGAGATGGTCTAAGGCATGACCAACGTAAATGATCGACGTTGAGATTTCAGCTTTTCTGATTCTTACTATATTATAATGTTTCAATATAATTTGAATATTCAATTTGCTTTATAATATAATGGTTTAAAAGTATTTTTTGTTTCACTATATAAATTGTTTTTAAATTTCAATGTAACTTTATACTTATTGGATATTGTGTGGCCAATTAAATTATGTAAATTACTGTGTAATTGATTAAATTTATATATTAAATGACAGTTTTCTAAAGTAATAATTTTTAAATATTACAGATTTTAATTAAAGCTGGAGGATATAAGCCTTAGATAGAGTGTCCACGTAGGCGAAAATAATCGGCCAATGAGAAACTATATTTTTGCCATGTCACCTCTTCTATTTGTTTTTACAAAATGATCCTTTAACTTTTTACTTAAACAATTATAGCCGAAAATATTTTTTTACTGAAATATATTATTTATATAAATATAATTATATTTTTTTATTTACATAATAGTTTGTAAAGAAATATTTAGTGTAAATAATATCATAATTTTATAAAATACTAAAATAAATTGGGCTGGTTTTCAACTTTCAAAAATAAAAAATATTATTTGTAAACTTAGAAAAGAATATATCAAAAATATTCTTTTTTTAGGAGAGAAAATAGAAAAATACATCGGAGACAAATTCATCTCTATTATGAAATTCCTCTACTTTAGAGAAAAAAATAGAGGAATACATTGAAGATGGTCTAAGGCATGACCGACGTAAATGATCGACGTTGAGATTTCAGCTTTTCTGATTCTTACAATTCTAATGTTTCAATATAATTTGAATATTCCCTTTGCTTTATAATATAATGGTTTAAAAGTATTTTTTGTTTCACTATATAAATTATTTTTATATTTCAATGTAACTTTATATTTATTGGATATTGTGTGGCCAATTAAATTATGTAAATTACTGTGTAATTGATTAAATTTATATATTAAATGACAGTTTTCTAAAGTAATAACTTTTAAATATTATAGATTTTAATTAAAACTGATTACATTTTGAAACAAATAGAGTAATATATAAACTAACTCTATATAAATATGAGGACAAAATTGTAAAGTGGTTTCATCTTGAATTTCTCTCATTTTGTGCATTCTTAATTGTAAGGAGATAATCAACATCTAATATTATGTTACTCTCAGTATATTAGAAATTATAGAACCGTAAACCAATTAAGGATGATGTAAGGAAGACATAAAAATGTATTTCCAGTTATCACAAATATAGAATCAATTGACAACAACTTAATTATGTCCAGCGTAGGACAACAGAGAAGAGTTTCCACACCTTCTAATATTATAATATTTCATTATATTAGTGGCTAAATCAGTTTTCTTTAGCACAAATACTCACTCTATTCTTGGAGTTTCAGTTTTTCTATCTAATGATATTAGTAGTTTGATCCCAAAAAAAAGAAATAGTCGAACTTTACATTGTAATTGGAGAAAGAAAACAAACAAAAATCAACCGAAGACTTTTAAGGTATATGAAACAAAAATTGGAAATAACAATTATCTGCAATTAAAGAATAAGGCAATAAAATTGTAAAAATACAAAATAAAACAAAAAATATACACAGAAAGAAAGATTTAGTAAAATAAAATCATAATATAATTTCCATAATTGATAGTGCTCAATTACACTAAAAAGCCTAAATATACAACATACACAGTTTTATTTACATCTTTAAACCTATTATCTAATTAAAATGATTCTAAAAAAAGTGCCAGCATGAAGAGTTAGAAAATATACGATAAAATATAATACATAACGTTAAAAATACATTATCACTGATCACTAAAAAATCATGTTAGTAGTAATAAAAATGAAATGACAACACATTTATTAAAACCATATAACAACACGCAACAAAGTGTTATTAAATATGCTCAACGCAAACACACATAAAAATGAGACATCATATTTGGATATATTTAAATAAATAATTTTAAATATATTATATTTTTGATAATTTTAAAATTACTTAAAAAGAAACTAAATTATTAAAAAATTAATATACAAATAAAACTAAAGCAATATTTTGTAACGTCAAATAATAAATGAATAAAAAATATATTATGTTAATAAAATAGATTTTAGATTTTAAAGCCTTCTAATTCATGTAATATTACAAAATTCAAAATTTGTTTATTACAATTAATATTTTACCATTAGATATATTAAAATAATTTTCTAGATTGATATTCAATTGTCAGTTTTCAACTATTACACGTAAAAAAATATTATTAAGTACGTTTTTTTTTGAAAAATGGGGTTTTATATTTTAATTATGTTATTGGAGTACTTTTTCTTTTCGTGAATTTATTCGAGATGAAATTCCGATCTTTTAAACTAAGATAATTTATGTTTTATACATAATTTTTATTTTTTTTACATAACTCTAAAATCTCGGATTTGATTCTTCGTATTTTATTAGTTAATTATGTTACATATAATAGAAATACTTACTTCAAACTAAAAATATATAAAAAAAGTCAAATTTAAAAATTAGTTATATATAATTTAATATACAAAAATTCACATACAAATAAAAATGATAAATGCCTTGTCCAAAACGAGCACACCACATTACTTTCCCCCGTTGCTATACACACACACCACCAGCAGTTTCCTGAGAGTCCTTTAATCCCAAGAAACACCGACCAGAACACAACATTTTGCCTAACCAGATAACAGACTACACTCCAGTATACTGCCAAAAAAGATAGTCCCTGAGAAGGCTCAATCAAATGCAAATCTAAACAAAACACACAATCATAAGACCTCTCCACCAATGATAAAAACTCAAATTTATTATTTCAACACCCTGAAATCATCAGAGGAAACTCACCACAAAGAAAGAAAGCAGAATCAAAGCGAAATTCAAAGGGATTACTAGATCTTTCCCAACACTTATTCATTAAATTTTTAAAAGACTTATTTTAATTTTTAATCCTGATCAGGATCTGGCTTAACCGAAGCCTTCCTTGGGGGTAATATGCCCTTCTCCCCCATCTTGCTCCCCTGTTTAGCCGTATGTTTCTTCCTTGGGGAGACAACACTCTGCACGAGCCGCTACTTAAGAGTACCCCCCATCGCAGCACCACTGGCTTTCCCTAGCTTCTTCTTAATAGCATGTCGTTCCTTGCCTTCAGTAACATTTGCAACCTCCTGAATTTCAGTCTCCATCAGTTGATCATCCTCCTCCACATCAAAACCTGCTTCCTCAAGGATCACGTCTCCCAATTGATTAGCACCATCCTGCTCTGCTGCCTCAGTAAAGACCGCATCCTCAGGTAGCTCCAGCTCCGTTCCTTCAGGCATGTCCTCGACTTCCCCTATCTTCTCCCCCTCTCTCTTCTCCTGATTGAGAAGTGCAATGATCACTTGTAATCTTTAGGTTTTCTAATGTTTTGAAAATCAACCAATGAATTTGACCCAAAAAAAATCAACCAATGAATTAAACAGATGTTGTTAGGTGATTAACCAATGAATTAAAATTAACCCATTAATTAGGAAAAAAATCTGTAAAAATAAGCAAGTGGGCCCAATTTTAATTAAGTGATTGATAACAATATATTAGTTTACCATTAATGGATGAGTGGCATTAGGTTGTAATTATCAAAGAACATCAACGGCAAATCTTTTTTTAATGCTGATTTATTATGATATTAGAGTTATAAGAAATATTACATAGACATTTAGACAACCGACAAGACTACCTGCCATATGAAGATCTATGACTAACTGCATCACCTGAGACGTTCTATGAAGATCCACGCTTGACCAGATTTATTTGCACCATATTGAAAATCCCTTGTAAGCTTTTCTTCGGTAGTCTGCATAATTGTTTGATAAATCTCTTTCTCCGGGAATTGAAACATAGACCTCTTATAATATGCAATCTGCAAAAAATCGCATAGTCTGAGATTCGAACCCAGACTTGGGTGTAAAAGCTTTTTAAACCTTAACCACTAGGTTCTGGTGCTTCCACAACAAAATCTTATTTGTAATTCAGTTTTAATATACAAACTTTATGAAATAGTTCGATCTTTTGTACTCAACATTGTAAACGAATTATGATTGGTTTGATTTTTTTTTTCTATAAGGTATGTAGGTAGAGTTTCATAAGGTTTGAGTCTTACCTAAAACATTACGTACACAAATTCGATTGTGCTAGTTTGGGACCCATATATCTCTTATCATTGTTCCCCCGTCTTTCAGCTAGCATTGCATTTAGATCAAAATCAGATGTAGATTCTTCCTCAAACGTCAAACCAGAACAATTTGGGAGGATCTTGACCATACACCATTTTAAATGTTGTTGTATGCAGAGACAAACAAAACAAGGTATACCAGAATTCAACCCAACGACAAAATACTTAAATCAAGCCTTCAAATAAGCAGAAGCAAAGCATTTTTAATAGGTCTCTAAGCATCTATTGAAAACTTTTATTTGACCATTACTTTGTGGATGATAAGGTGCTAAACATCAAGACAGTACCTGCCTTACGAAAATTTCCATGCTTAAAAGTTCAATCGTGGTCCAGAAAAAATCGAAACTGTCTAAGCCTCATAAAATGAGTATAGTTTCTCAGATGATCAATGACCACAAGTATCACATTTGCCTCTTCAGATTTTGGAAGGCCTTTAATGAAACCCATGGACGCTTCTGACCATATTTGTGATGGAAGTGAGATTGGGTGAAGTAACCCAGCTGGTTTATTCGAAGCCATATATAAAATCACATTAGCCATGATAACACTAGGACAAGATCTTACAGTAAGACCATAAACAACCAATAGAAAAGGATGAACATTGTCCATGAAATTCTGGGTTTTTTCAACAATGCAAATGAAAAAAAAAAAAAGGAGACAAGAATGCCGTAATCCGAACCGGTGTGCTAAACAACATTTATGATCCCGGGAAGACCACATAAAAAGACATGTGTGTTCAGGAATAAATTAAACTTTCAAAGAAAGCTTCTGAGCAGCAAGTGCTTCAGCCTCAAGGGTTGGCTCCCAGAGAAGTGTGGTCTCTGCCAACAGTGAAGTCACAATGTATGGGTCCATGTTAGACGCTGGACGCCGATCTTCCAAGTAACCTATACTCCAATTTCACAATGATATATATAATATGTTAGCAAATGTATAGATAGCATAAGAATAAAAAAACAATCCAGAATAAGTACCTTTTCCTTTCTTCTCGGTATCACGTCCCACACGAATGGAGCATCCACGGTTAGCCACTCCCTGCCAAGTCCAAGTTTAATGCAAATGAGCATATGAAACGTGAAGATATCTTGTAGACTCTTATTGCATATACATACCCATGAGAATTGGTCGATACTGGCTGTCTCGTGCTTTCCGGTCAACCTTCTCTCATTGCCTTCACCGTAGGCACTGATGTGCTCCATGTGACGAAGCGAGAGGTTCAAGATTGCCTTTTTAATCACCTCAAATCCTCCGTCCTCTCTCATGCTCTTTGTGCTGTAATTGGTATGGCAACCAGCACCGTTCCAGTCACCCTCAATCGGTTTGGGATCAAGTGTTAGGACAACACCAGCTTGTTCTGTGATTCTCTGCAAAAACAAACGTAATCAACAGTTAGTTGTAATAGCTTAACTCTTACTCACTCAGTTTCTCTACAAATGAGACTTTTAATTACCTCAAGAAGGTATCTAGCACACCAAACGTGATCACCTGCTTCGATTCCTACGCTCGGTCCAACTTGGAATTCCCACTGAACAAATATTTGTTGGCAACATTGTAAAAAAAAAAAAATATTATCGTAGAATTTATTATCATTCTATTATGGAATTTATTATTAGAAAAAAAAATTTATTAACAGAAGCTTCATTGAGGAAAAAAAGAGACCTGTCCTGGCATAACTTCACCATTAGTACCACTGATGTTAATTCCAGCATATAAACAAGCTTTGTAATGAGCATCTGAAATGTCACGTCCCCAAGACTTTTCAGCTCCAACTCCACAGTAGTAAGGACCCTGACACCATCCAGAAAATATTGGTTACTTTTTTTATTTTATTTTTTAATTTTGAAAACCAAACATAAGTTTTAGCTTGACTCGGTTATCACCTGGGGACCAGGATACGCTCCAACGGGCCAACCCAAAGGCCAGTTCACGTTTGGCTGAAGTAAAGTGTACTCTTGTTCAATGCCAAACCTGAAATCATGATAAAGAGTATTCATCAGACTTAAATGGAATTGGAGGCAAACATAAAATAAATGAGATTTTTTCGTGTAATGACAAACCATGGAATCTCTTCATTGACCTTCTTGTTGCTGAAAATCTCAGCAGCTCTTGCACGTTTGTTTGTTGGAATTGGCTCACCAGCTGGTGTGTAAGTATCACAGATAACCTTCACGTAAATAAAAGCTCCATAATTAGAGAGTGACTACAAAAAACTGTTGCAAAAAACTATACAAAGTCAAATGACACACATACCAATATGTTATTGCCTCCACGGAAAGGATCTCTGAAGATAGCTTGCGGACTGAATAATAACAGCATCAGTACACGAATATGAGTTAATGAAACAAAATATCAAACGAGAGAAATGTTAACATTGCCTTGAGAAAAGACTTACTAGAGAATAACTTCACTATCTTCACCAGGTGCTTGTCCGGTACTCGAACCATCATAGTTCCACTTGGGAAGTTCGGAAGGATCTTCCACGGGCTTTTCAAGCGTCTGAAATTTTCAAGAAACCATTCATTTATCCATTACAATCATAGACTCTAGTATAAATTTTACTACAAAGTCTATTACAGTATCATACCCTTGACTTGCTCCTAAGGTCAATTCCAGATCCGCCAATCCTATTCAAACAAAAGGACAAGAATCTTATATTAGAAATGAGATGAGAAACATACGCCATCCACTCACTGACAAATCAGGTTTATGAAAAATTTGCGGGTTAATAATACCATACCAGATGTACTCAGCGATGATCCGGTCAGTGAAAGGTTTGGTGTCTAGATTGAGAAGACTCTCAACTCTGTTGATTGTGCTGTTATCAGATTGGAGAGCCATCACTTTGAAGCTTCTGACTTTGCTGCTGCTGCTCTGTTTCTTCTGTTTCAACACAACCGAGTTCCATAACTTTGACGATGCAATGGAGCTGGGTTTAGTCAATCTCATTTGACATGTTGGAGAAGCTGCCAAGATCTGCGCCATTTTGATCCCTGTTCAAAATCAAAAAGTATTATCCAAACCCAAATCAAGATTCCATAACTTTATCCAATAAGACTAAAATGGGATCAAGATTCTTGACCAATACTGATTAAACTCACTAAAAGGTGATTAGAAAGTAACCAAAATGCATTAAGTCAAAGAGAAAAGACAAAGAGATTCAATTAAAATACCAAAAAGTGTGATGATCCTTTTTGATATTAACTCAAAAAGAAGAGAATTATAGATTAATAAGTACGTGGTGGACCCGAGATCTACTGTAATCCACCTTTTTAGAAGCCAAATTAGCAAAGAAAGACAGAGTTCAACTTTTTATTACATTACTTGTTTAAAAGATTCTCTGACCAGAAACAGATGGGTTTCTAAATCCAGTAACAAGATCGGATCAAATGCAGGAAAGATGTAATCAGAACAGAGGAAGTACCTGGAACTTGAAGAAGACTCTAACTCTGATTTCAGGAGACTTGAGTGTTTGCAACAAATGGCAAAGGAAGAGTTGACAAATATGAAAGAGAAGCCTTAGAATTATAATAGAAATAAATAAATTTAAAAAGAATATATATTTTTTTAAAGAAGGGATATAGTGAAATGGCTTTTGCAAAAGAGATAGGGGTGTGCTCTACGAGTGGTGCAAATTTGAGTTTCAGTTTTGTTTTTGTTTTTTGGTAAATGCTCTGCAGATAAGGGCGTCCTTCGGCCTCTCAAGTTCAATACTACAATGTATCAAATCCTGTATGTACACACGTGTTGATACATACATAATACTTGTAAACATATACATAGAAGAATATGTAAACTCTTGTCCATGTTCTGATAGTTGATGAGAATCAGATGATTTTGTTCTGTTTTATAATAGATATTATAACTAATAATGATAACCCAGAGAATCTTAAAACTGTTCCATGATTTTGCCAGATCTTTTACCAAAATTACCGGATATTTAATTAGACAAAAATCGAATTCCAAAAGTCATAACTGCCATTTCTCCCTAGAAGAAAAGAAAATGTCCAAAAAGATTCAACGATGAATCAAAGTCGGACTACATGCACCAGTGAAATTTCCCTACTATTTTTGTTCTCTGCTCTGGTGTTCTATTTTATGCTTTCTTCTTGCTTTGTAAAATAAGTTGTTTGCAACGGTGTAAAAAATCTTATATGGTATAAATTTTAACATTTTACCAAAAAAAAAATCGGACTATTTTGACCAGTGAAATTCCCCTACTATTTTTGTCTACGGCCTCCAGATTAACAACTCTTAATTAAAAATAGAAAAATAAACTACCTTCGACTATACCGACAGATCTACGGGATTACGAATCCAATAAAGATCTTACAGTCATTACGCCAAAAAAACATAAAAACGACTCTCTCCCAACTTCTCACAATGAGATACTTACTACTGGGTTTCCATGTGGTCCATTCCCTTAAGAAGCATCGTCATGCAAGTACTACCCACACACATTTTGAGAAGGTATGACTCTGGTTGATAATATTGCCCAAGTTATCTCCCGACATCGCTTACAAAATCGAAAGATAAGGAGAAAACTATAAAGAATAATTAATTCAGCTAGATATTTTTTCTGCTTATAGCAGGACGCCGAAAGTTTCTCATGCTTAGACAACTTCTGTTTTTCTGAGCCAGCTTTCCTCCTACTTCCGTGTAAAATGAAAAATTTCTACTAAACGGAGATATTTTATATTTCAGAATAATGAAGGATCTAACCTAATTGTCCGACTACATGGACCTATAAAAGGGACTTTTAAACCATATAACAAAGGGATGGACGATTGTACACCTCGACTTTAGCAGAATCAACTAGAACTAGGATTTTCGTGCTTATAAGCTGTAATTCTTGCTCTAACAAATCAATAAAACATTATGATTGATACTTGTTTTGGTTCAATTGATTATTTACTGTTTCCAAAGAATTACGAAGAGTTCTGTGTTATTTTACCTTAATAAACAGATCAACAAAATACATAATCAAAATTATATACTGATCAAATAAAATAATTTGAGCCATAAATACTATGAAAAATAAATAAAATACTTATTTATATTGCATTTGTTTTTCACTTCAAATAAAATTTATAATTGTTGTTTACGTAGTATTTGTTTCGAAAATGACATATCGGCATTAAAAATGAAGAATTTGGAAAGACTAAACCCAAAATGCATAAAAAAAAAATGCATAATCTACATATAATTAGGTGTTGATTTTTTACGATTTTTGTTTTTCTAATTTATATTTGCTCTGTGATTTTCAGAGACCATCTATTGTTTGGAATTCTAAGACCATAATTAGCCTCAGTCTCTTAACTAGAGTTTTTAGTTTCGGATAAGAGACGGTTCTTAACTTTTCTTAGATTTTAACTAAGAAAAGCTAAGAACCGTCTCTTAAATAAGAGATATAAGAGCCGTCTATTAGCCGAAAAATGTAAAAGAAAAAACAAAAAACAAAAAAATGTCAAATCATGAATTAAGAACCCCGGCTAAAAGACCGGGGTTAATCATATCCTAAGAGCATCTTTATCGCGGGTGCTAAGCCCCGTCTATTACGTTTTTTTTAAAAAAAAGAAAAGAAAAATACTTAATAATGCAAGAGACGTCGCTTAATTAAGCCTAAGAAGAGGCGTCTAGAGGCGTCTCTTATCCTTGGATCTCCTCTTCTCTCTCTCCAATCCTTTGATCTCCTCTCCTCTCTCCAATTCACCTCTGTCTTCTCGGACACCGGTGATGAGCCGGAGATTGTTGACGCCGCCGGATCCGACGGCTCTTCTAAGATCCAGCTGGATCAGTTTAACGCCAAGATCCGAGCTTTAGGTTAGTTAAATGAGTTGCATTCTTTCCTCCAATAGAATCATTGCAAGTTTTGATTTTGATGACTGGACGCTGATATATATACTGTTTCAGCTTGTTTGATGTAATTTTTTGTTCGTGGAGCGTTGACTTAAAATTGGTAGCTTTTTTTTGGATTGGTTTCAGATGTGCATCGTATTGTTTTCTCCCCAATGTTGAATTGCTTGCTATGGTTTTATGGCATTGTTTGGTTTCTGAATGCAAGACATTGGTTAAAGAGTATTCTTGGTTAAATGAGATTTATTTATGTGTTTGTGTTTCTCTTATTGCTGTGAAGAAACCCAAATCGATGAGAAAACCCGTGAAGTTAAGGGAAAAGACGAGTTGGTAGCAGAGAAGGAGAAGCTTGGACCAAAGAAGCTGAGAAAAAACTAAGTGAGCAATTATATTACGACCACTTAATTGTTTCATTCAGTGGTCACATGTAATCTTGTGAGTTTGAATTTGTTGATTCATTGGTGAACAACTCAAGCTCTCTCAGCCTTTTTGTTGAAGTTGTTTTCATGGAAGTTGTTTTATTGATTATGAGCAGAACGTTTGACTGGTCTCATTTATTGGTAGGAGGATGAACGAAGTAGCTGAAGAGTCTAACTGTCTAAGCAGGTTTCTTATAGAGTTGTTAAAGATGAGAACGGAAACGTCGTCAAGCTTTAGTGTCCCGGCATTGGTAAACAGTTTGCTGCTGAGGAAGCGTGTTGATGATGCCTCAAGATTCTTGAACGATAAAGGAACCAAGGCTGTGAAGATATACCAAAAGAACCAACATACAAGGCTATACTTAGTGGAAGGGTGAGTACATCTCTCTCTTTTATTGCATTGCTTAGGCTTCTCTGTGTACAACTTTTCTTGTGTCATTGTCTTTATAATATTATATTGTAATGAAAGTTTATTCACAAGAAGCCTTTGTTACTCCTTCTCCTTCTCATGTTCTTCTTTTTCGTGTTTTTTCTGAGAAGCCTAAATTAAGAGACTAGCATTGGAACCTCTAAATATTGGTTTCTCTTAATTAAATCTCTTAACTCATATTTACTATTTAAAAAATAATAAGAGACCCAAAATGGATCTTTGGGTTAATATGCTCTAACACCCTTCAATTGAATAGACGGAGCCCGTCAAATCGTTAATCATCAAGAATAAACCTCTTGTACTTTGCAAGGTAAAGAATCAGTAGACGCTCTGCTTTCTTTTTGGTTGTGCTGTAACGATTATACACAGTCTTTGAACCGGTGTTTTTAAAACCGGACCGGCTAGCGAACCGAAATTTTTTTGGATCATGAGTCATTGTGGTTCGACCGGGTTCGATCGGGTTCACTTAGATTAAAATAAATCTAATGATATTTTATAAATAATATGCATATTAAAAAAAATAGATCATATCAAATAAAATGTTTAAATAGCGATAATGTGTAGAAAAACTTAAAAATAACAATTAAAATCTAAAATCAATATGAAAAACACATTTAAACTTTATTCGAAGATCTTATCACTCTAAATCTTCATCACCTTTTTAAAAAAGTTATACACACATTAGGTAAAATTTATATTTTGAAATACAAAGTTCAGAAATGTAAATTTTTCAATTATTTAAAGTCTTCAAAACAATTGATCATGAAATAAAAATTTAAACAAAGCGAAAAGTAGACAAAAACAATATATTGACGTGAATATTAAACTTTGTGAATCTTATAATTTATGAGTTGTAGAGACGACAAAAAAAAAAGACGAGAGACGATACTTTATTAATCTCTGATAAATCTTATTTTTACTTAAAAAGAAGAAAAATTAATTGTTTCATTAACAAAATTTTGGCTTATATACGAATCGGGGTTTGGCCGGTTCATTGGATCGCCGGTTCCCGAGTTTTTGACGGTTCGATATGAGTTTTTAACTGGTTCAATTTTAGTTGGGTTTTAACATTAACCCAACCCGGATTTTTTTCGGTTCATGGTTCAACCCAGTCCGACCGCCGGTTCGGTCCGGGTTTAAAAACACCGCTTTGAACAAAATAATTTCTTGGACTTCGTGTTGATGTCAGATCTTTATTCCTTATAAAGGTACTTCAATCTTTAATTTTCCTTTTAATATAATATTTTTTCATGGTCTATGAAAGATGAATTCGAGATCAAAATCTTTAGCTCAAGAGTAGGATGAAATGAGTTGGTAAATTGGTTTCATTGTTAAAGCTATGATTAATGATCATAGACAATTATTAATTAGAGAAGTTGGATTGACTTGATTGTCGAAGGTCTTTTAAAATGCTTTTATAAATACATAATATTTGAAGACGTAATTGCTTTTCAGACACCATGTATTAGTAATATAGACCAGCCCCTCTTTATGGAGAAACAGAGGGACAGGGGACGAAAGTGATATACAAAAGTTCAGGCGGAGACATGGTGAAGGATAGAGATGAGAATCAGTTGTAACATCACTGAGCAAAGGGAAGGCACACTAATCAGTTAGTCAAAGTAAAATGTACGTGTTCTTAGTTTGATATGATTATCTCATAAGTTTTATAAATTGGATCATATTTTTTATACAATCATCATATAATGATATTAACCTTTTTAAATGTGTCACATGATATTGGACGTGGAGAGAACCAAGTACCAGTAATCAAGCTGCAAAGGAAGACAACAACCTAGAAGGAACAACAGACTTATAATACAGTTAGTAATTATCTAAACTATTGTAACTAGTTTGTAATGTGAAAGGAAAGTAGGACATTCTAGAATAAGTTATTAGATTGAAGAACTATGCCTTAAGTTTAGATGTTTGGTTTTTACTTGCCTGAGTGATGCATAACAGTGTTTATGATAATGATAATCTTATATAAAACCAGTTTTAATTCGATATGGTTTTAAATTACCAAAGAGAATTCATACATTTGTCCAAATGAAAAGAATTACAATCTTATTGAAATGAATGTTTGCAAAAACAAAAGAAAATATTGTTTGCATAAATAAAAATAAACTTTCTGAACCAGCAAGCATTCTTCCACCAGGGAGAACATGTGAACGACTCAAATCTGCCAAGATCAAAACATCAAGTTAATTTTAATTATTATTCTTTATTGGATATACAATACAAACACATAAATTTTTTTTTTAAAAGAACACATATATCCAAACGTAAACCGTATAAGACATCTAAACAAACAAAAAAGACATACCTTATGACATATGTGGCTGTTAAAAGTTGTCGAAAACTTCTTTGAAAACCACATTCATAGTTTTTTCTGAGGTTTGCCATCTTAGTCTAAAATCAAAATTTTCAGCTGGTGGGCAAACATTTAGAAACCATCTCAAAGGTCCAAATGATGGGTTCTACCTGCACAAATGTATGCACTTAACTTAAACTCACCAGTTGTTCTTATAAGGCCTGAGTTTTGAGAGAGGAGTAAAAGTAGTCATCACAGACATTTTAGGAGGTTCTGCTTAAAATGATATGGTGTTCACGTTATTGGTGAGGAGATATATATAGCTAGTTAGGAAAGGGTAGGGTAAATGCCATCTAATTATGAAAGATTTCGTTAGTTGTGATCTTCTAGCATTAAAAAGCGAATATACAATTCGATTAGATTCCAAAATTCATTCGTTTATTAAAAATTATTGAAATAACATGATTACTGGTTTTTAATGAGTATATATTATACGTGATTTGCATGATTTGAATCAAACAAATAATCTTGTGGTAGATGATTGATATCGTAATTGTTGTGATGATTGCTTAGATATAGGAAAAGATATTGCAAGGTAATTTCGTTTAGGAAACTAATAAATGATTATTTTGATTTTGAACTTGATAATTTATAGTGCTTAATGCGAATTTTTTACATTTCACTGAGTTTAGATTACATAATTTCTAGTAATAATGATATTTAATAAGATAATATCGTTTTCTTCAGGCTTTCTTAAAGTATATAAAAATATATGGGAATAATGATATATATTATATTATTATGTTGTGTTTAAATGTAATCAAATGAATTTTGTTAAGTTCTAATATACTGGTTTTGATTCTGCAGAGAAAGATGAACTGAGGTATCCTCACAATGGAATTCGATGGTTAAGTAATATTATGAAAAGATATGTAGGAATGTATCTATTGACTCATTTGATTTTGTAGACCAAGAGGAAAGTAGCTATTGTATTTAGATAGTTAGGAAAACCCTAATTTCCCAGAGGTCACGGATATCTGCTAAACCACACGCCAAGCAATCAGAACACGAAATAAAGATGAGAAAAATAAGAAATCGAAAAAGTGAGCAAAATAGATCTTATTCTGAATCCGCGTTTGAGCGTTACAACAAGGTAAGAGCATGACACTACAAGAAAATTTTTATTTCTTAGCATGAGAAAACATCTATTATATGCTTTTATTAGCATTATTGAAACCGCTATGTCTACCCCAGCTATAAAAAGTCCATCATTTATGATATCAATTTCTCAAGGGCTATTGTATCATGGACTTATGACAGCAATATTTATTGTTTGCTATTAGTTACTATTTTCATTTATATTTTTAAATTATAAATTAATATATTTTTATCAAATTAATAATTAAAATATATTTCAAATATAATTGGTTTGATAAGGAAATTGGTTTATTATTAAAATCGTGATTTACAAATTATATCAGTTTACACACAAGCCCGGTTTACACTGGTTTACACATAGACCCGGTTTAGAAATCTAAACCTGAAAAACAAAATGAAGAACCCTAGATCTAAACTCTTCGCCGTCAACTTCAACTCCATCGATTTCTTCTTCTTTTCTTCTTCTTCTACCTCGTCGTCTTTGAACAGCCACCGTCAAACCTCACCATTGTCTCTGAACCAACTCCATGAAGCTCTTCACGTCCACTGTGTCTCATCTATCTCTCCTCTATGGCTTCTCATCTATATCTCCTCATCGTCTATGAACCAACTGCATCTCCCAGCCGCTAACGACCCACCGCTTCTGCTACATCCTCCTCCATCAGGCTCCTCTGCCTTGTCCACCTTCATCTAACAAGAAGAACAAAAAATCAAACTCAAAACACAGAAAAAGAGAGTTAATAACACAGAGTGAGAGAGATAGAGAGAGATGTGACCAGTAATGGTGGTGACGAGCAGTGGCGGTGGCGACATCGGTGAAGGCAGAGACTGGCCAAGACGGATCTGAGATGCAGTAGAGATGCTCATCAGGCGCAGAGCTTCATCTCGGCCAAATCAAAACGGCTCGTCTGTGGGGTTCGTCCTCGGGTTCATGAGGAGGCGAAGCTTGGCGTTGAAGACAATGGGTTTACGAGAGAGAGATTCCATAGAAGAGGAAGCAAGGAAGAGTGAGATTTGACAGAAGAGGAAGAACGCAAAAAATAAAATGAAAACTAAAGAGCCGAGCGACAGAGAGATGAAGAAGCACAAATTGGATGAATCTGGGTCATCGAATAATATTAATCAATGGTTTATATTGCCAATCCACACACTACTAGTATTAGCCAATGGAAAAATAGATGAGAGATTACTAATTTTATTTATTTTTATTGTAGTTTCTCTTCTTTCTTGGCAACTATTGTAATTTTAATATTATAATATTTTTAAGAAAATGTAAATATAAATTTTTAGAGATTATATAAATTAATTAATCTTTGAGGTTGAAAAATTGTAGTTAAGATTCAGTTTATGTAATTTAAAGTCAAAATTTTAATGTTAGGAATATAACGTGCAAGGTTTAGATTTGAATAGATTAGAGTTTTAAAGATTATGTTTAGGGTTTAGGGTTTCAAATAGGGGTAACAAAAAGGTAATTTTCTTTTATTTAATCTTTCAGCATTTTGTTAATTAACTTGTTTGTTAAATTTAGGATAAATATTTGAAAATTAAATTTATAAACTTAAAACCGTTAATATAGAGTAAATTTTCATCTAATAATTAGATTATTTACTACATTGTAAAGTTAATGTTTATGATATAGAGTTCAAAGTTTAAATTTGGGGTTTGAGGTTAAGATTAAGACTTGGACTACGTTTTTAAAAATTAAGTTTAGATATTAGATTAAGTTGAGATTATTTTTGAAAATATTAGATTTGTAGTTTATGTGTGTAAGATTTGATGTTTAAGTTTGAATATATTAGTTTAAGTGTTTAGATTTATAATTTGTGGTATAGTACATAGGGTTTGAAGTATATTTTAGGTTTTCTAGAGTAGGGTTTGGAATTTTAATTTTAATTTAAGGTTTATAAATGTAAAAAGTGATTATTAAATATAAATGTTAAGACTTAGTTATAAAGTTAAAGTTACTAAAGCAAAGAAGTTTAAAAATTAAAAATTGTGTAAGATATAAAAATTAAGTATGATTTGGTTTGTAGTTTAGATTTAAAGATTAATGTTTTAAATATAATTTTTGAAAAATTGTTTATCTTAGCATAAGAAAAATGCTATAATATGTTTTTGATATCATGTATCCGACGCTTAAATCTAATTTTTGGCTAAGTATTGGCAGTATCAATGATTTTCCCTTTCCGCTCACTAATTTTCCACAACATCGATAATTAACTGCTATCAATATAAACAAAATTAAAAAATTAATCATTCATAGCAGTTTAGAAAACAATGCTATCATAATGTGCTATTAATACCACTTTTTTTTGTAGTGTGGGCTACGAGAGTTGTCGGCGAGATTCGTAGTTCTAAAACCCTAAGACTGCAAGACCTAATTGACGCGCAGCTCGAATAACAAAAACAGAAAATTGCCTAAAATTGCCTAAACTTTGAAAACGCTTATGCGGATTCAGAGTTCATTTACATGGAAAGGCATTAAGAAGCGAGTTCAGGATTATGTGGCAGCTTGTGAAGTGTGTCAAACTCATAAGCATTCAACCTTGTCTCCAGCAGGGCTCTTACAACCTTTACCGATTCCAAATCAGATCTGGGAAGACATAAGTATGGATTTTATAGAAGAATTTCCCACGTCTTATGGCATCAACGTTATTCTGGTAGTAGTGGATCGGTTGAGTAAAGGTGCTCATTTCATAGGACTGAAACATCCATTTACTTCAGCGGATGTGGCGAAAAAGTTTGTTATGGAGATAGTTCAACTTCATGGCTATCCTAGCATTATTGTATCTGACAGAGATCGGTTGTTCTTGAGTAATTTCTGGCGTGATTGTTTCAAATTGGCAGGGACAAGCTTAAAGTACAGTACAGCTTTTCATCCTCAAACAGATGGACAAACGGAGGTGTTGAATCGATGTTTAGAGACCTATCTGAGATGCTACGCTTCAGCTCATCCTCGAACTTGGTCTCAGTTTCTTTCTTGGGTTGAGTATTGGTACAATACATCATTTCATTCTGCGTTTAAGGCTACACCTTTCAAGGTTATGTATGGACGGGATCCTCCTAAGTTGGTGAAGTTTGAGTTTGGTTCCACGAAGAATTTTGATTTGGAAGAATCCTTATTACAGTGTGATGAAATGTTGTTGACGTTGAAAGAGAGCTTGGTGCGCGCTCAAGAGATAATGAAACGACAAGCTGATAAGCATCGCAGAGACGTGGAGTTACAAGTGGGAGATTTGGTTTATCTTAAGTTGAGACCTTACAGACAACAATCAGTTTCAAAGAGGTTCTTTCAGAAGTTAGCAGTGAAGTTTTACGGTCCTTATAAGGTGTTAGAGCGAATTGGTAAAACAGCTTACAGATTGGAGTTACCAATAGGATCTCGTATACATCCAGTATTTCATATTTTACAGATTAAGAAGATGATAGGTGATCACAGTGTGGTTTCCACATTACCACCGGAGTGTTTGGGAGAGAAGTTTGATGATTGGAGTCCGGAGGAGTTGTTAGCTAAACGTCATAATGAAACAGGGGCTTTGGAGTTGTTGGTTCATTGGAAAGACCGGCCTATCACGGATGATTCATGGGTGTCTTCACGGGAGTTTGTTGCACGTTTTCCTTCTTACAAGCTTGAGGGCAAGCTTGGTTTCGATGGACGAGGTATTGATAGGTACCATCAGTCTTACGTGCGCAGGAAGAAGACTGAAAGTGATTCAAGAAAAGGAGATGACGTGGCAGTGAACGTTGGGAATTCAAAAGACTTGGGCGAACCTTCTGAGTCAGCCAGAGGCTTTGCCGTTAGATCCGGAAAAGCCAAGTGAAGAAAGAGAGCTAAGGATTCAGCTTTAAATAAACTTGTATTCGCATTTAGATTCTTTATGCTTGTTGTTGTATGTTCTTGACGATATGAGTCAGAACTTCTCGTTCGCCATGAGAACGATGATCTGAAGTTATGATCGCTATGAGATTGTAATTCCAGATTGTACTTCAAGTTATTCATCTTTCATTGATTCTTAATACAAATCATAGAGTTTACAGAGTTATCGACATCAAGACTCTATCAGTTTTCATGGACTACGATATCCAACCAACCATCGATTATTTCAACTGGTTAGTGTTTCTGTATGCAACAGTTTTATGTTTTGACATTTTCGAGTGATGCTTAAATGTAGCTTCACTCCAGTGACTGGCAAAGATTGGGTTCTAACCCAAAGATTGCTAATCTGTTAATGTGGAGGTAGTAACTAAGGCCGAGACAATGACTATTAGGGAAATATTCGCCTATATCAAGCAGAAATCTGCAAAGGTAAAATTACTGCTCTAGATTTCTCATTCAAAATGAGATGCTTAGCTACTAAAATCACCTCCTTTAACACGATTGCAATGATTTATTTGGGTGCATGGCCACAATTGACGATGTTCTGTGTTACTCTTCTTGGTATTACATTGCCTGCAGTGACTGTAAAATTAAGGCCACCAGAGGTCCTTCTTCATTGATGTGCCCAAAATGTGGCAACATTAACGTAATCAATGTTGCACAGTATGAGCTCTAAACTTGCTAATAACTTATGTTTTGTTTGGAATTAACTCCTGTTTTCTCTTAGTGACAGGTACCTAGCAAAGATCTCTGTCTACGACAATAACGACCAGGCTGTCTTCGCCCTTCTTGGTGATGCAGGACGTGAGTAGACTAGGAAGCATGGCTCAGGATTAGTTGATAGCTACTTTGAGGTAACTTGCCATCGAAATATACATCACCAACTGATTATTTAATTTCACATTGCTTTTTCTGGAATGTTAGGCTGATAAAAATAGGAGCTGGTGACCATGAGATGCCTGTCCCCCAAGCTTTAATCACACCATTGGCCAGACACATAAGTTCAGTGTCAAGGTATCTGAGTACAACTTAACAGGAAAGACTCAGACTATAATTGTCACAAAGGTTCTCTCTCCAGCAGTTCTTCCACCTGTAGCATCATCAGATGAAAACCCACTTGCTCCAACGTCCGAAGTAGCCTTGCTGTCTGCAAATGATGTTTGTGCATCTTCCAAAGCCTGTGGAAGTCTTGCTGCCTAGGGGGACAAAATTACCTGTAACAGTGAAGAACCAAAGAAAGCGAAGCGTTCTAAACATGGCAAGTAGAGCTTCCACCACTCATCTCAGAGATTGCGCCTTCATTGAAGTTTCAATCTTCCTGTTTGAGATTTGACTAAAGCTTTTCTTTATTTTACATCTCTCCGTGTTGTTTTTTTTTTCTTCCTGCAAACATATACTTATTTGGTTAAGTTTTTTCCAACCTAAATTAATAATGAGGATATCTTTTTTGCCATACATACAACTCCTTCACGTAAAAAGAAGATTCAATATTTAGACAATAAATTCCCCCGACTGCCTCTGAAAAGAGGGTCTTAATTAGACCCGACCTGTCAGCTACTGTCAGGTATGTGGAGAGAAAGATGAAACTTTAAACCATGCTCTGTGTTTGAATGTAGGGTAGCTCAGAAATTTGGAAGTTGTCAAATACAAAGTTTTGCTCTGCAATAATGTTGTTTTAAAACTTGGAGTCCTTAATAAGATTTGATAAAGGAGAAGCAAGATGAGAGCATAAATATGTTTATAGGGTGGAGAATATGGAAACATGCTTATATTTGAAAACAATAGAGAACATAGAATCCACCTTATAAAGAATGCAATCATGGACTTCAAGTTATGGAAGGAGGCAATGAATATAAACTTGAAAGAAGAAGATAACCCTCAGGCTGTCCATGAGAGAGAGAGAAAAAAGAAGACAAAAGAGGAAATCCTGAGAGAAGGAAAAGTATACACTTGCATAGTAGATACGTCATGGATATCGTCAAATGAGAAAAAAAATAGAAATAGGTTAGACAATGTACAAGAAAGATGGAAGCAAGTACTTCCAAGGAAATTCCTCACTGGATCCTACTAACTCCTCACTGGAAGCTGAGGCAATAGCTCTACTAACGGCAGTCCAACAACTTGGGAGGCTTTCTTACAAGCATGTAACATTTCAAGGAGACTGCAAAGTGTGATGTGTTGTTTTTTTTATTTGTAACACAGTGTGATGTGTTGTTAAAGCTACTATTTATGTTAACATAGAGGCCCAAAGATTCAGTTTCATTTACTGTATACATATGGAAGACGTAGGATCCACTCTCAAAACATTGGATCTCCCAAATCCAAAGAGAACCATACTACATTGTATTGTTGTTTACGGTAAGAATTTCAGTCGTACTTGAAGGATATCACAATTAATACCATATTTTGTATATAAGTTTCATTGTTATGTGTTTAGGAAAATGCTGAGATATGTAATAGTAAGGTGAATTGTTTGCTAATGTTTCTTACAATCAATTCGAAAATAATTGATGAGTATCATGATTCCGAATAGAACATCTATCATCTTATTTTTTTATTTTTGAAAAACAGCTGAATTTTGTCATCCAATTATGTATTGGCCATATCCCCTATTCTATAATTCGACTTTTAAAATTTGACTTACAAATAAGAAATTTATGAATTTAAAACAAGATCAATGAAGTGCATATGAACGAAGAAATAATCCTTTACCATTAAATTTGAAGGAGAATGTTTCTGATCAATTAAGATTATTTATTTAAAAGATGTTTTATTATTTGAATTAGTATCTAGGTGTTTAAATGAAATAAATTTTTAATTTATTTTATTAAGCTGCAGCAATGGTATATTAGTATCTTAAAAATGTAGTTTCAAAAAATTGTAATAGGAAGTAGTTTTCATAATTTACGTCCCAGGTAACAATATAAAAAGTTGCCCTAAGAAAAATAAAATTAAATGGTCAACTAAAGATAATGCTGAGGTGAAGATTATCATTAAGAAAACACAACCGAGAACAATTTTCCGCGCAACATCTTACGAGTTTTCTATGTATTCTGAACTCAATTTTGGTACAGTATAACTTTTATAAGTTAATGTTCGATTAATTAATAATCTCTATAAATTAATAAATTTCGCCGATCTCAACTTGGACCGGTTCAAAATCTGACATAAATCGATAAAATAATAAGATAATATTTTTTTAGAAAATTCTATGCAAATATATGGTCTCATTAAAATTATAAATTAACAATTTCTATATATTCATATTTTATATAAGTAAGAACCTACTATTATATTGTTTTTTATATTCACAATAGAATTGTTTTTATATTTTCTCAACACTTAATAATTTTTTGATGAAATTTAGTAATATTATATCTAAAACCTCATTAAAGTTATATGCGATATATATTATATACACCAAATAATATAATAAAATTAATACAAATGTGAAATTTCAAAAAAAATAACAATCAATGTCTATACACTAAAATCAAATATTTTTCTTATCTTAGAATAAATATATCTTAAAAAAAGAAATCTAAATAAGGGAACTTTTGTAAAATAATATCTTTATAAATTAATAAAATTTCAAAGTTTCAACATTATTAATTTATATAGGTTCTACTGTATTTTGGCAAACGAATAGAAATATTTTATTACAAAAATGCGAGAAAATAAAGATATACGCAAAATTCAAACAACAAAAATCAGAGTATGTCTCTCTTCTTATACTATATCCTACATACTAGATAGTTTATGAACACAAGAAGAATCTACAATATTTGATGATTACACAACAAAATCATTAATAAAATTTAAATAGTAATTATCCGCGCGTAGCGCGGAAAACGACATAGTGGTTTTAGAAAGTGATCTCTACAAAATAAAGACAAATAATAATAGGTATTAACAATTTTTTAAATGATAGTAATAAAATAATAACCTTTTAACAGACAAAAGACAAAATAGCAATGTCAGCAAGAAAAAGTAAATAGAAATGTATAACAATTCTATAAAATACGGATTTGTTATCATATATATCCTATTAACATAATTTGGGAAAATATCTAGAAGGATTTGTTATCATATGTATCCTTCCTGTCATCCTTTTAGAGTAATTATCATAGTTGTGGAGGCATATCTATTGTCTGTCTTCTATTATAAATGGTGTGGATAAGTTATAATTGATATTTAAGGTCATAACTTGTGAACAAGAGTAGAAAGCACCATCAAGAAATTTGTAAATTTCTCGAGGTAATATTACTATCGCTGATTACTATGTCTTTTCTATTAAGATAACTCTATATATTAGATGTGTTTTTAGACGTGCCATAAAAAGTTGTATGTTTTTTAGCTTTGAGTTTGTCATGTCGCCATGAAGACAAAGGAGATAGAAGACAACAATAACGAAGGAGTGATCACAACCTTCAGACATAGCTTGGACTCAATCCCTCTTGATCTAATAAGCGATATACTCTTAAAATTTCCTGCAAAATCCCTTGTCAAGTTCACATGTGTATCAAATACATGGTACTCCATAATCCGCACCCAAATGTTCATAAAAACTTTCATGTCAATGTCAATCTCTCGACCTCGTATCCTTCTCACCTTCAAACGTTGGTTACGGCGAAAATGAACTGCTCTTCTTTTCGTCGCCTGATACTTCTCAAGTATCAAATGATTCATCATCAGTAGTGTCCAGACACGAGATGGTGATATCAAGAACCTCTCTTGGTGATTACATAATCCATAGTCCTTAAACTTACCCGAGGATCATCGTTTTGACCATGGTACAATGAAATGTTACATGCATTTGGGATACAATGCAAGCAGTGATAAGTACAAAGTGTTGCGAATGGTCACCCAACCGGGGAGCAACTTAGTTTCTGAGCATAGTGTGTATACATTGGAACGTAAACAATGTTCTTATTCTCCGTGGAGGCGCGTTGAAAGTGATATATCTAACTATATTCCTAGTACATTATAAATTGAGATAACACTCGTGCGCGGATGCACTGATTAAAACCCAAAACTGACTTATTTTTTCCTACAGTAGTTCCAAGTGCCCTTTCGTCTAGTAATGGTCTGTATTGGACCGGCCCAAAATTAACCCAAATAGGGTCCTTATATGACTGGTGAACCCATGGAAAGTAACATTCCAAAACTCTCTTGACAAATCACAATCTCTCTCTTTGTTTGACCGATCGAGTGCGATGGCGACAGAGGATGTGAACGAAGCCCTTGCGGCGGCGGAAGTACCGGCAACAGAGACGACGGAGAAGCAGCCTGCTCACAAGCTCGAAAGAAAGTGGAGTTTCTGGTTCGATAACCAATCCAAACCTAAGCAAGGCGCCGCCTGGGGAGCCTCCCTTCGCAAAGCCTATACCTTCGACACCGTCCAAGATTTCTGGGGGTTTGTTTCTCTTCTCCTTTTATTGTTAGCGATCTGTGATTTTCTTAGAAAGCTACATCTTCTTTTGCAGTTTGCACGAGACTATATTCATCCCTAGCAAATTGACGGCGAATGCTGAAATTCACATGTTCAAAGCTGGTGTTGAGCCCAAGTGGGAAGATCCTGAGTGTGCTCATGGCGGAAAGTGGACTTATGTTGTTGCCAACAACAGGAAGCCTGCTTTAGACAAGGCTTGGCTTGAAACTGTACTCATCTTCTTCCCCTTCTTCTTGTAGTTTAGATAATATTGCATCTGGTAATGACATGTTTTCTCTGGCAGTTGATGGCTCTTGTCGGAGAGCAATTTGATGAGGCTGATGAGATTTGTGGTGTGGTTGCTAGTGCGCGCCCAAAGCAGGACAAGCTCTCCTTGTGGACAAGGACCAAATCTAATGAAGCTGTTCTGGTATGATGCTTGTCTTCTCTCACTATGGTGTTGTTGGATTGCTGTTTTCTTCTACTTGTTATCCGGTGCGATCTCCCATTATTGTTTGATTATCTTGTTCCAATTTTTTGTTTTGCGTACTGGTGGTGTACGAAGAAGTATGCTTGTACAATATGTTAGCGTTGTTGAATGTGTTAATTGCTTACTATAGTAAAACAGTTTAAGCTGTTGACTATGTTAATATTCTCTTCGATACACACACTTAGAATGGATAACTATCTTGTTTCTTTATCCTTTGGAGTTTCACCAGCTTATTATCGATCGAGATACTTCTTCTCATTTGAATTACCATTCAAGATTAATATTTATATACATTGAAAGTATATGTTTGTTTAACGATATATCTATTAGTCTTGCTTTTTTTAGTTCATTCGCAGTATAAACGTAGCTCTATTTATTAGAGGCCATCTCTTTAGAACTTGGCAGTAATGTAATATGTCGAAGTGTGGTTTATGAATCTGTCTGATGAAATTACTACTTTGTTGTTTGTTATTGTAAATCCAGATGGGTATTGGGAAGAAGTGGAAGGAGATACTTGATGTCACCGACAAGATAACTTTCACTAACCATGTAACTTAACTTTCTCCACATTGAGGCTAATTATTTTTGTTCATCTTACGTGGCTTACTAAAATGTGGTTTACGTATATATATAGGATGATTCTAGAAGAACTCGGTTCACTGTCTGAGGAGAAGACACAAGTGTGGTGAGACCTGAGGAAGATGCAATCTAGCTTTGTCTTGCATTACTCATAGCTGAGAGCCTGAGACCTTTAGGGACACTCACTTTGAGGTGTAACTCTACAAATTTTTATTTTTCACTGGAAAGAAGCTTTTTAATATTTAGTTCAGTTATATCTTTTTGGAAGCATCAAATTTTGGACACACTCTCTCTTAAATCAAATGTCTGATTTTTAATGCCATTTTGTATTTTCATTGTTACATTCCAAAAACGGACAACTGTTTTAGTTGTATGCTTTGAAGATGTGGTTAATGTCACCACAAAACAAAACCACTCACTATTTACAATGTAAATCTGACCAAGTTCGTCACTCTAGAACGGTTGAGAGGGGATAAGCCTTGCTGATCGAATGGTGACACATGAGATGCAAAGGCTCTTGATACTCCTAGTTCTCCTTCTCTAAATAGAATACACCAAAGAGATTGAATTTTGATTTGTTGGATATTACACACCAACTTGATCTAAACTTAGAGAGAGATTTTTGATCAAAAAAATTAGATAGATTTTTTTTTAACGCTGTATAATTATGCTATTACACTTATGAGAAATATTACATACGATTCTACAACCGATAATTCTACCTGCCGTATGAGGATTCACGCCTGACTGCATCACCTGAGCCGTCCTATGAGATCCACGCTTGACAGTACTCCTTGCGCCATGCTACAGATCTCTTGTAAGTCTTTTTTCCCTTAATTTGCATATTTCCGTCTTTTCCACGAATTGAAACCCAGACCTCCTGATGTAGAAGCATTAATGAAACCTTGGTCAAACCACTGGACCAAAGGAGCTTCCACCAAAAAAAAATAAAAAAATAAAAAAATAAAAAAATAAAAAAAATAAAAAAATAAAAAAATAAAAAAATAAAAAAATTAGATAGATATCTTATTGATTTCGATCAGGAAATATTACATGCACAGCATCTAAAAAATACAAGGAGTAAAAAAAGCCTCCTCTTGGAAAAAAACAGTGTTTTTAAAACCGGACCGACCCGATGGTTGGACCGGATTCGACCATGAACCGGTTATATAGCCGGGTTGGTCTAGTAATTGGTTCGACCATGAACCGGCCACATAGTCTGATTATATTTCAAAGTTATTAAACCAATAAAAACCACTAAAACTATCGAAAATCTATAAATCATCCATATAAACAAGAAACTAATTTATATTTATAATATTTTATGTTCAAAATTGATTTATATTTTAACTATGCATCATGTTTACTAATATTACTTTTATATTTACATACTAAAAAAATATTAAACCATATTATTGAACCAGGTTTGATCCGGTCGAACCATATTGAACCGTGACCCAAAATATTTCCGGTTCAGCTTCCGGTCCGGTTTTAAAAACACTGGAAAAAACACAAAGACCAACTTAAATATTAAAGTCTGAATTTAGAAACTTAGATAAAAAAGAAATATAAGATATATATGTCTTGTTTGGACCGTAGATCAACAACCAAGTAATGTGAAGTAGCTTATGGTCTCGTTAAAAACCTTCATTTGAAAAATCTAGTGGAACAAACCAAAGGTAAGGAAACGAGCATGCACAAACTACACAAACTACTTGTTTAGTTGTTGATCAGCTTGAACTTGGACGGTCTTGGATGGTGGTTGAAATATAAAAATGATAGTGCTTCCATCTCGAACAATTTATTCTTTTTTTGCATCCTCACTACAAGATGTTCATGATCATGTTCATGCATCCATTCTGTTTGTTTTCCGTATGTCAGATTTTCCTCGGATTATAAATTACTGATAATATAAGCTATTGTTACTAATTCAATTCGATGTTTCTAAAACATCAAATCGAAACGCAAAGTGCAGAAAATCACTGACTAAGAAGGATCTTCTCACAAGTACGAACTCAATTGAACTACAAAATTGTTATAGAACAAGAAAAAGATGTTTACAATACTTTTCTGAATGAATCAAGTGAAAATAAAAAAAAATAGTTTTATAAAACGAACACTCGTCAGTAGATGCCACACATCGTAGTTTGATTGATCCGCGCTTAACAGCCTAACGACCTCAACAAACTTCTCTCCGCGTCCACTCTTATTCTGCCACTTGTTATTATGCATATCCTTCCTATGTTTCCATGTAACAAAAATTCCCTCCTTAGAAAACCTTGTACACAAGGTTAGATTTGAAACCGTGGATACTTCTGTTGAATATCAAACAAGTACACCCATGTTACTTCATCTGCTGACTTATTTACCTCCTGAATCAATACCATAGTTGTTGTTTGACCTTGACTTTGTACCACCTTCTGTGCCAAACAAAACTATGGTTCCTTAATCATTATGTCCCTTACCACAGTAGGTAATTGGTTTGTAGTCGTAACATTCCCCACTAATCTCTTCAGTTGAGACACATGAAACACCGGGTGAACCTGTGAAAGTGGATGTAGTTGTAGCTTGTAAGCTATTGGTCCTATTTTATCCAATATTAAATAAGGACCATAGTACTTCAGTGAAATATTGTGTGATAGTCTATTGACCACTGATTGATGTCTGTAAGGCTGCAATTTAAAAAAAAAACAAAAAAACCTAATCCTCTATCTCAAAATAACTTTCACTACGTCTTCTATGTGGAATTTGTTTCATTATATGATGTGCCATTAATAGATAAAACTTCAGTATCAACAACATATCTTCCCTGTCCTTGAGACACTTTGCCACTATTTGAACTTTAGACTTTCTAGGAAGATAAGGTAGATGGATTGGAGGAGATTGTCCATACACAACTTCATAAGGTGTAGCTTGAATAGCCGAATGAAAACTTGTGTTGTACCAAAATTATGCAAGTGGTAACCATTTACTCCATAAAGTTGATTTATCACTTGTCATGCAACGAAGATACGTCTCGAGACACATATTAACAACCTATGATTGACCGGCACTTTGAGGATGATAGCTTGTAGAAAGATTTAATGCACATCTTTAAGGATGTGAGGAGTGAGTGTTTCACTCAGTGAGACAGGATTCCCTATCTAGCATATACAACTACCCGTCATCCCAAACTCAATCCCAAACACAAGCAAGACGGATAGTTCATCAATCAATAATCAAAATATTAAAGCATAAATGTTGGAAGCATTAAACCATTAAACCATAATAAATTGAACACTCTTCATGAGTGTCATCACATCAACCAAATATATATCCTAGGGCCCAACAGAATCATTCTTCCTTCACACAAGGGACACCGGCAATCCCTTCACTATTACACCACACAGGCGTAGGCGCTCGGGAATCACCCGGTCACGGTCCTCAATCGGAATCGTCGTTCCCCGGTCCTCTATCGGGCTCGCCGGGGGCTGTCAGATCCACATGTGACAGTCGGCATTGGTGATCAAGCTAAGCTAAACCGAGCCCACCACTTCCCGGACCACGATCGGCTTAGTGGTACCATTTGAGGAAGCAATGACCTGCAACTACTAGAACCACCACGAGGTTCTCACACAATAGTACCAACACGAGGTACATACCATAACAACATACAATAATCACACAATCACACAATCACAATAACTCGAGTGCTTAGACTAGTCTTGCTATCCACTTAGTCCAGACATTGTCTCAAGCCTCAGAACCACAAACTGATACCTAGACCAGTCTGGCTTCCATAGCTCAAGAACCGTCTCCGATGTCAGGAACCTTCATTAAAATTCATTAACAAACAATTAACTGTGAGTCATCGATGTGGCTTGACTCTTTGATTCCAGATGTTGGCCAAACCCTTCTCAACCACTCCAAATCTTCGTCTTGATTCCGTACTGATAATCTTCTGCTCTTCGACAAATTGAGGCTGAGGTATGAAGGACAAGAAGAATTCACCACATCTTTCTCTGATTTTCTTCTGATTTTTTTCTCTTTTGCTCTCTGATTTTTTTCTCAAACTATGACTGATTTTTCTCTAGTATATATGTATATCACAGGACGTCCAGAGGAGAGAAGAAGGTAATTATAGCATAGTAGTTATTTCATCTGAGGGTTTTCTCTTTACACAAAGCAAGATGGTGAGCAGACATGTGGAGAGCTGCTTCATCAATCTCATCACAAAGTAGGACTGGGTGATGACAAGTGGAGAGCTGCTTCATCATTCTCAAAAATAAGCTGTTGTCCTTTCCCTCCTATGAAGAAAACTTTACTCAGACATGTGCTCCTCACGTGTCATGGTTCAGCAAGGAAGCAAACATGCAGCTTGTGATTTGCATGTGATCTTTAATGAGCTAGCAGACTAAGCAGCTTATAAGAAGCATGTGCATTTTTATGAAGAAGCAAGGCAATCAAACAGCTTATTTCTATCACATGACCATCTAAATGAATCAAGAAAGCAACCAGTTGCAGCTCACATGACTGATTTACTGAATTCCACCCACGGAACACCATCCATCTTTTTTTATCTACTGAATCTTCTCTTTTTTTTGTAGACGGGGTACTACAGTCATGTGCTCACATTGCGGTCATACAGGTCACGATAAGAAGAATTTTTGGCAGCTCATTGGGTTCCCCGAGTTGTGGACCGAGCATAGTCGCGAAGGAGAACGAAGTGGACGTGGTAGAAGTAGAAGACGTGGTCGAAGTCAACCACGGTCTAATGCGGCACTGGCTTTGCCTACTTCAGTACGAGGGACATGTGTTCCATCTTTATCAGCTGAGCAGTGGGCCTCATTAGCAGCTCTTCTTGATCATCAAAAGTATAATCCAGTTCCTGACAAACTTAATGGTAAGAAGCAGATAGGTGAGGTGATTCTTAATACTGGGGCATCTCATTACATGACTGGTGATGAGAGATTGCTGACACATTGCAACCAATAGCCAGTTGTCCCGTAAGTTTAACAGATGCACGTCAGGTGTTCATATCCATAAGTGGTTCACTGCGACTATCAGACGCCATTACTTTGTCTCACGTTCTTTTTGTTCCAAACTTGAACTACACACTGTTGTATGTTGAAAATTTTCTTAAGCAAACTGATTGTTTCGCAGTGTTTACTGATACAATGTGCATTTCACATGATCGTTTTACGAGGACAGTGAAAAACGGGGTGGTGTTTACGTTTATCATGATGTCATGATGGCATGAGGACACAAAGTCAAAGCTGCCGAGGACAAGACTTTGTAGCATCGGAGATTAGGGCCTCCCTCTTTTGGTGTTTTAGGATATTTACCATTTGTTTCTGGTGTTTTAGACAACTCCGATAAATTTGGAGGTTGTGAAATTTGTTTTAAATATAAACAGACTCGCGGGGTGTTTGCCGAGAGCATTAAATAAAGATTCAGTTCTTTTTGAGTTAATTCATGTTGATCTATGGAGCCCTTATCGTGAACCTTCTTCGTGTAGTGATGTGTATTTCCTGACCATAGTAGATGATATTTCACGTGCAGTTTGAATACATCTACTTCTTGAGAATACTGAAGTAAAGACTGTTTTGCCGAAATTTTGTCGCATGGTTCATCGGCAGTTTAGTCAAAATGTGCAGAAGGTCAGGAGCGACAATGGTACGGAGTTGATGTGTCTGTCAAAGTATTTCACAGAAAATGGTATTCTACATAACACCTCGTGTGTAGCGACTCCACAGAAAAATAGACGAGTGGAGCGCAAACATCTTCATATTCTGAACGTCTCGAGATCTTTGTTATTTGAGGCTAATCTTCCCATCAAGTTTTGGGGCGAGAGTGTCTGGGCTGCAGCGCGTGTCATTAGTAGGACTCCATTGAGTCTTTTAAATGGTAAAAATCCATGCGAGTGTTTGTATGGGAAGCCACCATCGTATGCGATATGAAAACCTTCGGCTGTCTTTGTTTTGATCACAATCTAGTGCTTGACAAAGACAACTTTAAAGAAAGAAGCAGATGTTGCGTCTTCGTTTGTTACCTTTTTAGAAAGCGTGGATGGAAGTTATATGATCTCGAAACAGAGGAGTTTTTCGTCTCAAGAAATGTAGAAGAAATTTATCCATATCACACTGAAAAGAATGACCCGAACCAGACTCTTTTCGTATCTCGGTTCATGTTATCGGAGATTATGAGATATTACTGGCTGTGACGGAGTCTAGGGAGAGCTCGCAAGAAGTAGTGTCTAGTACAGACGAAGTTGACGTTGCTATTCTAATGGTTCAAGAAGTAGAAGCAACACAGTCAGGACTTTCCACTCAGTGGTGGCGACACTGAAGCTAACTCGAAAAAATTAACAAAAACAATATTTTTTTTTTTAACCATTAAGTTCAAAAAAAAATCAATAATCTTTTATAAATTATGAAAATTGTTGTCGTGCTATCATAAAAAGTATCAGACTCTTGCTTAATTATGTTTAAATTTTGTTTTGGCTTCTCCACGTCAGCATCATCTCTTGATGCTTCGGACTCGTCTGCGTTCTTCTTTCGCTCGAGTCTCTTTTGATAATAGCATCTCTAGGTCTTATCATGGCCACAAGGGATTCTTGCCTTATCCTTGGCCTTTGTATTCTGACCTCAATTCTCACATTGTTAGGATATTTTCTTATGTATCCATCGCTTGTGGTGGTCTGCTCTTTGATACCTACTGGTATCTTTCTCTGTTATGAGCTTTTTCATGAACTATGTACTTCTCAATAATCATTTCAATGAAGTACTAAAAGGGGGATACTTGAGACCTAACTAAAACCGTGTTCTCAAATGATAATATGAAGATTCCCAGATTAGGACATTCCCTTAATTTAAAACTCCTATAATTCTCTCCTCCAGTTAAAATCATTATGCCCTCACCTCCTAAACGTTGTCAACAATTTGATTGTTGCCGAGTCACACCCACTTGATAGACACTTAAGAATATCTATACTATTAAAGCAGGATCCTGTTATCATAATTACCTTAAGGGCATGTTTCCTTCACTAACATTGCATGTTTCATTAAGGACAATTAAGTAATATTAATAACAAATCTATATTGGGTCATTATTTTTGGATCCAGCCCAAATCAAATCTCTCTTGGGCCATTTGGGCCTATTAAAAAATCAGATTCAATTCTCACTTTTTTTTTTCCTTTGGACCATTGAGTCCAAGTTCAAATAATTTTTTTTCAACTATTCTTAATTATTATTTTTTTCTTTTCTTAATATAATTTAAGCATTCATAAAAATAATTGAATTTTTTTATTGAAAAGTATAAATCTTTATTAAAAGTATATAATTTTTTAATTAAAATATTAACCCCATAATAAAATTAATTTATCAGAGTTATACCAACTTAATTCATTGAAAAAATAAAATTTAATTTTTTTTAACATAAATAGTCATTTAAAATGAAATACGATAAATAAAGATAAAATTTTTAAGTCTTTTATAAAATAAAACACAAATATATGAAAATGTGACATTTACTAAATATTTGTCAATTGAAAAAAAAAACAAAAATAAACCCGCGCTTTGAAAGCGCGGATCAAAATCTAGTTTATTATTAAGTGTCAATCACCGCTTGACAGCGGAAGAACTAGAGGTATGTTGATTCTGAGAATACCTGAAAAACTACGATAACATAACGATTTTATTTAGTTTAAGAATACTTAAGAATCGATGTCTTCTTAAATTCGTTTAGATCACCAATGATCTACCGAAAACAAAGAATAAAGAGAAAACTCTCAATTTTATTAATCAAATCATAAACTCATCAACTACATAAAACCATAACCGCAAAGACTATATATAAAAAAACATAAAAATTCTAAAATATTAGAGATAATTATCTTAATAATAAATAAAACACTAAATAAATAAGATATTTGTTCTAAATATCCTCTCGGCATCACTAGTGCAACACAATCATTTTAAAAATGAAGTGTATGTCCATCGCCGAATGTCCACTATATGGTTTCGTGTCAAGCACTAGCGTCATATAATGATTGTAATTTTGGAAGGACTATCAAATTCCAACTATTTTACGTGTCCAATGCACGTTGTCATATGAAATAAACAAACATAAATAGAAAAGAAGTGAACCAGAACGCGTCTTTGTTAAGACCAAATGTATTTTTTTATTAACTTCTTTAGACCAAGTTGTGTTACAATAATACTTCCGCTTGCTTCGAATGGATCAAACAAAAGAAAAACAAATAGAAAAAAATAATCAACTTTTTTTTTTTTGTAACTTGGCTTAAAAATAATCAACTTAACCCCACGAAAAGACCCTTTTAAACAAAACCTATTCTAGAATTTTGTTTTAGATTTTTGATGGACGAAAGACATTATCTACATCTTATGTTTTGAAAAGACAAACTACAAATGTAAAAGAAAAAGAGAAACTCAGTACCGTTCCCCTCCGGCCTCATTACGCATTGGTGAATTTAACCCGTTTCTCAAAGTTAACCGGTGGTTTCGTGCCGTATGGACCGGAGACCGGTACTTATTATGATGTTGATCACTCTTATGAACATTGCGAGGCTTGTCCGAATTTTGAACACTTGACTCTTTAACTTCAAGGCTTGGCTTGGCAGGCGAGGAAGAGACCGTGTAAGTAAACGTCCCAATAGGAATATCATCGCCGTAATCTTTAATGTCCTGGAGAACCGAAACAACGGTGCTGATGCATGGCCTTCTGTTTGGTCGGTAGCTTAGGCATTGGTAAGCCAAAGCCGCTGCCTTTCTTGCACCCGTCGCTGAGTACTGATCTTCGAGCCTCGGGTCCATTATTCTCCCGAGTTTTCGTGGGTCGTTGAGCATTGGACGAGCCCAATCAACGAGGTTTTGTTCCCTTGACGATCTCTTTTTGTCTACCGACCTCCGACCTGTCAACAGCTCAAGTAACACAACCCCAAAGCTGTACACGTCACTCTTTGCCGTTAGATGGCCTGTCATTATATACTCTGGAGCGGCGTACCCTTGCGTGCCCATCACGCGTGTTGACACGTGCGTTTCGTCACCTTCTGGTCCGTCTTTTGCTAGCCCGAAATCAGAGAGCTTTGCTGTATAATCCTGAAATAATAATTGGAGATGAAAGATCATTAATTACCATTATTCAAATCCAACACTTTTGAATGATAATTTTGAGACTTGGTTGCTTACAGAATCTAACAAGATATTGGAGGCCTTGAAATCGCGGTAGATGACGGGCTTTTCTGCTTCGTGGAGAAACTGCAAACCCTTTGCAGCTCCGTGAGCGATCTTCATCCTCGTTAGCCATGGCAGCGATATAGAACACCCTGCATATTTAACAACTCATGTTCATCACTTCCTGTTCTAACAAAGAATCAATCATTTAATGATTAGTATTAATGATTTAGAACTTACTTCTGAATAGTTGAGACTCTAAACTCCCACGAGGCATGAACTCATAGACAAGAAGTCTATGTTCTTCCTCGCAGCAATACCCAATCAGCTTCACCAAATTTGGGTGCTTTAACTTCCCTAAAAATATAACCTCCGTCTGAATAAAAAAAAACATTTTAATACTCAATATTTTGTAAAAAAGAACAGATGATTATGGATACGAATGTACGAACCAGCCATTCACGGTGACCTTGAAGGCCATCTAGATCGAGAAGTTTAACGGCCACAGGCTGAGCTTTAAGACCAGGACGTAACTTGTCGTCGATGAACCCTTTGTGAACCGGACCGAACCCTCCTTCGCCGAGGAAGTTGCTTGAAGAGAAGCTTTGTGTTATGACTTTGAGCTCTGCCTGTGTGAAAACGTGGAGATCCGAACCGGCCAGAGAGATTGAAAGATCTTCAGACAAGGTTGAGGAACTTGGATCGCTTATGTCTAAAATCGACAACCCGAGAAATGATTTCTGTTTTGTTATTACACCATCACCGTCATTTTTCTTTACCTTTTTGGATGAACATATGTTGTCTGGATCCAAGAAACATAAAACCATTAGTGATCTCCAGGATAGTTTCTTCTTCACGGCCATAGTTTCTTGTTTTTTTGGGTTGCTGTTGTTTTTTTCTAATGGTTTTGGTTTGTAATGGGAGAAAGAGCTTTTAAAGTCTAAGGGGAAGAGACCACGACTTTCTAACTATTTCCAGTTTTATATTTTAATCTTAACTACTCGGTTTCCTTCTCAAGAACTTTTCTTACCAAAAAGGAAAAATAAATAGTTTACTCAGAGAAAGAGGGCGACGACTTCGTTCTGTGGGTTTATACCGCTTTCTAAAGTTTAACTGCGCCTGACATTGTCATTTAATTCGTACTTAGACAAGTTCATAGTCGTGAGTGGTTGGCTCCAAGGGGGAAAATGACACGTTTGCCCTTTTTCTTAAAGCTCCACATTAAAAAGAATTGGATAATGAGTTCTCTCTCCATTTTATAAAATGACCACCTCCAAAAGGTGGGTTTAGGTTGAAGTTATTACGAAAAAAAAAAGAAAAAAAAACAAAAAAATGATAAAATTAGACAGAACCGCTTCTTAATTAAGAGGATATAGAATCGGTTGAAACCCCATACGTGGTACATGTGTATTGGGTCGTTGCTTTCACACGAAAGAGAAATTTTTTTGTCCCTACTCTTTCTTCATTAATCTCACTTCTTCGTCATTATCGAAATCCCATCGCCGATGTTGTCGAAATCTCCAAAGGAGATGATGTTTGATCCGATTCTTTCATCGTCGATGTTCTCCTCCAAATCCGTCCATGCAATCACCATGAAGGGTCGGATTCTTTTATTTGTTTTGCCCTGTCTCGGCGGCAAGACTTGAGAGAGAGCAAAACGAGAAGCGAGCGATGGTGATCCGTGATCAAAGGCGTCGGGAAGTTTTTATTTGGAGGATGATCGGACGGCGTACTTGAATGAATCGAGTTGGTATGAGGAGGGACGACTCCATCCTGACTCGGTTTGTTGACTCAGTGTTTTCTCTATTCCGATTGGCTGAGTTTGAGATCATGTTTGTGCTCTTCTTCATTATAGCCTACGTCATCTTCAAAGATTTGGTAAATTCATTTAACGATCGGTAGAAAAATTTATTATTCATCTTAATTTTGAATCCATTTCGCATTAATCTTTGAGAATCACAAGAACCTGATTTAAATTCATAGACTTTAGCATGTGTGTTTCGCCTGAGTTCAATCTATGCACAAGAGGTGATGATATTGATAGATAATCTCATGGTTCGGAAGTATCTCGTTGATCCAATTACTTTACCTTATGGGTTTTGTAGGAACTCCATGGACAGAGGAAGAACATAGGATGTTCTTGCTAGGTTTACAAGAGCTATGTAAGAGAAGTTCTAGTCTCTCTGATATGATTACTGATGAGGTTAGTCTTTTATCCATTACTCTGATTTGGTTTCATGTAAGAGATACAGCTATGGTTTGTTTGATTAACTAAGTGATATGTTATTGTGTTCAATGGTAGAGATAAAGCTACTCACGGATCAAACATCATCAAACCGGATCAAAAACATCATCAAAGCAGCTCTCTTCTATGGCAAGAGGTTAGTAGAGTATCCTTTAATGCGTGTTAGTTGTGTGATTAGGTTGGGAATTAAATGGCCTTTAGAGTTTTGTAGTTGTGAGTTGGTTGTTTTAGTTTTAGGTTTACATTAACTATTGTGTTCAATGCGTAGAAGAGTTTTAGGTTTACATTAACTCTCCTTAACTCAGCTTTTAAAAGCGAACAACCCTTGCTTTCTCCTTTCATATCTCCTTCTCATTTGCTATTTCCTTTTAGATTTTAAACAAGATCTCCTTATGGATTCATATAGTCAACCTTCTAGCTTTTTAAACCTCTTAAACAGTCAATAACCAAATACTCAACACCCTAATCTGTATGTCAGCCAACAACCAAACATTGAACCTAGTATAGAACTCTCTACGTCTGATGCCTCTGTCTTCGGTACACAATGGGCTGAAGATGCAAATGAAGATGCACAAACTGTGTCTGGCCGTAAAGAAAGGTGGAAATGGTCACAAGTAGAAGATGTTGTGCTCATCAGTGCTTGGTTGAATACCTCCAGATACCCTGTAGTTGGGAATGAGCAAAAAGCAAACGAGTTGCATCCTATTTTTGGATCAAGTCCTAAGCTGGCTGGTTTGCAAAAGAGAGAGCCAAGTAACTGTAAACAAAAGTGGGGAAAGATTAATGAGGGTGTATGCAAGTTTGTAGGCTGTTATGATACTGCAACGAAACAGAAATCAAGTGGCCAGAATAAGAATGATGTATTGAAGATGGCTCATGAAATATTCTTCAATGGTTACAACGTCAAGTTTACACTCGAGCATGCATGGTTAGAGCTTCGGCATGATCAAAAATGGTGTGGAACTTCATCTACTAAATATAAGATAAGTTCAAAAAGAAGAAAGTTGGATGACCAATACACACAGTCATCAACCTCTGTGCCAGGTTTCTATGGAGAGGATGAAGGAATTGGTCGGCCTGTTGGTGTTAAAGCAGCAAAGGCCAAAGGTAAAAACAAGGCAAAGACTTCCGAAGAGGAGGTGAAGTCGCTTGTGGAGTTTCAGAGTATGTGGGAGATAAGGCAAAAGGATTTCGTTTTGAAGGAGAAGCTTAATAAGCAAAAATTGCTCGACAGCCTTATTGCCAAGATTGAGCCACTTAGTGAGCTTGAAATCGCCTTAAAAAATAAACCAATTACTGACATGTTGTCAAGTTAGTATGGCTAGTCGAGTCTGGATGGCAAGTTTGTTTTGCTTATCTTTATGCTTAATGTCGAGTCTATTTTTTTTTATGATGAGTCTATATTATATTTATCTTAATGCTTAATGCTTTCCCATGTCTCTCGTGTGATAATTATATTTATCGTTTGGTTAAGTTATAAAACTTGAACTTGTTGTTGTCTTGGTATGTCCCTGCAAGCAAGCAAATGTGTTCTTGTCTCGGTCTGTCCCTGCAAGCAAGCAAATGTGTTGTTGTCTCTGATCATTTTTTTTTTTTGTGTATTGTCTCCGATCATTTTCTGTTCTCTTTATGTGTATTGTCTCTGATCATATTTTTTGGCAGGTGGAAGACAATAAGAAAACATGTGACACAAGAAGACATTGGAGTAGACACAAGAAAATTTGGTCCTTTTTTCAAATTGAAGTTGCTTGATCCTTTTTTCAAATTGCCTTGTTTTTTTTTCAAATCCTCGTTATAACACAACACCTTTCTTTATTTGATTACTAGTCTTCCATGTGACACAAATACAAGTCTTCCATGTGACACAAGAAGACACTTGGGATGGCAACAGGTGAGTACACAGAAACCATGTGACACAAGAAGACGTTTGTGATTCAAAATATCTATTCGATGTTTTCATTATAAGATGTTACCATGACCATTTGTTCCCGTATCTCACATTTTGCTTCTTTCTTTAAGATTTTGTCTCTTCACATTTCTTTCTTCACATAACAAAAATAGCAAGAGATTACATTTTCTAAATGGCATCTTCTTCTTCTAATCAATTTGAAGAAATGGATGAAAAATTCGACCAAATTTTCGATCAACAATTCAAAAATCTTTTCATTCATCATGGTGGTCGTCAAGAAGCAGCCAAGTAAAAAAACCGAGCCTACAATGAAAGACAACGGGAACAAGGACACATCCAGTTATGGAACGATTAATTTAGTGAAGATGCAACATACCCTTCTCAAATATTTCGACGCCGTTCTCAAATGAACAAGTCCTTGTTCATATGTATTGTTGATCGACTCTCCGCTGAAGTCCCATTCTTTCAACAAAGAAGAGATGCTACTGGAAAGTTCGGCCACTCTCCGTTACAAAAGGCAACATCAGCAATTCGTATGATGGCATATGGTTCCCAGCTGATGCAGTTGACGAATACCTCCGACTTGGTGAGAGCACCGTGCTTTCTTTCTTGGAACATTTTGCTGAAGGAGTCATAAATTTATTTGGATATGAGTATCTAAGAAGACCGACGCCAGAAGATCTTCAACGATTACTCGATATTGGAGAGATACGTGGATTTCCCAGGATGATAGGAAGCATCGATTGTATGCATTGGGAGTGGAAGAATTGTCTGACCGCATGGAAAGGTCAATATACACGTGGATCAGGAAAGCCAACACTTGTTTTAGAGGCTGTAGCTTCACAAAATCTCTAGATATGACATGCGCTTTTTGGACCTCCAGATACATTTAATGATATCAATATGCTTGATCGATCACCAGTTTTTGATGATATATTACAAGGTCGAGCTCCACGAGTGAATTACATTGTCAACGGGCACGAGTACCATATGGCTTACTATCTCACATATGGTATTTATCCTAAATGGGCAACTTTTGTCCAATCTATTCCACTTCCACAATGTCCGGCTTACTATCTCACAGATGGTATTTATCCTAAATTGGCAACTTTTGTCCAATTTATTCCACTTCCACAATGTCCGAAAGCATCCTTATTCGCTACATATGAAGAAATTGTACGTAAAGATGTCGAGCGTGCTTTTGGAGTCTTGCAACGTGCTTTTGGAGTCTTGCAAACTCGATTTGCCATAGGAAAAAATCCAGCTCTTATGTGGGATAAAGTAAAAATTGGAAAGATAATGAGAGCATGTATCATTCTGCATAATATGATAGTAGAAGACGAACGAGATGGGTACACTCAGTTTGATGTATCAGTATTTGCGCAACCAGAATCAAACCGAAGTTCACAAGTGGATTTCACGTATTCTACAAATATGCCTTCAAATCTCGGCAATATGACGAGCATTCGGAATCGAGTTCGTGATAAACAATACATCAACAATTGAAAGCTGATTTGGTTAAGAATATATAGCAAAATTTTGGTACAAATCAAGATTTCAACTAATTGGTTTTTTCTCGTTTATGATTTGTATTTGTATCTTTTAATATGTTTTTATGTCATTTTTGTGCTATGAAATGCAATCAATCAACTTCTAAAAAAGTAAAAATTTTAAGAACCTCTAAGAAGTTCTCCTATTGGACCATGAAAAAATTAATTATACTAACAAGGATTCTAAACTTTTCAAATCACACAATTAACTATTAAATTAGTCACTATAGGTTCTAATGGGTTCTTACCATTGGAATTGCTCTAATATGTAATATTTTAGAAATGTTTTAATATTTTATAATATATTTCTGAAAATTTTAAGTTAATTTTAACTTCATTAAAATTGTATAAATTGTATAAAATTACTGATCGAATACTCACTATGTTTTCAAAAAGATATTTGTTTTAAAAAATGTTTTAAAATTTTCATTTTTAAATTTTAAGATAACAATGGTAAATTATAAATTTTGAAGAAATTAGTTATGCTTATTAAATTTTGATTGGATAAAAGTTATGTAAATAGTTAATCACAAAATAATATATTTATATTTAAAACATTTTTAATTTGTCCGAAAACTTAAAAACATACACATTTTAAATGAAACTAAGTTAATATGTTCTAGAAGAATTGCACTTCCTCTTCTCCCTCTTTTAAAACTTAAAAATAAGGTCAAAATCAATTGGGAAAAAAATTAATTGGGGAAAAGCCGCACAGATTTCATTAGACTAAAAATTATTTGGTAGAAGTGCTCAATAGGAGTGAGTCAAGCTTCTAGAACACTCAGATTAATTATAATACAGGATTGTGTGTTTTCAACCAAATTATTATGTAAGCTATGTCACCTTTGTATAAAATAAATAAATAAAAAGTATGAAAGCGACTAGCCACCGCGTTGTCGAAGAAGGCGACTTGTTCACAATGTCCTATTGAGCACTTCTACCAAACATATAAGGGCTTTTTGCAAAAGTGACTCAAAACTTGAAGTCAAACAGAAAACTAATCTTTTCTTTTGACTCTTTTTTTTTTGAGATTTTAACCCCACACCTGCATTTTATCTACGAAAATGCCATTAACATTTTTTTTTTCTTTTTTTCGAAAATGGCTTCTTTAGTGTCTCAACCTCATCTTCTTCAAGTATTTACAATATTGCCACTGCAATGAATAGTGGCAACAACCTTGTACGAACTGTTTGGAGCTTTTAATGCCCTTTAATGCACGTAAATCTCTTTACACTCTCTCTGTTTCAATTGTTATGAACTAAAAACAACATTTCTTTCACTTTCTCTCTATATTCATCCAAAAAACTCAAGCTTTTGATTCAAAATATGGGCTATGGTTGACAGAGCCATATTTCTTTCGTTTTGACTTACGGTTGCTTTCGTTTGAGGTTCTGGGTGGTTGGAGAAGACCCTGTGTGCAAACGAAGTCATCTCACCTAGTTTAAGGTACGAATTTGAATTTTTTTTCAAGATCTGTTCGCGTAGAAGACTTACTAGTAAGTCATCTGTATGTAGAAGACTTACTGATGAGTCTTCTGGTCAAACGGACGACTTAAATTAAGTCGTCCAGCTTTGTTTGTTAAAAAAAAACACTCCAGACGACTTATATAAGTCGTCTACGAGAAACGGTCTAGTTTTGCATTTGACCGAATCGTGTCAGATCTTTGACTATTTCTGGACGACTTATAATTCAGTCGTCTCTGGGAAAGTTAAAATTTCAATATTTTACGAAAACTTGACGACTTACGTGTAAGTCGTCCTAGGTTAGTTTTGTAATTGAAAAATAAAACTTCATAATTTAACTTTAACCAGACGACTTAATATAAAGTCGTCCCTCCAGAAGACTTAATTTAAAGTCGTCCGGGGAAAGCAAAGTCGTCCAGAATTTTTCCCAATTTTCTGGTCAAACCTTGCTTATCCCGGACGACCTTAAATTAAGTCGTTTAGCTGGACGACTTTCATCTAAGTCGTCTGGAGAAAGTTAAATTTCAAGTTTTATTTTTCAATTACAAAACTAACCTAGGACGACTTACACGTAAGTCGTCAAGTTTTCATAAAATATTGAAATTTTAACTTTCCCAGAGACGACTGAATTATAAGTCGTCCAGAAATAGTCAAAGATCTGACACGATTCGGTCAAATGCAAAACTAGCCCGTTTCTCGTAGACGACTTATATATAAGTCGTCTGAAGTTTTTTTTTTAACAAACAAATCCGGACGACTTAGAATTAAGTCGTCCCTTTTAATTTTCAATTGCAAAAGTGACCTCTTTAGACGACTTACCTTTAAGTCTTCTGGACGACTTAATGCTAAGTCGTCTGCGGCAATGTTTATTGAACTTCTTCATTTTCTCTATGTTTACTAATGTGTTTTATTTTGAATATTTGCAGATGATTTTTCAGTTACATGCAGTGTATGGAGAATGGTTGTTGAGAGATTTCCGTTGGGATTTTGTGGTTGATGATCTCAAAGGAGCAAGATTGTTTTTATTGAATGAAGATTCAACACATGCTGAACTTGTTGCAATGGCTCAAGAAGATTATAACCTGGACATGAGAACAGTGAGTGTGGAGATTAGCTACTCATTACCAGCAGAAATGATGATGGCTCCAGGCAGTCTTCCCATTCATGTTACAAGTGATAGACAAGTTCGAAACTTGCTGGAGATACTCAAAACCCATAGAGTATGTCTTTGTGTATCAAGCCGCAGCAAGGTCGAAACGGTTTCAGAGAAAAGGGATATTGATGAAGCTGGTGAATGGGAAAAAGATGTTGGTGATAATGATGAAGCTGGTGAATGGGAAGAAGATGTTGGTGATGATGATGAAGCTGGTGAATGGGAAGAAGATGTTGGTGATGATGATGAAGCTGATGAATGTTTTGAAGATGTTGGTGATAATGAGTTTGTTGAAGATGAAAATCAAGATGGGGAGGAGGAAAATGGGGAGGAGGATGCTGATAATTCTATTGTTGGTGAAACGGATCAGAATGGTGGGGATTACGGTCTTTATGGAAAGGTTCCAGATGAGGACGAGGAAGATGATGATAATATTTGTTTTGAAGAAATCCAAAAGACATATGCTAAGACAAATGCTATTGAAGGAGGAAAATCGAATGGTACCAGTATCTATGTCAACCAGAGTTTTGTTAGCAAGGGTGCACTGCTTTCAGAGCTGCGGTTGGCAGCAGTGAGGGGCAAGTTTTCTTTCAGATTATACAAATCAACGAAAACTCTCGTTGTGGCAACATGTCCGGTTAGCTATTGTGGATGGAAGGTCAGAGCGAGTGTCAAACATGGGACAAACACGTTTTGGGTAACAAAGTATGTGGAAAAACATTTATGCTCAGCGGGAGACCGAATCGCTCAGCGGAGACACTGTACTCCGAAGTATGTAGGTAGTCTTTTCATTGATCGTGTTGGAATCATTGATGGGATAACTCCGCAGCATATCACTGATGCAATGAGGAACATGTTTGGCATGGCGCTTGATTACACCACTTCATACAGAGCACTGTTATATGCACAAAGATTGGTGAGAGGATCAGCAGAAGAAGGGTATTCGCGTCTGGCATCATATCTCGAGCAAATCTCCATTGCAAATCCTGATTCTATCACGGCGATAGAACTTGATTCTATGAAAAGATTTAAGTATCTATTTCTCTCTTTTGGAGCTTCTATCAAAGGTTTTAAGTATCAGAGAAGGGTCATTGTGGTGGATGGAACTCACCTAAGTGGAAAGTATGGAGGAACTATGTTAGTTGCAGCCGCACAAGATGGCAATTTTCAGATATTCCCATTGGCTTTTGGGATCGTGGATGAGGAAGATATACCTTCTTGGGAATGGTTTTTCACAAAATTGGCTAGTTGTATATCTCATGACAAGCCTCTGGTGATAGTCTCCGACCGGCACAAGGCCATTAAAAGTGCGTGTGATAAGGTGTTTCCTTGGGCAACCCGAGGAATATGTTATTATCACCTTCAAGATAACATTGTCAAAAAGTTTAAAGGGAAACATCTCATGTACTTGGTGAAAGGGGCTGCTTATGCTCACACGGTTTACGATTTTGACCGGTACATGGCTGAGATACGGAGTGCAAACCCGGAACTTGCAACGTATTTGGAGAAAGCCGACGTCAGGCTATGGTCAAGGGTTTATTGTAAGGGGAACAGGTTCAACATAAAAACAAGCAACATTGCTGAATCTATTAATTCCGCACTGAAGCGAGCAAGAGGATTTCCGATTACGTTCCTGCTGGAGTTCATAAGGCAGAAGTTAGGAAAATGGTATTGGAAAAGGAGACAAGATGCTTTGAGTCTCACAACTGAACATAGCGGGGGTGTTGAATACTTGCTTGCTGTTCGAGAAGAGATAGCGGGTACGATGACGGTCGAACCAATTGATGGATGGCATTTCTTTGTCAAAGGTGGCAAAATGGACTGTGTGGTTGATTTGGAACATGCAAAGTGTGATTGTGGTGTCTATGGAGTGGAGAAAATACCTTGCTCTCATGCTATAGCTGCTGGAATACATGCTGGTTTGCATATCTCCACACTTGTATGTCCACTGTACTCAAAGAATTATCTGTATGCAGGATACTCAGAGAATATATATCCTATCGTGTCACAACATATTGAGGAACGAGAATGCTTTCCTCCAGAACTAAAGCGTGGTCGGGGGAGACCGAAGAAATCAAGATGGCAATCTTGGTTGGAGCTATCTAGGATGAGAGGACACAAACCCAGGAAGAAACACAGGGCACGGAGATGCTCAAACTGCAAGGAAACTGGCCATACGAAACCACAATGTACACAACCAGTTGACTAGTTGTCCAGACGACCTAAATTTAAGTCGTCCAGTCTTGATTACCCGTCCAGACGACTAAAATTTTAGTCGTCCAGTGTATTTTATTTTTAGACGACCTTCTACTAAGTCGTCCAGTGTATTTTATTTTTAGACGACCTTCTACTATCCCTTCAAGTGTATTTTATTTTTAGACTACCTTCTACTATCCCTTCAAGTCGTCCAAACCTTCTAGACGACTTATTTGTAAGTCGTCCAGTTGGAAAACCTTCCAGACGACTTATAATAAGTCGTCCAAACCTTCTAGACGACTTATTTGTAAGTCGTCCAGTTGGAAAACCTTCCAGACGACTTATAATAAGTCGTCCAAACCTTCTAGACGACTTATTTGTAAGTCGTCCAGTTGGAAAACCTTCCAGACGACTTATTTCTTCCAGACAACTTATATATTTACAAATCTATACAAAGACAAGCTGAAATACAAATACTTCGCTCGTTAAAAAATCATGTTCAAATACAAAGACAAGTTCAAATACAAACACAAATCTAATCATACATGCCCACGAACTTATCACCATCCACATTTTCTTTCAGATGCTGATCAACAAGCTCCTTCCATATATCCACCGCCATATTATCCCTCATTTTCTTCGCGTTGCACCTAGCAAAGTCTTTAGGGTCAAAGGAGACCCCAAGAGCATGACATTCAATGTACTTTACAGCGTACACGCCACAATCACCATTGTTGGCCGTGGGTACACCTTTCAGCGGTCTCTCATATGTGTATGGCTCCAACCCGTATTTGACCCGTACTGGATCGCTTGGCTCGGTGGAAGCGAGGCTCGGTTGTTGATCGGTGGAAGCGAGGCTCGGTTGGTGATCGGTGGAAGTGACAGCAACAATCTCTTTGGAGGTGACACCATCTGCTTTATCCTCCGGCAAGATCTTATTTACCGAGTTCGCCTCGGTTGCTGTATCCTCCGGCAACCATCTCTGCAATAAAAGTTGCACACAAGTTAACCCTGGACGACTTAAATAAAAGTTGTCTGGACGACTAGTTGACCCTGGACGACTTAAAATTAAGTCTTCCGTGGTCAACTAGTCGTCCAGACAACTTACGTTTAAGTCGTCCAGGGTCAACTAGTCGTCCAGACAACTTTTACAGTCGTCTGGACAACTAGTTAACCCTGAATTTGATACTAACCTCTTTGATTTGAGGAGGCTGTTTCTTTTGAGGAGGAGGCTGTTTCTTTTGAGGAGGAGGAGGCTGCTGCTGTTTCTTTTGAGGAGGAGGAGGCTGCTGTTTGGTTTGATGAGGAGGAGGAGGCTGCTGCTGTTTCTTTTGAGGAGGAGGAGGCTGCTGTTTGGTTTGATGAGGAGGAGGCTGGTTTCTAACCACGGTTTCATTGGCATGAGGGGTAGCCTGTTTGTTTCTACCCCCGGTTTCTTTGGCAAGAGGGGTAGGCTGTTTATCTTGAGGGGTAGCCTGATTGGTTAGAGGTGGAGGGGTAGCCTGATTGGTGACACCAACCTTCTTCTCCACAGCTTCCAATCTATCGGACAACTTCCTAAACTCCCTCATGCACTTATTAAACCCTTTTTTCATGCAGTCAGATACGCCCTTGAACATAATTTCCAACTCCTCTCTGGTCACCCCTCTAGCCTCTTCTCTAGCCTCTTCACTAGCCACTTTAGGAGCCTCTTTACGAGCTTTCTTCCGAGGTCTTGGATTGTCTTCCTCCTCCTCCTCCTCCTCCTCCAACACAACCATCTCTTTGGCCTTCTTCGATGGAGTCACAACCTTAGGTTTTGTATTGACCTTAGTACCAGTGACTTCCCAGCAATCCATGGTCCACTTCCACGGTCTCCGCTCATACATGACTTTAATGATGTTCTCCGCGGGCAGGTCCTCAACCTCAGAGTCCCATTTTGGCCACATTTCACTAATGTCCTTCTCAACAAAGTTGATCACGCGGGTCTGCAGTAAATAGAAGAATCGAGTTAGATATTTGAAAAAAAATACTAAATAGACGACTTAATTATAAGTCGTCTACTAAGTCGTCCAGCTGGAAGACCTTCCAGACGACTTATAATAAGTCGTCTAATAAGTCGTCCAGATGGAAGACTTTCCAGACGACTTAATTAAGTCGTCCGATAAGTCGTCCAGCTGGGAAGACTTTCCAGACGACTTATTATAAGTCGTCCGATAAGTCGTCCAGCTGGACGACCTTCCAGACGACTTATAATAAGTCGTCTGCGCAGTCTTTTGGATTGAAGTAAATACCTGACTCAAGATAGCAGCTTTCATTGATCTGCGGCCTCTGCTGCCCTCGTAAGCCAGTATCGGTGGAGACGGACTGTCTGCTCTGGGACCACCAATACTAGCACCCAATTCCGGCATAGCTGTGTACGTCCAGACCTGAAGAACTTGTATAAACCCATCCACGGTGTAACAGCCAGCAATTTCTTTGTTCCACAAAGAGTCCATCAGCACCTTAAACGCGACTCTCCCCCATGGATAATTCTCAAACCGTTCTAAATCCATCACTAGCCTTGCCAGAGTAGATCGTGTAGCGGTTGAAAACTTTCTCCCTTCAATGAATCCAGTGAAGATGGAGAGGTACGCGAGCCGCTTGCGATCTTCCCTGGACCAATCCCCGCATCTCTTCAGTGCTGCTATTATCTGATCAGTAGTTGGCCCAGCTTCCAGATGAACTCCCAACATCCCCCAGAAAGAAACCATCTCTGGGGTAACGTCACATTTTGGTGTCTCAAGGTCCTCGATGTACTCGCAGTTTAGACCAGTGAGGTTTTCAAACTCTAACAGTGAAAACCTCAAAGGTTCTGGACCAACGAGAGACCACATCTCATACTTCTTCTTAATGTCCAGCTTGAAACTGAGCATGTAGTGAACCAGCCTTGAAGCCCAACCAAATCCCTGCTCCTTGAACTTGATGAAAACTCCCAAACTCGACTCCTTGAGCTCTTCAAATTCGTCATCAGTAAGAGCTTTCCTAAGAGCAGTATGCAACTTGCTGTTATCCGTATGATACGAAATGCTATTGTGGGCTTCTGGCTCTTCCCCTGATGTGTATAACCTACAGGGGAGTTCTGGAATATCCATCCCTTTTGTCTGCAAAATAATCAAAGACAACAATATAAGTCCAGACGACTTAGTAGACGACTTAAATTTAAGTCGTCTGGAAAGTCTTCCAAATGGACGACTTATATTTAAGTCATCTACTAAGTCGTCCAGTTGGAAGACTTTCCAGACGACTTAAATTACTTACAAGTCTTCCAGTCGCAGAAGGAGTTGGAGTACTCGTCATTGCGGTTATTGATCTGAAAAAATAAACGTGAAACGGTGAGAATGAGTAAATTGATAGAGACAACGTTTTATGTTCATCTTTTCCTCGAGATTGATGACTTAGCGGCGTTAGGGTTTACAGAGAAACGGCGCTAAGGTTTACAGAGAAGAAGCGGCGGCGCTAGGGTTTAGAAGAAGCGGCGGCGCTAGTGTTTAGAGGAAGCGGCGGTGAGAACGTTGGTGACCACGGTGGCGAGGGCGACGGGTTGTTCGGAAATAGTGGAAGCGGCGGCGCTAGGGTTTAGAGGAATCGGCGGCGCTAGGGTTTAGAGGGATCGGCGGCGCTAGGGTTAGAAGAAGCTGCGGCGACAACGGTGAGAATGAAGTGAGATAGATAGCTGACGTTGAGAACGATGGTTTGTTCGGAAATCGTGGGAATTCGAAATCGCCTTTGAGAGAGAACTGTTAGGGTTTCTGAATTTCGCGAAAAATGAAACAAAAAAAATAAAAATCATCTATATATTGGGTAAATAATCCGGTTAGCTTTAAAAGTACATTGGTAAACTTTAAGGTTTGGTCCGGTTTAGACGACTTATTCTGGCTGATAATGTACAACAGACGACTTAATATTTAGTCGTCTGTTTTCAGACGACAAAATATTAAGTCGTCCTAGACCCTAAAATGAACCCCTAAACTAAAATGACTAGATTAACTAACTAACCACGTTATAAAATCAAATTATACTTAAATAGTGTTTACTATACACAGAAATAAACACGCATAAGTAATTTTAAAAATTTTCAAAAACGGTTTTAATGCTTTCCAAAATCTAACCCTAAGAACACATACAATACTACAACATATGTTGATGAAACATAAACTAAAGAATATCATGACTCACTACTTTCACTCATCTATGCTGAAAACAATTGAAATTTGTTATATCTTAATTTATACCTCCTAAGACATATGTTAATTACATAATTCTCATTTTTCACTTATCAAAATATTTTTTACAAAATTTTTAAATTATGTTTAAGACTAACTGTCCAGACGACTTTCAGTTAAGTCGTCTGGACGACTTATTTTCAAGTCGTCTAAACAGACGACTTGCGAGGGGTAGAAACGCAAAAAAAATTCCATTTTTTTGTTTGGTCACAAGGGGATAGTTGTAATTTCAATAGCCTTTTAGGTTACTTTTGCCTTTGACCCAAGTTGGGGTATTGTTTTGGGTTTGACTCCAAGTTTTGAGTCACACTTGGCAATTCTTCCAACGTATAACTTACAAAAAAAAAATGCTTGGTCTTCGGATTGAGTTGACATTTTATTTGATTGGTCCCACAAAACATACGCTTTATTTTTCAAACCAAAGAATTTTTAGAGAACTTTCAGACTGCTGATTTTCGACCTTTTAAATTCAGAATTATTCTCATTTGATGTAATTTTCGTGGGAGGGCTAGCCTAAAACTAATGGTTGAAAACTCTCTTATGTGTAATGAAACCATGCAACCTTATTATATCATAATGACTGGATTAGTTGCAAAAAAGAACCCTGCATATTAGGATTTTAATCTCAACAATGAAGTCTCTATACACTTTTCAATCACCAAAACAGAAAAGGAAAAGGTTTAAGAAATGAATTTCATGGTGCATATAAAAAACACAGCAAAAAGAAAAGACATGCATGGTTCCAAAAAGAAAAGACATGGTTCCAAATCAATTTTTCATAATTTCAAATTTCAAAATTCAAAATTTGGATTCGATATTATACTGTATAGTTTTACTTAGTTGTACTGAGTTATATTTTTTTTACTGGGTAGGATGGACAGAGGAGATTCATCTTTTGCGGTTTATGGGTTGGGTTTTCTCGAAATCTCGAGATCTCAATTTTGGGGATAAAAATGGAGATACGATTTGAGCATACTAAATACCTTTTCTCGGATCTTACGGGTGCACTGAAAGGAAAGGGAAGAGATGGTGGTGCTTTATTCCGAATCTGCAAGATAGGGGATCGATTTGTGGAGAATCAGATATACTCTTGATGTATTTGGGTGCTACCTTGTGACTGGTGCAGTTCGGTGTCATTTTGATTTTTGCAGGCTTATGTGGTCGCTCATTTGCAGAGATTATAGAAAATCAAACTAACAATGTTGTTGGTTTTTTTCTCTGACAATGGATAGTGTGTACTATACTTTTTCTTCAGGTTACTTGCGAGATCAACTGATTTTTAAAAGCAAGGAAGTGAAATATCTCAATGAAACTCTTGAATCCTATTATTAGGATCCATTTAATTCAAAAAAAAAGTTCAAAAAAAAAAAACTCTTGAATCCAAATTGGCTGAATCAGGGAAACTGGAAGAAGTTAAATATTTGAGAGAGGAGCTCTGTATGTCTAAATCCGAGCATTTGTTGTTGTTGCAAGAACTCGAGGGCAAAGAGACAGAGCTATAGTTTTCATCTCTTTCTATGGAGAAATTGGAGGACCATCTCGTCCTTAACATTAGAGTCCTGTGTGAAATAGAAATCATGAAGCTTGATATGGCAGCATTGGAGCAAGCACTCACTGATGCAATGAAAATCCAAGAAGAAAGCATCCAAGAGAAAGATCAATTGAAAGGAATAATCAAGAGGATCAGTTTCAGTTTCGAGAGGCACAAGAGATGGCCACATCCTTTTAGCATTTAGAGTACATAATGTGCTTGGAAAATAGAAACAAAGTGGGGCGGATGTTTTTGGCTCATCTTGCGAGCGTGTATGTATATTCTTTGTTTGTTTTGATAAAGAGAAAGCAAGTTTTTATGAAACTCTTATTTGGCTCATCTTCATGGGTGTATGTATGTTCTTTCTTTTTTTGCGTGTGTACAAAACAAGTTGCATTAACGGACTCTGTCGGGGACTTGAACTTAAAATATAGAGATTGTATGATTGTCAGCAAAATGGGATTTCCAAGCATGAAGAAACTAGGAGTTGCCTTATGTTTTACACAAACCACAAGAAACATAGATGTGAATACATAAGCGCAAAGCATAGCAAGATTGCCAAAGAGAAAGGAGAAGGAAAGAAAAAAGAGGAAGAAGACTTGCTTCGTCGATCTGCTGTCAAAATTTGGTAAAAAAAATTAGAAGTCAAAAACAAGCAACCATCAAAACTGGATTTTGAAAGCCAAAAAAATTAGAAGTCAAAAACATACCCAATCATCAGTGCTTTTAACTCCAAAACCCTAATCCCATTAGAAAGCCAAAAAAAGAAAAAAAACAAGCCAACCATCAAAACTCTATTTCTTATGCAAAAGTGAACTTGCGCTGCTAAAGAAGTCTGTTGGAGCTGCAACACCAGAGTACACAGAGCCGGTCCTGACATTTTAAAAACTAGAAGCGGAAAAAAAAATTGGCCACTTTAAAAACAAAAAGAAAAGATTGAAAAAATTAATGTCAAAACTTGGGTTTGAACCTGGGCTGGTAGTATGAAACTTATTGCCTAAGAAATGAGCCACTACACTACAGACAATTTTACGGAAATTGTTGCCAATATTTATCTTATTATAAATGGGATGGAAGCATGTGCTTCTTCTGCTTCTACCAAGGGCCGGCTCTGAGAGTACAACGTCAGCTAAGACCATCATAGTCTTCAGATTCGCAGAGTGAGAACCAAACAAAGAGAGTTGCGTGTGAAGAAGGAGAAGCGAAACCAAACCTAAAAACCAAGGAAAAACAGAGAAAGTGGAAAGGACACCTTCCGCCGCCCAAATCACTACCAATACACCGGAGAAAAAATCTGTCCTAGAAAAAGAAAAGAAAGAGTGAGGCATAGGTGGGGAAACTTTCAGTTTAGATCGGCTCCTCCGGTTTGGAATCTGCGTGTGAATAGACTAAAGTCAAACCCCACAACCGATTCGCCTCCACCGCCACTGGAGAGCACCGCCTCAACACTCTACATGTCGTCCTCAAGACATTGTCGAAGGAGATATGTGAAATCTGGTGGTTCTAAACCAAAGCTGTAGAAACTCAAAGATCGTATATGAAACTCAATAAAAAATAATTCTCTTTATTGATGCTTAGGAAACTAACTCAAAACTTAAACTCTAAAACACTATCTCTAAAACTCATATGTTATGTCACACTTTATATATATGAAAATATTAATTCTAAACTCATTAGACATCTAATGTTGAGATAACTCTTAAACATTATAAACTTTCCTTTTTTCTAATACACAACTCGGCAGAAAATAGATAACTTGATCCTCAAGTTATTTCAAAGTTATTCTAATATTCTCTCCATTAAGCTTGAAATCTTTTTAGAAAAATCTTGAACACCGATGAAATCTCTCATTTCTATGAACTTGATTCTTCCCAAAGCTTTGGTCAATATGTTTACCTTCTGTTTATCACCGAAGACCTTATGAAGTGATATCTTGAATGTATATGTTTGCTTCTACCGTGAAATACCAGATTCTTTGTGAGAAATCTCGGACTGGTTATCAATCTTGATGACTACTTTGTCGCATGCTTGTTCAGTGACTTCGCTTAATAATTCTTGCAACCATATGGCTTGCTTAGCCGCCTCAGTTTCCGCCATGAACTCAGCCTCACATGACAACAAAGCTATTGTATCTTGTTATTGCGAGCACCATGTAATCAAGCTTTCGCCGAGGTAAAACTTATGTCATGTAGTGTTCTTTCCATCATCTAGATCAACATTATGGCTGCTATCACTATAGCCAATAAGCTTTGGTATCTCTTGTGTTGCGCGTTTGAAGATCAAGCCGTACGACGTTGTTCCTTGAACATACCGCAAACAATGCTTCATTGCAGCACCGTGTGACACTTTAGGTTCTTGCATATAGCGACTTAAGACCCCAACCGTAAAAGAGAGATTTGGTGGCAAGCTATGATCCATTCTTTAAGCCTACACGCTTCATGAAAGTCTCTTGGTTCATTGTTTAAGCACATCATCAATATTTCTCCTTCTTCCTCTGCAAGTAAGACATAATCTTCTAGTTATTTCGGCTTTAAGTCTGTCTTTCACTTCTTCTTAGCATTCTCTGTTCTTCACCATCCTCTGTTTCGTCTTCGTACGGTATGTCATACACCAAATCATCGACAACGTCCGTAGCTTGATCAATACTCTCGGCGGGTTGGTCATTCTCGACATTCTCAATGGAATTATTAATGCCATGATTCCCAAATTCTCCAAGCGTAACAATGAAGTCTTTACTTAACTCTGTATCATACCTTTTCTAGTTTCATCATTTAGACTCGTGAAATGTGACATCCCTTATCGCCACTATCTTGTGTGTTTATGGGTCCAACAAACGATATGCTTTTGACCCTGTTTCGGTCCGAAGATGGACGAGCATCCTTGACCTATCGTCCAGTTTCTTTAGATGCACTCTTTATGTCTTTGCGTAACCAATACAGCCGAAGATCCTCAACTGATTTATGTTTGGATTTCTTCCTCGATATACCTCATACGGTGTGCTATCCTTGAGAGATCTGGTGGCAATACGATTAATCAGATAAGTTGTGTGTCTTACGGTTTCACCCCACAGATAAGTCGGCATGTGCATATGCTTCAGCATGCTTCTGGTCATCTCCAGTTTCTTGAGATGCACTCTTTCTGTCTTTGCGTAACCAATACAGCTGAAGATCCTCAACTGATTTACGTTTGGATTTCTTCCTCGATATACCTCATACGGTGTGCTATCCTTGAGAGATCTGGTGGCAGTACGATTAATCACATAACGTGTCTTACGGCTTCACCCCACAGATAAGTCGGCATGTGCATATGCTTCAGCATGCTTCTGGTCATCTCCATTAAGGTTATATTTCTCCTCTCTACCACTCGTTATGTTGTGGAGTGTACAGAGCAGTGAGGTGTTGTTTTATGCCTGACTCTTCGTAGAAATCGTTGAATTCTTGAGACACAAACTCTGCACTTCTATCTGTCCGGAAGGTTATTATTTTTTCTCATGTCTCCTTCACGACAACGCCCTTTAGTTTCTTGAATTTACCGAATGCATCGATTTTCTCTTTTAGCAATGTCGTCCACATATACCTCGAATGATCATCAATGAGTACGATATATCCTCTTTGTCATTGTTAGTCTCGTACTTGTCGGGAATGCAATTTTTATCATTCAAATAGACTACCTCATGCATCATCAACTCATATGCATCTTGTGTGTCGCTTCCTTCATGTTCTTGAGCTTCCTACAACTTAAGCAAGCGATCAGGGGGCAATCAGAGGCATAGTGCCCCATCTTATCACAGCGATAACAAGTGACTTTTGATACATCTCGAGGTCCATAGTATCATCCTCTGCCCCGTCCTCTGTAATATGTTCTTCCTCCACGTCCTCTGTTTCAAAAGTCCTTACTGTACTCACGGTTGGACTGTGTTGTATGCGGCTCTGTATTCGAGTACATTAACTTGGTCTGATCTTTTTGTACTTCTTCTTCTTCGTTGATGCGCTTTCATATGATTTAAGGCGACCAATAATGTCTTCGAAACGTGTCTTATTAAGGTCGAACACTTGTTCCAACGAGGCCACAATATGAATGTATTTCTTTCGTGGGAGGCTCTAGAGAAATTTCTTGATGAGTTTTGGTTCTTCTATGGTTTCTCCTAGAGCTGACGACTTCAATGCTATCTCAGTTATTTTTTCCTCCAAAATCATCAATCGTCTCTGTATCTTTAATCTTCAGTCGATCAAACTCATTCATTAAAGTCTGCTGCTTCTTTCACTCTTTCTGCTCCGACATGTCTCGCTTTGATTGCTTCCCACACTTTTTTTGCAGTGTCAATTTCTCCAACTTTTAGGATCAACACTCCGGGTATAGACTGAAACACTAAGGCGATAGCCATGTCGTTTTTCTCTCCCACAGCCGACTCTTCTTCTATAACATCCCAGACTTTATGAACCTTAAGTGCAATCTTCATTCTAATGGTCCATACCGTTTAGTTTGTAGAATTTAGCATAGGATGTTGAATAGAAGATGATCCTCCTCCTTCTTTTGATTTCTCAGTCGCAGGAACAATTTCACCACTCATCTCTTCCTAAGCTCTCGTACCAAGTGTAGAAACTCAAAGATTGTATATGAAACTTAATAAAGAATAACTCGCTTTATTAATGCTTAAGAAACTAATTCAAAACTTAAGCTCTCAAAACACAATTTCTAAAATTAATATGTTATGCCACATTTTGACATCTCCATATATATGAAAATATTAATCCTAAACTCACTAGACATCTAATGTTTAGATAACTCCTAAACGTTATAAACTTTCTTTTTTTTCTAATCCATATCTCGGTTGGAAATAGATAGCTTGATCCTCAAATTATTTCAAGTTTACTCCAACAAAAGCAGATTCCCACCCCTACTCTCACCGGAGAAATTTAACCGCCGCACCGTTAGGACCAAGAATCTTCAAACACTGTGGTCTACAAACGTGGAACTTTGGAAGCCCAAAAAGTCCAAAGACACTCGTAGACCACCGCAACACCAAAGAAGTTTCAGATTTGCCCACTAGAAAAACCAATAGAAGGAGGAGATAGCATCATGAAACTCAGGGCAAAGGAAAAGAAAAAGAAAGGAAATCAGTGCATTGTCATCACGACGGTGACGGACCAAACGTCAGAGAAGAGAAAATAAAGATGGCTTTTGGTGTCTGCAATGAGTATCAAGGGATTGGTGACCTCTAAAAATTTAGCTAGGTTGCATAAAACTCTGTTCCAGGTTAGTTTTGTGTTCTGAAAACGTTCCAGAAACGAAACATATTAAAAACATGTTTCCTAACAACTAATTAGTTTATATATAGATTTCATACACATTTGTATATATAAAGTAATCATATAAAATAATATTTTCTACATAGTAACAATTATATAAATCTTACAGTTATTTATATCGTGTTAAATTCAAATCTATATAGTAATTTCATTTATATTAAATCTTAAATTTTTACATAATAATGATCATGGATTTTACATTGTGATTTCGTATTTTTGTATTTTTATGGAAGTAAATACAAAATGTAGGGAAGACCAATTTTTTCCATCCACCAATGTTTCATTCAAAGAATTTGAGTTCATGAAACGCTTTCTCTCCAACAGTGAAAATTCATAAGATATTCTAGGGTTTCATTTTCTCTATAAGGTTAATTTGGTTTCAGTCATGAAAGCTTTCAAATCCTACTCTCCAAACTGACGAGGTTTGAAACTTAGGTCAAGTATCAATAAAATTTGATGTGTCCAAACAAGTAAAGAATTTTGTACTTGATTTCTGACCCTTCAAGCAACCAAGCCTCATCATCAGTCGTGTTTCACTTGCTGGAATGCGTTTACAAAATGGATCTGAAAACTTTTAGTGGTGTCATAAGGAATTTTGCAAACTCAAAGTCAAAACTAGATTTTGATATGCACTTTCAAAATGCGAATTTGTTCTCTCTTAATAACAACTAGATGATAACCCGTGCCCTGCGCGGAATGAATTTTTATAAAATATGTTGTATTTAAATATTATAAGCAATATACATTTTGTTATCAATAAAAATTTTTTACATTTGATTATAGGTGGACATTCAAGTACCATTTTGGTTCGGTTCGGATCCTTACGATTTGGTTCGGTTCGGATCTTTGTGGATTTGGTTCTGGTTTGGGTTCGGATAACCTATTTAATTTTTTTTCAAAAATTATAAAGACGTGGTTTTCTATCCAGAGGTGATGAGTTCACATGCATAGTCAAAAAGGGGGAGATTGAAGATGTATATTCTGTATCAGTTCGTGAAGTACTACAGGAGGTAGTACATGCGTGTGTCATGAAGATGGGCTTGGTTGAAGTTCATATGTTGTGATGTTCGTGGGCTTGTTAAGCTTGGCGAAGAAGCAATATGTTTATTGGAATATTTACATTAAGTGTAATGGATATTACTTGAAGAGAAAAAGGCAAGAGAGTTATTCCTTGGGAGAAAAAGGAAAGTTGCTTAAGTTTCTTTTGGAAGAACTTGGAGAGCAAGTTCTGGTTATGTATACATGGAGGACGTGCCTCTATGAAGAGAGTTGTCTCTGGAAAAAGAAAAAGTCGAGAGATCACTGTTTTGTGCTTGTGTGATCAAGCCTTTGGTGTCACTGCATTGCGCTAGGTGCTGACGTAGTTGGTGAAGTACTTCCGAGGAGTTGGAAGATTGAAGTCTAGATTCAGGGGGAGTTTAGCTCGGGGTCGGGAAGATTCTGATAAACAAAAGTCTAGGCTCTAGGGTGAGTTTTAGCTTAGGATTGGGGTAATCCTAAAGGATTCTTGTAATAGAAAAGATTGTTGTAAGACTTTCTAGTTCTAGTGAATTCGAAAAGAGAAAAACTTGTGTCTTGTTTATTTCTGCATTTTACTCTGGTCTCACTGCATTAACAAATTAAAGTTCACATATACTTTAAATTTTTCAAAATATAAAAATAAAATTAATATATAAAATATAAATTTGAATAATGTATGCCAAAATACTTAAACTTAACATAAACATATAAATCAATAGATATTTTAAGTAATTTAGGTATTTTAAGTATCATTTAGCTATTTTAAAACATGTATTTATAACTATTTGTATATGTTTCCGAGTATTTTGGACAACTTAGAAACATCTTATATATTTTTTATATTCCTTTAGATATTAAATTTAAAAATAATTAATATATTTAAGTATATAAATCTGGTTCGGATATATTCGGATACCCGAAATATTTCAGTTTGGATCAGGTTCGGTTCCGGTTCTCTAGATACCAAAATTTTGAAATCAATCGGATATCTAGCCAATTTTGGTTAAAGTTCAGTACTATTTTTTGGATCGGGTTTGGTTCAATTTTTCAGATTTGGATTTTTTGCCCAACCCTATATTTTTATTGTAACAAAATTTTAAACGAAAATGATGATGGTTCATATTTATTTTGGGTGTCCATTTTACTATGTACGTGACCCATTTAGTTAATCATTAAAAACTTTTCTAGGCCCAATTAAAGAAAACAATGGGTTAAACTTAAAAAACGTTACCATTTCAGATTGTCAATCGACACTTCCATATACTCTATGTCGCTGTTATGAAGAATAGAAATGTGGTTAGGGTTATGAAAGCAAATTTGTTGTGTAATCCATATTCTCGTTAGGTGATTTAAATAGCTACTAAATAAATCTTCGTAATATCAATTTCTTGTTAAATTTTCGAAAAATATTAATTAATAAAATCTTACACTTGCTAGAGTAATCAATTGTTTCTAAATTAATATATATGAGACTAGAGTAATCACATAAATCAAAATAATACCTCTTGTTTATTTACAATATTTTTATGGTAAGTAAATCAAAATAATCACTTTATTTATTTTATATGGTATATAATTAAATTTCAGTGATATTGACCTAAATATATAGTATATTTTAATATAAATATTTATTATTGAGACTTTCCACTCATATGGTTTTATTAACATTTGTATATTTTATGTAACAGAAAATTTAAACCATTAATCCCAAATTTGTCAATGTGATATTTTTTCAATGCAAATTTGAAAATTAAAATATTAAAGTCTCAAAACTTTTTCAATGCAAATTTCAAAATGAACATGTTTATGTATTTTTAAATGGTACATAGTTTAATTAAACGATATTAAAATAGATATACATATATATATATATATATATACAATTTAATATGAATATCTATTAAATAAAAATTTATATTAATACGATTTTATGATCATTTGTATTTTGTTATAATAAAAAAAATTAAGCCATTGATCACAAAATTTTCAAAGTGTGATTTTAACATTTTTTATAATTTATATAAAAATATATTTTTTATTATATGGTTAATGTGATTGTTCAATTTCTTTTAATAATATAACACTAAACAAAAATGAGGAAGGATAGAAAAATTGATATCAAATTTTTATTATTCATAATCATTAATTTTCATATATATGTTAATCATATAAGGTAATATCGTAGCTTTTATTTAAGAAAACAATACACACTTATTATATTTTGGGTTAATATAATATTCCTAATTGAATTTTGGACCTGCAAATTATTGAATTGATTATTATGCTGCCATGTAAGCCAAATTGATATCCTAATTAAGTGATACATCATTAATTCTCTTCTATAATTAGTATAAAATATATGTTATAACTTTTTAAATGATTCTCAATTAATATATAGGTGATGAATTAGAGAGCGATACTAAAATTTGATAACGTATAAATTTTTGTAAAAAAATGTATCTAACTATGTGTATAAATATTATAAGTTAAATAAATTTGTACCAAACTATAACTATTTATATTATTTAAGTCGTTGTATTATTATAGAATAACTTAATGTAATTATATTCGCTTATTATGGACACTAGAGATTTTCCCGGGCTACGCCCATGTTTTTTCTCTATATTTTAATTTTATTTAGTTTATTATAGAGTTTGTATTTGAATACATATTTTATACTTAGACTGAATATGCTATATAAATTACTAAAAAAATTTGCAATTTTGTTTTGTATTTTTGATGACCAAAATTTTAAAACTATTAAAATTCAACTTTTTTTCTTTCAATATCAAAATATATATAAGTTCGTAACCAAATTGAATTAAAAAAATTAGTTCAAATTCAATTATTCTTTTATCTTGTTTATTTGAATGTTATGAAAATATGGTTAAATTGATATATAATTCAAACATTTTTAACATTAAAATCAACCAATATATATTTTAAAATTTTAATATTGATTATTTATTATTTTGGTGATAAGAAAATCTAAATGAATTAGTTATTAAGTGCTAAGGCAGTGATGGAATGAAGAACAATTGAAATCTAAAAGTAATGTACATTAAAAGAATCCTAAAATTATGTCAAATACTTTTGTTTCCGTGCAGCAAAACAAAATATTAAAAAATTAAAAATATAATAATATTTTATAAGAGCTATTTTTATGTTTTCCTAAAAAATCAAAAGAATGTAGTTGATTTTTTAAAAAAGATTGACATTTTATGTCTTATGATTGCCTTCAATCATGCTCACTAATGGAAATTCCGGTTCTAATATTTAGTCTTGGGGCTGTAGAGAGGGGGGTTCACAGCGTGCCATGTACAAACCTCAATATTACTCATATAATCTCCATGGTTCATCATATCGAAGTATCATAATATTATCTATTTTACCTTGCAACAAAAAAACAGCGTTTGTGTACGTAGAGAGTGAACCTATCCATAAGTATTAAGTTTGGTAAAATAACTTAAATTAATCAGTATATGTAGCTTGTACTTGCAATAGTAGAGACTTACAAAACAGAAGTAATTATTGATAACTTAGGCAGAATTCTCTAATTCTAAATCATTGAACAAACTTACACTGTTTAACTTTCATGATTTCAAGTCTCCAACCAATTGCATACAGGAAAAATAAATCTTTAAAACGCTCTACAAAGTTCTGAAAAACTATCATTTGTTCTTTTTTTTGTAAACATCAAAAATGTTTCTTTGTTGAGCATGTACAACGTCATTTCTTGAGAATCCTTCACAAAATCAAACATAACAATAAAACAAAGATTCAACGAATCTTTAGTAAAAACAATCTAAAGCTAAGTGAATGCATACCTTGTAAGGGCCGGTATAGAATTTGTTTCCAAGAATTTCCTATAGACGAATCTAGGATTGGAACCTACAATAAACAAATACTATTGGTCAACCAATCTGTGGATATACCACAACCTTAAAGAAGCTGATTTTAGTTAAAAACAGAACCAAAATGATAACCACAAACTGGGTAGTAACTAAAAAATCGTAATCAATTTGTCCTAATCTCAAAATAAAAAGGCGGCAATTTTGCAAGCAGAGTGAGAGTTTACAAATCTGGGAGATTGAAGAATCATCGGAGAAGTAGTGACGGAAAAAATCAGCTATGCCCCAGTCTTTTCCGAGAGACTACGCAGGATCGTAGCATGAAGAAAGAGCATTCACAAATTGTATAACTTTAATAAATCCATGTTTATATTTAGGTTAACAATACAATTGTAGGTTGGTTTAGTTCAAATATATTGTTCACTATAAAAGATTGTATAAGAAGTGTATCTTTGTATTTAGTCACAACATATTCAATAGGTCCAAATTTAAAATACGCTACGGTAAAATTTAAATAGAATCCTAAATTAATAAATTAGATGTTTAAATTTGCAGATCTTTAGATGGTCGAAGGAGTTTAAAATCTTTTTTTTTTTGGAGTGACCACGGTTTACTTGAATGGAAGTACGAGTGCAACAACACTAAAATATTAAAAGATAAATTATATGTAGGCAATTGAAACTACGGAATGGAATTAAAATATATAGTTGTTAGAAATTTCTACAATTGTCCACAAATATCTGGTAGATTTTGTTGCTTTTCCAGTACCATATACATAATATACACTATTTTCAAATGGTAATCATGAAGCCCAGTGATGACCACCGAAACCAAACACAAAACGATCAAGTCTCAAGTCATTATTATAGCTAAACATATTGGTACAAAGTTGGGAACATAACTGATATTTGGGTAGGTATATAATGAAATTAATTATAGTTAGGTAGTAATAGAACCGCATGTTGATTGTTGATTGTTGATTGTGAGTAAATTGATGAGAATATATAATACTGAATTGATATATAATTACAATCTATACATATTAGTAAGTTCTTTTTACCAAAAAAAAAAAATGTTAGTAAGTTCTCATGTTTGTAATATACAACATTCATTATATTGTTTCATCTATGTTTTGAACTCTCCAAAAGTTCAAGTCATTTTATTAAAAAGAGAGAACATACGTATATTGTCTGAAAAGAAACTACTTTCTAGATTAAATTATCTTCAACATTTTGTTTACTAATATTCTTTTAAATTATCTTCAACATAAAGAAACTTGAAACCACCAAAATTAATATAGAACTTAGGAACATGTAATATTCAAACAGCTTGGCAGCAGCTGATTCTCTCTTTTTTGTTTCCTTCCACAGACTCACAGCTTGGCAACTAGAGAGTATTTTGCTCTCTCCCTTTCAATTGTTTATTCATTCTCCAATCAAAAGTCCCTCTTATGTAATAAATAAAATAAAACAAAAAAAAACGAGAAAATGTCGTAGAACTTAGAGTTGGAATCTGTAAGTTCTGTATTTTATTAATCATAAAGTGTTCCCTTTGTATAGGAGATTATAAGATAGATAAAAAAGAAATATTACAAATCATAAACATAAAGGAAAAAAGGAAATCCTAATCATACAAGGAAAAAGAAATTGGATTTCCTTTTCTCCTAAACCGCCTCTCTCTCTTCTCTTCTTTTCACGCGGCCAACTCTCTCTATCTCTAGGGTTGGCCGACTCTCTCTCTAGGTGTTAGGCCGGTTATGGACTGGGCCGGTTATGGACATCCATCAATTGATTTATAACACTCCCCCTTGGATGCCATAACCATACAGGGATTGCAATACGCTTAATGTTGCCTAATTAAAACCTTATCAGGAAAACCCAGTGGGACAAAACCATGACGAAAGAAAAAGAGTACAACACGTACTACTCCCCCTGATGTGAACCTCAGTGGAGGTCTTTCAGACGACGCATCCCAATATGATGCGTGAGCTTCCTGAACGTGCATGTCGGAAGTGATTTAGTAAATAGGTTAGCTAAATTGTCACTGGATCGGACTTGGACAACCAGGACCTCGCCGGCTTTCTGAAGCTCGTGCGTGAAGAAGAACTTAGGCAATATATGCTTCATTCTATCTCCTTTGATGTAGCCGTCCTTGAGCTGAGCAATGCACACAACATTGTCCTCATACATCACGGTTGGCTTCTTGCTCTCGGACATCCTACAACCAGCTCGGACATGTCGGGTCATCGACCTCAATCAACACACACTCGCGGCTGGCCTCATGTATGGCCAAGATTTCTGAATGATTGGATGATGTGGCCGCGATGGTTTGTTTCATGGAACGCCATGATATGACCGTACCTCCATGTGTAAAGACATATCTTGTCTGTGATCGAGCATGATGTGGATATGATAGATAACCTGCATCAGCAAAGCCAACTAAACCATCTTTGTTATGGTTAGTATAAAATAGACCCAAGTCTTTCGTTCCTTGCAGGTAACGAAGAACATGTTTAATCCCGTTCCAGTGCATCTGGGTCAGACATGAGCTAAACCTAGATAGTAGGTTCACGGCAAAGGCTATATCAGGCCGTGTGTGAGTTGCAAAGTACATTAAAGCTCCTATGGCACTGAGATATGGCATTTCGGGACCTAGGAAATCTTCATCGTCCATTTTGGGACGAAATGGATCAGTGTCCAGACCGAGAGATCTCACGACCATGGGACTGGTCAGAGGATGACAATCGACCATATTAAACCTCTTGAGTACCTTTTCTGTATATGTCATTTGATGCACAAGGATCCCATCATTTATGTACTCAAGTTGTAATCCCAAACAGGATTTTGTTTTCCCGAGATCTTTCATCTCGAATTCTTTCTTAAGGTATTCAACCGTTTGAAAAATCTCTCCAGATGTTCCTAGGATATTCAGATCATCAACATATACTGCTATGATCACGAATCCTTTGTTTTCAAATTTCTTAATGAAAATACATGGACTGATAGGGTCATTTCTATATCCCTCTTTTACTAGGTACTCACTTAATCTATTGTACCACATCCGACCGGATTGTTTCAATCCATAAAGAGATTTATTCAACTTAATACAATGTTGTTCTCGAGAACTCTCTTTGTTTTTTAATTCGATACCTTCTGGGACTTTCATGTAAATCTCATTATCCAGTGGACCATATAGGTATGCGGTTACAACATCCATTAACCGTAAATCTAGACCTTCTCTCACGGCCAGACTTATTAAAAATCTGAAGGTCGTAGCATCCACCACAGGGGAGTACGTCTCCTCATAGTCTATTCCTGGTCTCTGTGAGAATCCTTGTGCAACAAGTCGGGCTTTATACCTCATGACTTCACCATTCCCATTTCTATTTCTCACAAAGACCCATTTGTATCCAACTGGTTTGATATCATGAGGTGTCCGAATTATTGGACCAAACTCTTTTTCTCAATGATTCTAACTCCACGTTTATGGCTTCTTTCCACTTAAGCCAATCTGGTCGTTGAATGCATTCATATATAGATGTGGGTTCATGATCCTCATTATCCATAAGTTCAAGTGCTACTTCATAAGCAAATATATCATCCATGTCGACATGTTTTCTGTTCCATTGCTTTCCAAACAAGACATAGTTTATTGAGATCTCATTATTATCTACACCATCAGTACCATAAATCTTGGCGTCCCAAGAATCATTGTTTGGCACATCAGGGCCAGCCACATTAGTGGCATCAGGTCCGGCCATGTCTGAAGCCGTAGGGTTGGACGCGGCCACATCACGGGCTGGATCGTCCGCGGCCATGTCTAGTGTCTTATGAACCTCAGTTTCATTTTCTGCACCTTTCTTTGTTTTCCGAGGGTTCTTATCTTTGGAACCTATTGGTCTACCACGTTTCACACGTTGTTTAGACTCTGTAGCAACTTGATTGTGTCCTTCTTGAACATCAATTCTTATTGGTGCATTAACAGCTGGTATGTATGACTTAGTCACACTTTTCGGGTCAGCAAAGGAATCTGGCAATTGATTAGCTAGCTTTTGTAAATGAATGATCTTTTGAACTTCTAGATCACATTCTTGAGTTCGAGGATCTTGCCAAGATATGGATTTTTGATTCCATGAAATTTCTTTTACCATTTTACTGCTATCTCCCCCTAATGTTGGAAGTTCGGATTCATTGAAATGACAATCCGCGTATCTGGCCTTAAACAAATCACCCGTAGTTGGCTCAAGATACTTTATAATGGTGGGAGAATCAAATCCAACATATATCCCCATCCTCTTTTGAGGTCCCATCTTTGTTCTCTGTGGTGGAGCAATTGGAACATAAACGGCACAGCCGAATGTCTTAAGATGGGAAATGTCTGGCTCATGACCCGTAAGCAATTGTGATGGGGAATACTTATGTTCACTAGATGGTCTGATGCATATGAGCTCGGCTGCGTGAAGGACGGCGTGTCCCCACACTGAGACCGGAAGTCTCTACCTCATGAGTAATGGTCGAGCTATGAGCTGTATGCGTTTTATAAATGATTCGGCCAAGCCGTTCTGTGTATGTACATGTGCCACGGAGTGTTCCACAGTTACCCCCATGGACATACAGTAATCATTAAACGCTTGGGAAGTGGACTCACCAGCATTGTCAAGACGTATAGTCTTCAAAGGAAAATCTGGAAAATGAGCTCATAATCAAATTATCTGAGCAAGTAACCTGGAAAATGCCAAGTTTCTGGTCGAGAGGAGACAGACATGCGACCATCTAATGGACGCATCTATGAGGACCATGAAATATCGAAATGTCCCACTAGGTGGGTGAATTGGTCCACATATGTCTCCTTGAATTCTTTCCAGAAAATTTATCATTTCCTTAGTGACTTTAACTGGTGATGGCCTAGAAATGAGTTTCCCTTGGGAACAAGCAACACACGATAGGTGCTTAGGGATAATTCGTTTCTCTTTAAGGGTATGGCTGTTAGTGTTCAGGATCAGTTTACGCATCATGGTCGAACCGGGATGGCCAAGCCGGTCGTGCCATAGAGTGAAGTTGTCGATTGCCTCTTTATTAAAAGTGGCATTGGCCTCGATCATACTGACTTTAGCATGGTAAAGACCAGTAGATAGTGCAGGTATGGATTCTAAAACTTTCTTATTGCCATGGATGATTTCAATGATCTTAAGGGATTCTTTGTTTCCTTCGCCCGTGGTTTCAATATGAAAGCCATTCATTCGAATGTCTTTAAGGCTTAATAGATTTCTCTTAGATTTGGGTGAATACAAAGCATCTGATATCTCAAGATGTGTACCCATAGGCAACATGATGTTAGCCTGGTCGTGACCCTCTATGAGACTAGCTATTCCCGCAATGGTGGAGATGTTGGCGTTTTTCAGAGTTAGGTTTATGAAGTATCTCTTGTCTTTTAAAATCGTGTGGCTTGACCCACTGTCCACAACGAGTACATCCTTGTTCTCGTTCATTTAAATGTCGAAATCAATATTCAGTCTTTAAGACAATCTGAAGTTTCATAATCCCTAAGATCGTCCTTTTCATGATCGAAATCATGTTCAGTATCTTGATAAGTCATATGGGCTTCAGGATTCTTCCCTTTCAAACTCTCTTGATAGAGGTCAACTAGATGCTTGGGAGTCCTACAAGTCTTAGCCCAATGATTTCCCATTCCACACCTATGACACACTGATTTGCTTGAGTTGGTCGAGTGTTGAGGTTTGAATGAAGATCCACGGCCGCGACCATGACCTCTTCCAAATGAGCCACGGTCACGCCCATGGTCTCTACCTTGTTGATTCCCTCGCCCGCGGCCAAAGGAGCTTCGACCACTTCCACGTCCGTTCCACTTTCCTCGACCACGGCCATTATGGCCATTTCCTTGGACGTGATGGGATTCTTTATTGTTCTCTGTCGTGTGTGCTTCAGGTAGTGGAGCCGATCCAAGAGGTTTCATCTGACTGTTTCTCATTAGTAATTCATTGTTCTGCTCAGCGAGCAAGAGACAAGAAATAAGATCAGCATCGGTTTTGAAACCTTTCTTACGGTACTGTTGTTGTAACAATACATTGCTTGTGTGAAAAGTGGAAAAAGTTTTCTCAAGCATATCCTGATCCGTAATACTTTCACCACACAGTTTCATTTTAGAAACGATCTTAAACAGTGCAGAGTTATACTCGTCAACAGACTTATAGTCTTGGATCCTGAGATTCGTCCAATCAAACCGAGCTTTTGGTAAGATCACCGTTCTCTGGTGATCATATCTCGATTTCAATTCAGTCCAAAGATCTAGTGGATTCTCAATGGTTAGATATTGATCCTTGAGACTTTCAGCTAGATGATGACGAATGATCAAGATGGCTCTGTAACGATCCTTTTCATTGGCATTATTGTTCTCGGTGATACATTCACCGAGACCCTTGGATTTCAGGATGATCTTAGCATCGAGCGCCCACTGAAGGTAATTATCTCCAGAGAGATTTAGGGCAGCAAAATCAAGGTTGTTGAATTTCGACATCTGAAATCATAGATTAATATTTTTAGATCTTTTAGGAATATTATTAGTGTTTAAACAATGCCTCACGGCCAAGAATAAACCACACGGTCACAATAGGAAACAAGCCGCACGGCTGATGGATTCAATTCAGTTTTGTTCTAATGCATATGGTTCATTGTGTAATTGCAATCTTAGCATAGATGTTTCTATCAGTTCATATGATGCAATCAATACAAACAAACTCTCGGCCAAACAAAAGAACAAACCACATGGCTACTTGATTTTGATTCAATACCATTCCTAGAATAAAGATCTAAGTGCAATTTGCAATCAATCAATTGTGATCAGATTAGGGTATGAATGCAACAAGGCCACACGGCCACGAGGTATGATCTAGAACGATTAACCTAGTATGCAGTTTCAGATTCAAGTTAAAACAATCTTAACAATAGTTCTAGGTGATCAAATCAATCAATCAATATTCAATTTCAAACAATCAAAATCGATTTTCAGAATTAGGGTTTTAGGGTTTCGATTTGATTAACAAGCAATTACAATTTCAGGATGATTAAATTCAATCTCAATCAACATTCAATTAGTTTGATTAATCAATTTAGTTTTCGAATTAGGGTTTTAGGATTTTCGAAAAATTGATCTTAGATCAATAGGAATTTGATTTGAGATTCAAAACCTTCAAGGGTTTCGATTTTAATTGATCAATAGATCAATCTCGATTTTAGGGTTTGGGGATCGAACTTTTTAGAGCTTCGATTTACTCATCTAGGGTTTGATCTATTATCCTATGGCTTTATCTTAGAGATTAGGTTTTAGGGTTTCTTTCTTTACAATCAATCCAAATTCGATTCATGTTCTTAGAATTCGGATTACCTTTAGTTTAGTTGATTGTTGAAACCAGACCACCAAGGGAATGAACCTCGAGCTGGACAGGAACGAACGCGAGCTGGACTGATGCTGAGAACGCGCGCCAACTACTACCGGGGACGTTCGTCGGCTTCTATCGGGAACGCGCGTCTACGAGCTGGAGCGGAGACCGTCGGATGCGAGCTGGTCTTTCGGGAACGCGAGCTGGCTGAGATCGTCGGAGCGTTGAGCTGAGATGGAACGGGGAACACCTCGGGTTAGGGTTCCTCGGGTTAGGATCGCCGCCGGCTTAGGGTTAGGATTTTAAGGTTTTGGTTTTGGCTCATGGTGTTTTAAGAGTTTCGTGTTGATAACGTGTTGTAAAACTTAGAGTTGGAATCTGTAAGTTATGTATTTTATTAATCATAAAGTGTTCTATTTATATAGGGGATTACAAGATAGATAAAAATGAAAGATTACAAATCATAAACATAAAAGAAAAAAGAAATCCTAATCATACAAGGAAAAAGAAATTGAGTTTTTTTTTTCTCCTAAACCGCCTCTCTTTTTTCTCTTCTCTTCACGCAGTCACCTCTCTTTATCTCTAGGATTGACCGACTCTCTCTAGGTGTTGGGTCGGTTATGGACCGGAACGGTTATGGAGATCCATCGATTGATTTATAACATCAAAATCGAAGTGATACTACTAGTTAACGAAACGCAGAAATTCCAAGTCTCTCAAATCTCAGTTCCCACTTGAATCTCACGAAAGAAAATAATTGATTTTAGAGGAAAAAAATTGGAAGATAAGATTAAAAACAGAGAGAGCTTTTGCCTTTGGGTATTCTCAGAAAAAGATAGCAACAATCGAAGAAGAGCTCGAGATGGGGCACCACCATCACGACGGTGGCGATGGCGTCCCTCAACATGTCAACAGCCCACGCTTCTCCGGTCCCATGACTCGCCGTGCTCAATCATTCAAACGCGGCGGCTCCGGAGGCAGCAGCAGCAACACTCACATCGGCGGCGATAATAGCAACAATAACTCCTCCTCCACTTTGAGAGTTCACCACGAGATCGATCTCCCGCTTAACTCACCTAGATCGGAGATCGCTTCCGGCTCGGGTTTAGATCCGAGCGGTGGATTCGAATCTGCGATGAGTAGGAAGCACCAGACGTATGGTCAGTTGAGGGAGAGAGTGGTGAGAGGTTTGTTGAGGAAGCCGATGGTTTCCGAGTTTAGCTTGAGAGAGAGGAAGAAGCTTGGGCACTGGATGTTCTTCGCCTTCTGTGGTGTGTGTTTGTTTATGGGCGTTTTCAAGATTTGTGCTACTGGTTGGTTTGGATCCGCCATTGATGCTGCTGCAGCTTCTGATCAGGTAGTTCCTTCCTTCTCCAAACCAAGATTTGTGCTTTGTTATTATGATGATATGCCTAATACATAACTTGTTGTAGGATTTATCCGACTCAATTCCTCGAGTAAATCTGCTAGATCATGATTACATCTATAAATCTGATGTTGATCCAAGTTTGCTTGGCGACGGAAACAGTGTGGTTGAAGTAAGTATCTTCTTCTTCTTCTTCTTCTACTGCTTCATTGGCCACAAGCTTTCTTATCTTTCTCTATTCTTTCTTTGTTCAGTATTCAGGCGTCTGGGCTAAACCTGAGAGTGGTAACTACTCGCAGTGCATTGACAGTTTAAGGAGACGCAAAAGTATGCCTTTCTTAAAATTATAATACTATATTAATAACAATTTTCTTTTGCAGAGCTTTGAGTTTCTTTTTTATCATATAACATGTGTATCTTGTGTGCAGAGTTAGCTGCTAATACCAATGGATACCTTCTCATAAATGCTAATGGAGGGCTGAACCAAATGAGATTTGGGGTCAGGCTTTTGTGTGTTTTCTCTCAGTTGTTATCTTCTCTTGATAAGTTCTAGGCTGATGTGTTTAACCATTTTAGAATGCAGATATGTGATATGGTTGCAGTGGCCAAAATTATGAAGGCAACTTTAGTTCTTCCCTCACTTGACCACAGTTCGTATTGGGCGGACGACAGGTTAGTTCTTAGCTTTCCTTGTTTATTCTCACCTCCTTGCATAAGCACATAATTTGGTAACCCCTCTGTAGATTTTGGAAGTTCACGAAATAAATGATAATTAAGACACTACCATTGTCATGATAAGTGAACTTTCAGTTCGTTTTATTAAATGCGTTTGGCTTATTTTCTTAGTCCACCGTGTTTGCAGTGGCTTCAAGGATCTATTTGATTGGCAACACTTTATTGAGGAGTTGGAGGATGATATACACATAGTTGAGACGCTGCCATCAGAATTAGCCGGAGTCGAGCCTTTTGTGAAGACACCCATATCGTGGTCTAAGGTAAGGATCGCTTTATTGTCATTTGGTTTATTATCGTGGCCTTCGGTTCACATGTACACAACTATTTCCATGAAGACCCTCGGTCAATTATTAATATCCCTTGTTACAGGTTGGTTACTACAAGAAAGAGGTCCTTCCGTTGTTAAAACAGCATATCGTAATGTACTTAACTCACACTGACTCCCGGCTCGCCAACAATGATCTGCCTGATTCTGTACAAAAGCTTCGTTGCCGAGTAAACTACAGGGCGCTTAAATATTCAGCTCCAATAGAGGAACTGGGAAATGTTCTAGTTTCTAGGATGAGGCAGAACAGAGGTCCATACCTTGCTCTTCATTTAAGGCAAGTTGCTTTATTTATTCTGTCAAATTTGTGATTGATATGACACTGTGCCATATGCAAGTTTATTTAAGATAAATCTATATGGAAGACAAGTTTGACTTGGCTTGGTGTATTAGCTTAGCTCATGACATACATCCATCCATCCTCTACAGGTATGAGAAGGATATGCTGGCTTTCACAGGGTGCAGTCACAGTTTGACAGCTGAAGAAGACGAAGAATTACGGCAGATGCGGTATGAGGTTGCTCACTGGAAAGAAAAAGAGATAAATGGAACAGAGAGAAGACTGCAAGGTGGTTGTCCATTGACTCCAAGAGAAACCTCGCTTCTGCTGAGGGCTTTGGAATTCCCATCAAGCTCCCGGATTTACCTCGTAGCTGGTGAAGCTTATGGAAACGGAAGCATGGATCCCCTCAACACAGACTACCCCAACATTTTCTCACATTCAACACTAGCCACCAAAGAAGAGCTGAGTCCTTTTAATAATCACCAGAACATGTTGGCTGGTTTAGACTATATTGTTGCACTTCAGAGCGAGGTCTTTCTCTACACTTATGATGGGAACATGGCAAAAGCTGTTCAAGGTCACAGGCGATTCGAGAACTTCAAAAAGACGATCAACCCAGACAAGTTAGTGCACCTGAGTACACCCCACTAGTTTGTAGGATATAAAGTTATATATAATTTTTTGTCACATCTTTTATCTGTTGTTGGATGCAGGATGAGCTTTGTGAAACTTGTTGATGCATTGGATGAAGGGAGAATTTCTTGGAAAAAATTCAGTTCCAAAGTAAAAAAGCTACACAAAGATCGAAACGGAGCTCCATATAACAGAGAATCAGGGGAGTTTCCGAAGCTAGAAGAGAGTTTCTATGCTAATCCTCTTCCCGGGTGTATTTGCGAGACTACAGATGAAGAAGAAGAGAGTATGATGCGACGGACATAAACATGGGAGGATATGCTTCTGGTAATTGTTTTTAGTTTACAGTTAACAAAATGAAGAAGAAAGGGATCGTGATTTTGTTGGCTCCTGAAGCCAGAGAGTGATGATTACCAAAAGCTCAAGATTGAGAAAACGGTTTCAAAGACAAATTTGAGAAATCTACATAGACTCGTAAGGTATGTCCATCCCCAAGTCAAAATGCTATCGACAAAGTTGGCATTGAGGTATGCCATGGAGATTTGTGAAAGTGGATAAACAAAGATTCATTGTTTGTAACGATACAATTCTCATTTTTGTTTTTTGTTTTTAACTCCAAATCAACTTTTGTTCTTTCACACGCATTAATAACATAGAAGATATATTGCTACTACTTCTTTCTCCTACTTAACAGCGTATCTTAGAAGGTCACACGGTTTTTATAACAGGTATCAGATGCAAGACTGTTCCCAAAACTGTTAAATTATTTCTTGGTACTTTAATGATACAAAAAACTACTAAGAAATACACAATATCAATTCATTGATCTTGTAATGTCTGTAGATAATCATCAAAAGTTGTAGATATGATATGCAACACCAAACAGGCTATGTCCCACCACGACAAGAAATTTCATTTGAGCCTTATAAGTGACAATAAGATATGTCTATCGTAGCTAAACTATCAACAAAATTTGGTTTTAAATAAATGGTTTTGTCGCACGAATTTGACCGCGAGGTTGTTAGTGTCCACCAAATAGCAACTAAAACTTGGTGACTTAGAAAAGTTAACAGTTGAACAGTTCTACCAATTGACAGAAAAAATATTGTGTATTAATATGTAACGTTTAATACTTTTTGAATTGCAACAAATTAAATATTTTTGATGACTGTTAGTGAAAAATCTCCAAAATTTCGTACGTTGGTTGTGGAACATTTGGTGTTTGGGATGATTTAAAGGGACTTGGATCGATAATTTGTATTTATTTGAACATATACTAAATGGATTTTTTTCAGAAATGACCTAAAACTTGTATTCAGTTGCAAAAGTAACCTACATTTTCCTGTTTTTCTGAAATTTTTATTTGTTCTATTCGTTCTAGAAGATCAAGTTATTCATGAAAAATATTTTTTTTTCTTTTCGGAAATGATTGTTTTACTCTATCGTCTTCATCTTCCTCTTTAATTACAATGTTGTCATTATCGTCAATACACTAACCATCATCAACAACCAATTTCAAATTCTAAAATCATCTCCAACAATCTATTTTATTTTACCCTTCAAATAAAACAAAAGAGTAATGGTTCTCCAATGGTGTCTCTTCTTATTTTCATTAAAAACTTTACACATTACACTTTACTTTTCAATATTATTAGTGATTAATTATAATTTTTTTAAAGTAATAAAATATACTATTTCAGAGATATGAAAATAAAATATTTTTACGGAAATATAATCATATGTAGTTAAAATAACTATAAATAGTATAAAAAGTGATTTTTGTAGTTAGAGTATCTCCAATGTAAAATTTTATTTTTCTTCCAAAATGGAGTGAGTCTTTTTGTAACTCCACTCTATTCTACAGTAAAAAAAAATAAAAGAATAAACAAAAGATAAATGGAGTTTTTCAAAACTAACTCATCTTTTCAAGTCAAACCCAAAACCAACCTCTTTTTTTTGTCATTGCTATTCATCAATGAATTTTCTATATTATCTCTATGTTTTTCAATCATTTACAAAATTGCCATTATTATTTATTTTTTTATTAATTTCGAAATTCACAAAAAACCAAATACACCCACACCATTTCTTCTTATTTACAATAACACCATTATCATCAGTTTTTCCAACCATCATGAACCACCATTTTTGAGCTATTAAAAATCTAGAATTCAATTTTCAACCACTTTTTTCTCATTCTAAACCAACAAATCTTCATTTCCTCTCATTTCCTTTACATTTTCATCTAAAAAACTCTCATAACTTTCAATTTCATAAACACAAATTTCATATTTTCGAGTTTCTTCATTAGTGAATCGTTAAAGGCTGTTTTTTTGTTCATATTTGGAATTTGGACAGTTGAGAAGGTTGGAAACGAGCTTTACATCAGAAAAAATAACAATTTACATGGTTTTCATTATTTTTCAAATCTGTGTCGAGATAGTAGACTGTTTTGTATGTCTACGCCTATATGCAGACGTACAATGCAGTTTACTTGTCAACGCACATGTCAGTTTTGCATTTGACCAAACGAATTTTTTTTTGTACCGCAGACTTCCCCAGCCGTCTTCGTCTTTATCTTTGACAACAAAAACAAAAATTTAGGTAGACTTACTAAGACGTCTACGTAAAAGAGGTTAGTTTTGCATTTGACCAAACTTTTGACTTTTTATTGTAGACTTCAACGGATGTCTACGAAGTGTAGACTGTCTGAGAAGTTTGCAAAAGGTCAGTTTTGCATTTAACCAAAACTTTTACTTCATTGAATAGGTTACTTTTGCGTTTGACTAAAAAGTTTAAAAATTAATTAAAATTTTATTAAATTGTAGATTTCATATGCAGTCTTCTTATCTTAGAAAAAAAAGGTAGACTACATGTGAAGTCTACTATTTTATTTTGGTCAAATGCAAAACTAACCCGTCGAATTTGATAGTAGACTTCAAACGAAGTCTAAAAATATGTAGATGTTCGTTTCTATTTAATCGTAGAAAATCAAACATGGTCAATTGCAAAACTAACCTCTTTATAAAAAAAAATCAAAAATGTTGACTGCATATGAAGTCTACTTCCGGAAGTCAAATCATGGGTGAATTTTGGTCAATCGAAAAAACTAACCATTTTGAAGTGTAGACTGAAATGGAAGTCTACATGTATAAAATCACAACCTTTTTTCAAATATAGAAAGTAACCCGTAAAATTTTCAATTGCAAAAACTAACCCAAAGAGTATTTGATAGTCTACATTAGTAAACTGAAAAGAATGTCTACATCTTCGTTGATTGAATATGGAGTCTACATAGAAAAATATATTAAAAGTGAATTTGTGTATTACTCATTAAGTTTTTTCAAGATTTTTTTTGTTTGACAGTGTGTATTAGTTAATCCTAACAGGCTCGAGTGATTTTGAAAAGAAAATCTGTTATAATTATGAAAGTATAATATTTTTGATTTGACTATGTTGTTAGCTAATAATTGTAAGCGTATTTGTAAGTCTACCTTTATAGTTTTATGAAACATGAAATATTTCTCCGCTAATTATGTAAACTGTTTTTGTTTCCGGAAATAGCTTTCTTACCTGTTTTATACGGAAAATGGGTGGTGAAAGACTCTTTGTGAGAGTTTGTGGTCAATAATCGGAAAGGGGGAAGAATGTTCCTTGTGCATGATGGTTGTAAACATGGTGAACTTCTTGAAATGGCACAAGAAGATTATGATCTGGACAAAAAAATCGAGAAGATGGTGCTAACATATTTCTTACCAGACGTCATTTTACAACAAATGACTCTGAATAGGCGAATACTCCTCTTATGCATGTCACGAATGATCGACAAGTGCAGAACTTGATCGAGTTATCTAAGACACACTTTGTACGCCTTTGTGTATCAAGCCAGCGCCAAGTACACTAGAAATTTTTGGATTGACTATATGTTAGATAATAAGTGTAGACGTCTTTGTAAATCTACAAATGTAGATTGCAGTTGAAGTCTACGTCGTAAATTCTATTAAAAGTGCATTTGTGTATTATTCATCATATTTTTTTCACGATTTAATTATTTTACAGTGTATGTTAGTAAAATTTTAATGGTCTTGGATGAATTTCAAAATTTAATGTGTTATAATTATACACTTGAAACTTATTGCAAAAATTTGTGATTAGTTTTACTCTTGAAACTTCTTAGGAATTTTGTATAGATTTTCTTCTTCTCACATGTGTGTTACTTATTATTTTAGCTTATGGTGGTTTTACTTGTTTGGTTGATTAGATCTTGTGAAAAAAATGATATCTAACAAAAATTTAATAGTATCATACAAGTGAAACACAACTAAAAATGAATACAATGTTTATAGATTATGCATTAAAAATTATTTAAAAATTAATATTTTATTATGAGAAATTATTACAGAGCAATATATTAAAAATTATTCTTGAGTGTGTTTGATTTTTTATAATCTTGATGCCTCAAATAAAGTCTTGGAAAAGAGTACCTGCAAAATAGGATAGAGTTATGAGAAAAACATAAGATAAAAATTAAATCATATTTTAGTAGACTTTTTATTAAGTCTACGTAAAGTTATTGTTTAGTAGACTTTAGTTGAAGTCTACACTAACGGAAAATTTTCATATCTAAAAGTGTACATTTAGAAGATTTGAAAATACTTGGTTTTGGAAAATATTTCAAAATAGTTTTTTTTGTCAACCTTGTAACAAACCAAAAACATAAAGTATGAATCTATAAATTTAGTTCAATATAAACACACAAATATCTTATAATGAATATATGTAAAACTTACACTTTTTGGGAAGATGATTTGAAAACTTTCAAAGAGAATACCAGCAAAATAAAATAAAATTATAAAAAATAAGATAAAAATTAAAATCATATTTGAGTAAACTTCTAATGAAATATGCTTAAAAGTAAGGGCTGGTAGGTAGACTTCACTTGAAGTCTATCAGCCCTAACTTTTAAGTACACTCCATTTGAAGTCTACTCTATCAAAAATAAATTAGATCTGAAAAATATATATATTGAAAATATGAAATAAGTTTAAATGTAAAAAACTTTTAAAAATATAATTAAATAGACAAAATAGTAATAAATTAAAGACATAGAATTTGAATATGTAACTTTATTTAAATATAAACTAGATTTTGATCCGCACTTTTAAAGCGCGGGTTTATTTTCCTCTTAATGTTTTTTATAAAATTTGGAAAATTTTGTGACATGTAATAGGTTCATGTATTTTTTATGATATTAATTTATTTTTATTTTGATGCTCATTTTGAAGGGATGATCGGTTGCTCGGTACATGCCAGTTGAAGGACTGAGGGTGAAATTCTGAATGTGCCTCCATGCTCCAACAGGAAGAAGGCGGCCTTTACTCTCCATGTAAGTTCTCTTGCAAGAGGCATGTATTTTACATCCCTAGTTCAGGTTGAAAAAAAAGAAAGTTAGTGAACAAACGTAAAGCTATATATTACGCTAAACAACAAATAAAAAACACGTATTAGAACACTCACAACTTCATCGGATAGCACCATCTCGGGGGTGTCCCCGTGCACTGGGTTGTACTGCTTCCAAGAGTGCAGAACCTTCACATGTACTTTCCAGCCACTCTTGAAGGGTTTCACATCTTTCAAAGGGGTCACTTTCATTGCGGCAGACATTTTTTTTTTTTGATTGCTAATGTAGTTGTGAGTAAATGTGAGAAAGCTTAGGCATGTTGTAGGTGTTTATATAGCAGTAGGTTAATCGATGGTTCTAAATGTCTGGTCAAAAAATATCTCTCGTATATTCTTAATTCAATATAGGAAACCCTTAGAGTATTGATCAAGAAAAAATATTTAGAGATCGATATTGTTTGCGGTTGTTTACATATCTTAACAATATTTACAATTCTGTTGGTATAGATATCTTTTTAACATAAACGAATTAAATGAAACAAATATTTGGGTAGTTATTACGTATGCTTCATGGGCAAGCTATTATGCTTCATGGGCAAGCTAGTATATTTTGATTCATTAAAGGGAAAATCGTTAGAGAATTTATACTGTTAAGATATGTTATACTGTTACCGAATTTTTGAATATCTGCTTGCCGTGGGCCATTTAGACAAATCGGTTAGGGGAAAATTGTTTGGGCCTACATTCAGGCGTGGGCCATTTCAAAAACTTTGACACATAATGTGTTGATCGTAATTCACGTAAATACCCTTTATTATTCTTCGAAATGTAAGGAAGCATTAAAAAAGAAAGGGCAGACTAAGGTAAAAAGGACAATAGAATCCTGCTTTAATAGTATAGATACTAAAACACATATTTAAAATCTATAGATGTAAACCTTACATTTTGGGAGGAGAAGAGAACAACCATAGAAGAAAATACCTGCAAAATAAGATACAATTATTAAAAAACATAGAAAATAAAATTAATGTCATATTTTTGTAGACTGCTTAAACTTGTGGGTTTAGTAAACTTCATATGAAATCTACTAGATTTAGTTTATAAGCAGACTTCTTTAGAAGATTAATTTTCAGATCTGAAAAAATATATACTTTTTGAAATGTGAAAATAATTTTAAATCTGAAAATACTTTACAATATAGAATTTATAAGATAAAATAGTAGCAAGTTAATGCACAGAGCTTGATCTATAAATTTATTTGAATATAAACATATAAATACATATTTAAAATCTATTAATCTAAATCTTACATTTTTAGAGGAGAAGATGAAATCCATGAGTGATAATACCTACAAAAAAAAAAGATAATATTGTGAGAAATAAATAACATAAAAATACACATTTAAAATCTATAGATCTAAACTTACATTTTTTAAAGGAGAAGATGAAAACCATGAATTATAATACCTAATATGTCAAGATAATATTGTGAGAAAGACTTGAGAAAATTTTAGAGAGAAATAAAAGAAATGAGAGAGTTTTAGAGAGAACAGAGAGAAGTTTAGAGAGAAGGGAGAGAGTTTTAGAGAGAAGTAAGAGAGTTTAAAAAACTTGTGCAGCCACTATAGAGAGAGAGTGTATAAATTTTATTTATATATAGAGACAAAAATGTAACCAGGTTAAAATTTATCAGACTGTAGACTTCTTTTTGAAGTCTACTAAAATTAAAATTTTAGAGTAGATTTTACCGTAATATAGTAGACTTTTTTGAAAGTCTGCTATAATAATTTTATTATTGTTGTTTATTCTTTATTATTTTAATAATTTTAATATATGATTTACTAAATTTATTTTTTTATTTTTTAATAGTTATAGTATATGATTTCACTATTTTACTCTTAAGGAACTCAACTAATTAGTTTAAATATAATGATTTTTGTAAAAAAAAGTTGAAAAATGTAGACTGAAAAAGATGTCACCACCTAAATAGACTTTATTGTAGGTCTACGAAACCCTAAACCACAAATCTCAAACCCTAAATGTTCTGCTTTATAATAAAAAGGTCTTAATTATTGTATCAAATATCAAATTATACAAAATATAAAATACTAAACATTAATATACAAATTTAAGTCAATAAAAAAAATCTAAATCTAAATCTAACCCTAAGAAATCTACCACTAGAATACATAACATGTTATAACATTTTGTTTCTAAACCATATTGTCTAACACATGGTTACCAAATTAGAAGATATTCTTTAAAGTTGTTCAATTATATAAAATTGTAATTTATTTACTTCATATTGATCATTATATTGAGGGCTTTTTGAAAAAGTGACTCAAAACTTGAAGTCAAACAGAAAACTAACATTTTCTTTTGACTCCTTTTTTTTTTGAGATTTTAACCCCACACCTGCATTTTATCTACGAAAATGCCATTAACATTTTTTTTTCTTTTTTTCGAAAATGGCTTCTTTACTGTCTCAACCTCATCTTCTTCAAGTATTTACAATATTGCCACTGCAATGAATAGTGGCAACAACCTTGTACGAACTGTTTGGAGCTTTTAATGCCCTTTAATGCACGTAAATCTCTTTACACTCTCTCTGTTTCAATTGTTATGAACTAAAAACAACATTTCTTTCACTTTCTCTCTATATTCATCCAAAAAACTCAAGCTTTTGATTCAAAATATGGGCTATGGTTGACAGAGCCATATTTCTTTCGTTTTGACTTACGGTTGCTTTCGTTTGAGGTTCTGGGTGGTTGGAGAAGACCCTGTGTGCAAACGAAGTCATCTCACCTAGTTTAAGGTACGAATTTGAATTTTTTTTCAAGATCTGTTCGCGTAGAAGACTTACTAGTAAGTCATCTGTATGTAGAAGACTTACTGATGAGTCTTCTGGTCAAACGGACGACTTAAATTAAGTCGTCCAGCTTTGTTTGTTAAAAAAAACACTCCAGACGACTTATATAAGTCGTCTACGAGAAACGGGCTAGTTTTGCATTTGACCGAATCGTGTCAGATCTTTGACTATTTCTGGACGACTTATAATTCAGTCGTCTCTGGGAAAGTTAAAATTTCAATATTTTATGAAAACTTGACGACTTACGTGTAAGTCGTCCTAGGTTAGTTTTGTAATTGAAAAATAAAACTTCATAATTTAACTTTAACCAGACGACTTAATATAAAGTCGTCCCTCCAGAAGACTTAATTTAAAGTCGTCCGGGGAAAGCAAAGTCGTCCAGAATTTTTCCCAATTTTCTGGTCAAACCTTGCTTATCCCGGACGACCTTAAATTAAGTCGTTTAGCTGGACGACTTTCATCTAAGTCGTCTGGAGAAAGTTAAATTTCAAGTTTTATTTTTCAATTACAAAACTAACCTAGGACGACTTACACGTAAGTCGTCAAGTTTTCATAAAATATTGAAATTTTAACTTTCCCAGAGACGACTGAATTATAAGTCGTCCAGAAATAGTCAAAGATCTGACACGATTCGGTCAAATGCAAAACTAGCCCGTTTCTCGTAGACGACTTATATATAAGTCGTCTGAAGTTTTTTTTTTAACAAACAAAGCCGGACGACTTAGAATTAAGTCGTCCCTTTTAATTTTCAATTGCAAAAGTGACCTCTTTAGACGACTTACCTTTAAGTCTTCTGGACGACTTAATGCTAAGTCGTCTGCGGCAATGTTTATTGAACTTCTTCATTTTCTCTATGTTTACTAATGTGTTTTATTTTGAATATTTGCAGATGATTTTTCAGTTACATGCAGTGTATGGAGAATGGTTGTTGAGAGATTTCCGTTGGGATTTTGTGGTTGATGATCTCAAAGGAGCAAGATTGTTTTTATTGAATGAAGATTCAACACATGCTGAACTTGTTGCAATGGCTCAAGAAGATTATAACCTGGACATGAGAACAGTGAGTGTGGAGATTAGCTACTCATTACCAGCAGAAATGATGATGGCTCCAGGCAGTCTTCCCATTCATGTTACAAGTGATAGACAAGTTCGAAACTTGCTGGAGATACTCAAAACCCATAGAGTATGTCTTTGTGTATCAAGCCGCAGCAAGGTCGAAACGGTTTCAGAGAAAAGGGATATTGATGAAGCTGGTGAATGGGAAAAAGATGTTGGTGATAATGATGAAGCTGGTGAATGGGAAGAAGATGTTGGTGATGATGATGAAGCTGGTGAATGGGAAGAAGATGTTGGTGATGATGATGAAGCTGATGAATGTTTTGAAGATGTTGGTGATAATGAGTTTGTTGAAGATGAAAATCAAGATGGGGAGGAGGAAAATGGGGAGGAGGATGCTGATAATTCTATTGTTGGTGAAACGGATCAGAATGGTGGGGATTACAGTCTTTATGGAAAGGTTCCAGATGAGGACGAGGAAGATGATGATAATATTTGTTTTGAAGAAATCCAAAAGACATATGCTAAGACAAATGCTATTGAAGGAGGAAAATCGAATGGTACCAGTATCTATGTCAACCAGAGTTTTGTTAGCAAGGGTGCACTGCTTTCAGAGCTGCGGTTGGCAGCAGTGAGGGGTAAGTTTTCTTTCAGATTATACAAATCAACGAAAACTCTCGTTGTGGCAACATGTCCGGTTAGCTATTGTGGATGGAAGGTCAGAGCGAGTGTCAAACATGGGACAAACACGTTTTGGGTAACAAAGTATGTGGAAAAACATTTATGCTCAGCGGGAGACCGAATCGCTCAGCGGAGACACTGTACTCCGAAGTATGTAGGTAGTCTTTTCATTGATCGTGTTGGAATCATTGATGGGATAACTCCGCAGCATATCACTGATGCAATGAGGAACATGTTTGGCATGGCGCTTGATTACACCACTTCATACAGAGCACTGTTATATGCACAAAGATTGGTGAGAGGATCAGCAGAAGAAGGGTATTCGCGTCTGGCATCATATCTCGAGCAAATCTCCATTGCAAATCCTGATTCTATCACGGCGATAGAACTTGATTCTATGAAAAGATTTAAGTATCTATTTCTCTCTTTTGGAGCTTCTATCAAAGGTTTTAAGTATCAGAGAAGGGTCATTGTGGTGGATGGAACTCACCTAAGTGGAAAGTATGGAGGAACTATGTTAGTTGCAGCCGCACAAGATGGCAATTTTCAGATATTCCCATTGGCTTTTGGGATCGTGGATGAGGAAGATATACCTTCTTGGGAATGGTTTTTCACAAAATTGGCTAGTTGTATATCTCATGACAAGCCTCTGGTGATAGTCTCCGACCGGCACAAGGCCATTAAAAGTGCGTGTGATAAGGTGTTTCCTTGGGCAACCCGAGGAATATGTTATTATCACCTTCAAGATAACATTGTCAAAAAGTTTAAAGGGAAACATCTCATGTACTTGGTGAAAGGGGCTGCTTATGCTCACACGGTTTACGATTTTGACCGGTACATGGCTGAGATACGGAGTGCAAACCCGGAACTTGCAACGTATTTGGAGAAAGCCGACGTCAGGCTATGGTCAAGGGTTTATTGTAAGGGGAACAGGTTCAACATAAAAACAAGCAACATTGCTGAATCTATTAATTCCGCACTGAAGCGAGCAAGAGGATTTCCGATTACGTTCCTGCTGGAGTTCATAAGGCAGAAGTTAGGAAAATGGTATTGGAAAAGGAGACAAGATGCTTTGAGTCTCACAACTGAACATAGCGGGGGTGTTGAATACTTGCTTGCTGTTCGAGAAGAGATAGCGGGTACGATGACGGTCGAACCAATTGATGGATGGCATTTCTTTGTCAAAGGTGGCAAAATGGACTGTGTGGTTGATTTGGAACATGCAAAGTGTGATTGTGGTGTCTATGGAGTGGAGAAAATACCTTGCTCTCATGCTATAGCTGCTGGAATACATGCTGGTTTGCATATCTCCACACTTGTATGTCCACTGTACTCAAAGAATTATCTGTATGCAGGATACTCAGAGAATATATATCCTATCGTGTCACAACATATTGAGGAACGAGAATGCTTTCCTCCAGAACTAAAGCGTGGTCGGGGGAGACCGAAGAAATCAAGATGGCAATCTTGGTTGGAGCTATCTAGGATGAGAGGACACAAACCCAGGAAGAAACACAGGGCACGGAGATGCTCAAACTGCAAGGAAACTGGCCATACGAAACCACAATGTACACAACCAGTTGACTAGTTGTCCAGACGACCTAAATTTAAGTCGTCCAGTCTTGATTACCCGTCCAGACGACTAAAATTTTAGTCGTCCAGTGTATTTTATTTTTAGACGACCTTCTACTAAGTCGTCCAGTGTATTTTATTTTTAGACGACCTTCTACTATCCCTTCAAGTGTATTTTATTTTTAGACTACCTTCTACTATCCCTTCAAGTCGTCCAAACCTTCTAGACGACTTATTTGTAAGTCGTCCAGTTGGAAAACCTTCCAGACGACTTATAATAAGTCGTCCAAACCTTCTAGACGACTTATTTGTAAGTCGTCCAGTTGGAAAACCTTCCAGACGACTTATAATAAGTCGTCCAAACCTTCTAGACGACTTATTTGTAAGTCGTCCAGTTGGAAAACCTTCCAGACGACTTATTTCTTCCAGACAACTTATATATTTACAAATCTATACAAAGACAAGCTGAAATACAAATACTTCGCTCGTTAAAAAATCATGTTCAAATACAAAGACAAGTTCAAATACAAACACAAATCTAATCATACATGCCCACGAACTTATCACCATCCACATTTTCTTTCAGATGCTGATCAACAAGCTCCTTCCATATATCCACCGCCATATTATCCCTCATTTTCTTCGCGTTGCACCTAGCAAAGTCTTTAGGGTCAAAGGAGACCCCAAGAGCATGACATTCAATGTACTTTACAGCGTACACGCCACAATCACCATTGTTGGCCGTGGGTACACCTTTCAGCGGTCTCTCATATGTGTATGGCTCCAACCCGTATTTGACCCGTATTTCGTCGGTGGCTGCGCACTCAACAAGCAGATAAGGGACCATCTGGAGAAAAGGCTCCATTATCGCATCCCATGCGTCTGGTACACTAGATGAAGGTATGCTGTCCCAGACGACTATGTGCCTCTTAGGGATCGATATCCAAATAGCAACCCAATGCTTGTCGTCCAAGTTCACTGGCGCATAGATATCATCAATGTCCTCCCCCCACTTCTTGTTTGATTGGCAAAATGAAGGTATTGATCCGTCATAAAAATTTGACGCCCCACCAGGTAGAACTCTTCCTAAACCTTTGTGATCAGGTTCCGATGTTTTGAAGAGCTGATACTGCTCTCTCCAAGACTGGGAAAAGTTGTGATCCAGGAAGCACATTCGCTCGCTCCTGAAAGCTTGTGGGTTCTCCTGATACCTCTGCCTTAGCACATTAATCCAAGCATCTATATGCTGCATATTAAATATAACAAGTTAGAAGTTACCAGACGACTTAAATATAAGTCGTGTGTAGAAGACTTACGCAGTCTTCCAGCCATCCTCTGGCTGTCCGGAGGAAGTGGTACCACCTTGTTGGTGATGTACGTGGTTTGTCCTCGGTCTTAGTTAAATAATGACTGCAAACAAAAAAGCAATCAGTTTTGGACGACTAAATCAAGCTATTATGGGTAAAGCAATCACTTACGGATCAGTTTTCAACCAATCAGCGAGTTCCTTCAACTTATCTTTGTTTACTGGCGGAAATGGATTATAGGCTGCCACTTTATCTTTTTTTTTCTCTGCCGTATAAGGAGATCTCACAGTGGGAGCAGGTTTCTTCGCTCGTTTACTCTTTGCACGCTTGTCCAATACAACCAGGCTCGGTTCTGAAACTGGATCGCTTGGCTCGGTGGAAGCGAGGCTCGGTTGTTGATCGGTGGAAGCGAGGCTCGGTTGGTGATCGGTGGAAGTGACAGCAACAATCTCTTTGGAGGTGACACCATCTGCTTTATCCTCCGGCAAGATCTTATTTACCGAGTTCGCCTCGGTTGCTGTATCCTCCGGCAACCATCTCTGCAATAAAAGTTGCACACAAGTTAACCCTGGACGACTTAAATAAAAGTTGTCTGGACGACTAGTTGACCCTGGACGACTTAAAATTAAGTCTTCTGTGGTCAACTAGTCGTCCAGACAACTTACGTTTAAGTCGTCCAGGGTCAACTAGTCGTCCAGACAACTTTTACAGTCGTCTGGACAACTAGTTAACCCTGGATTTGATACTAACCTCTTTGATTTGAGGAGGCTGTTTCTTTTGAGGAGGAGGCTGTTTCTTTTGAGGAGGAGGAGGCTGCTGCTGTTTCTTTTGAGGAGGAGGAGGCTGCTGTTTGGTTTGATGAGGAGGAGGAGGCTGCTGCTGTTTCTTTTGAGGAGGAGGAGGCTGCTGTTTGGTTTGATGAGGAGGAGGAGGCTGGTTACTAACCACGGTTTCATTGGCATGAGGGGTAGCCTGTTTGTTTCTACCCCCGGTTTCTTTGGCAAGAGGGGTAGGCTGTTTATCTTGAGGGGTAGCCTGATTGGTTAGAGGTGGAGGGGTAGCCTGATTGGTGACACCAACCTTCTTCTCCACAGCTTCCAATCTATCGGACAACTTCCTAAACTCCCTCATGCACTTATTAAACCCTTTTTTCATGCAGTCAGCTACGCCCTTGAACATAATTTCCAACTCCTCTCTGGTCACCCCTCTAACCTCTTCTCTAGCCTCTTCACTAGCCACTTTAGGGGCCTCTTTACGAGCTTTCTTCCGAGGTCTTGGATTGTCTTCCTCCTCCTCCTCCTCCTCCTCCAACACAACCATCTCTTTGGCCTTCTTCGATGGAGTCACAACCTTAGGTTTTGTATTGACCTTAGTACCAGTGACTTCCCAGCAATCCATGGTCCACTTCCACGGTCTCCGCTCATACATGACTTTAATGATGTTCTCCGCGGGCAGGTCCTCAACCTCAGAGTCCCATTTTGGCCACATTTCACTAATGTCCTTCTCAACAAAGTTGATCACGCGGGTCTGCAGTAAATAGAAGAATCGAGTTAGATATTTGAAAAAAAATACTAAATAGACGACTTAATTATAAGTCGTCTACTAAGTCGTCCAGCTGGAAGACCTTCCAGACGACTTATAATAAGTCGTCTAATAAGTCGTCCAGATGGAAGACTTTCCAGACGACTTAATTAAGTCGTCCGATAAGTCGTCCAGCTGGGAAGACTTTCCAGACGACTTATTATAAGTCGTCCGATAAGTCGTCCAGCTGGACGACCTTCCAGACGACTTATAATAAGTCGTCTGCGCAGTCTTTTGGATTGAAGTAAATACCTGACTCAAGATAGCAGCTTTCATTGATCTGCGGCCTCTGCTGCCCTCGTAAGCCAGTATCGGTGGAGACGGACTGTCTGCTCTGGGACCACCAATACTAGCACCCAATTCCGGCATAGCTGTGTACGTCCAGACCTGAAGAACTTGTATAAACCCATCCACGGTGTAACAGCCAGCAATTTCTTTGTTCCACAAAGAGTCCATCAGCACCTTAAACGCGACTCTCCCCCATGGATAATTCTCAAACCGTTCTAAATCCATCACTAGCCTTGCCAGAGTAGATCGTGTAGCGGTTGAAAACTTTCTCCCTTCAATGAATCCAGTGAAGATGGAGAGGTACGCGAGCCGCTTGCGATCTTCCCTGGACCAATCCCCGCATCTCTTCAGTGCTGCTATTATCTGATCAGTAGTTGGCCCAGCTTCCAGATGAACTCCCAGCATCCCCCAGAAAGAAACCATCTCTGGGGTAACGTCACATTTTGGTGTCTCAAGGTCCTCGATGTACTCGCAGTTTAGACCAGTGAGGTTTTCAAACTCTAACAGTGAAAACCTCAAAGGTTCTGGACCAACGAGAGACCACATCTCATACTTCTTCTTAATGTCCAGCTTGAAACTGAGCATGTAGTGAACCAGCCTTGAAGCCCAACCAAATCCCTGCTCCTTGAACTTGATGAAAACTCCCAAACTCGACTCCTTGAGCTCTTCAAATTCGTCATCAGTAAGAGCTTTCCTAAGAGCAGTATGCAACTTGCTGTTATCCGTATGATACGAAATGCTATTGTGGGCTTCTGGCTCTTCCCCTGATGTGTATAACCTACGGGGGAGTTCTGGAATATCCATCCTTTTTGTCTGCAAAATAATCAAAGACAACAATATAAGTCCAGACGACTTAGTAGACGACTTAAATTTAAGTCGTCTGGAAAGTCGTCCAACTGGACGACTTAGACGACTTAAATTTAAGTCGTCTGGAAAGTCTTCCAAATGGACGACTTATATTTAAGTCATCTACTAAGTCGTCCAGTTGGAAGACTTTCCAGACGACTTAAATTACTTACAAGTCTTCCAGTCGCAGAAGGAGTTGGAGTACTCGTCATTGCGGTTATAGATCTGAAAAAATAAACGTGAAACGGTGAGAATGAGTAAATTGATAGAGACAACGTTTTATGTTCATCTTTTCCTCGAGATTGATGACTTAGCGGCGTTAGGGTTTACAGAGAAACGGCGCTAAGGTTTACAGAGAAGAAGCGGCGGCGCTAGGGTTTAGAAGAAGCGGCGGCGCTAGTGTTTAGAGGAAGCGGCGGTGAGAACGTTGGTGACCACGGTGGCGAGGGCGACGGTTTGTTCGGAAATAGTGGAAGCGGCGGCGCTAGGGTTTAGAGGAATCGGCGGCGCTAGGGTTTAGAGGAATCGGCGGCGCTAGGGTTAGAAGAAGCTGCGGCGACAACGGTGAGAATGAAGTGAGATAGATAGCCGACGTTGAGAACGATGGTTTGTTCGGAAATCGTGGGAATTCGAAATCGCCTTTGAGAGAGAACTGTTAGGGTTTCTGAATTTCGCGAAAAATGAAACAAAAAAAATAAAAATCACCTTATATATTGGGTAAATAATCCGGTTAGCTTTAAAAGTACATTGGTAAACTTTAAGGTTTGGTCCGGTTTAGACGACTTATTCTGGCTGATAATGTACAACAGACGACTTAATATTTAGTCGTCTGTTTTCAGACGACAAAATATTAAGTCGTCCTAGACCCTAAAATGAACCCCTAAACTAAAATGACTAGATTAACTAACTAACCACGTTATAAAATCAAATTATACTTAAATAGTGTTTACTATACACAGAAATGAACACGCATAAGTAATTTTAAAAATTTTCAAAAACGGTTTTAATGCTTTCCAAAATCTAACCCTAAGAACACATACAATACTACAACATATGTTGATGAAACATAAACTAAAGAATATCATGACTCACTACTTTCACTCATCTATGCTGAAAACAATTGAAATTTGTTATATCTTAATTTATACCTCCTAAGACATATGTTAATTACATAATTCCCATTTTTCAATTATCAAAATATTTTTTACAAAATTTTTAAATTATGTTTAAGACTAACTGTCCAGACGACTTTCAGTTAAGTCGTCTGGACGACTTATTTTCAAGTCGTCTAAACAGACGACTTGCGAGGGGTAGAAACGTAAAAAAAATTCCGTTTTTTTGTTTGGTCACAAGGGGATAGTTGTAATTTCAATAGCCTTTTAGGTTACTTTTGCCTTTGACCCAAGTTGGGGTATTGTTTTGGGTTTGACTCCAAGTTCTGAGTCACACTTGGCAATTCTCCCTTATATTGATGATTAATTAACTATATGACAATAATTATTTTTATACATTTCTAAAATTAAATTATTTGATCAAATTACGCTGTAGTCTACAGAATAAGTCTATACAGTAGACTTCTTAGGAGGTCTACATATATGTAGACTTACTAATGACATAATTGTAAAATACATTTCTGTTTTTTTGTTTGGTCATAAGGGTTAAATAGTATTTTTTACTACTCCTTTAAGTTGATTTTGCATTTGACTGAAAATGGGGTATACTTTTAGGTTTGACATGAATATTTGGGTTGGTTTTAGCAATTCTCCCAGAGATAAATACATTACTCATTTATTTTTTACTCCATGCAAAATAAAGGAATAAACAAAAGATAAATGCATGTCCTATGCAAAAGTAACTCCATTTTAATTTCATTATAGAGTTGGAAATTGAGTAGAGTTAAAATATTTCTTACTTCAAATTATGTTTAGAAATGATAATAGAATGAGGTTATAGATACTTTTATTTGCTTTGTCTTGACGGTTTTTGCTTAGACTACTTACAATGGACATGTTGAATATTTTTTTAAACTGTTGAATACTTATCGTGAGCCTGTTGAAAAAGGTAAAAACATTACGTGAATTGTTTGCTGTTGAATTTATTCAACATGTTGAAAGTCAAAAAAATGGAGTCCACAACAATTTTTGTTGTTTTTTTACTGGTTGTTGATATTAATTAGATTTTTCATATTCACCTTCTTTATTATAACTCATTTATTCCACATCAAATTTATTTATTTATTTTTTTACATTATATCAAAATTTATAATTTTTAATGATCTGCACTAAATCGAGACTAGTTTTATATGGCTTGGACATATACAAAAAAAAATCTTTTATCATAAGTTTTATACATGTTCAGTCAAATCTATTATATTTTTATTAAATATTTTATAAAATTTCAACTCTAACTATTTTTATTTAATTTTATTAATTTTATTTTTTTAAAAAAATTGTTTATGTTTTAAGTGTTATTACTTAGTTACAAAATCAAAAGATGAAATAGACATAAATAGATAAGATGCTGATTTTTTTTATAAAAATCATTATGAAATATAAATATTAAATGTATACGTGGAAGAAAAAGAAGATGATGTGTTAAAGTAAAAGTATAAAATATGGTGTTGAATTTTTGATATTTTTGATAGGCCTGATATTTATTGGTATTAGCTTTTTATTTCTTTTGATGTTTGTTCAGTTTCAGGATTTCTCATTTATTTTGTTTAAAACTTTAATCCTTACGGATTCCATCTAAAATGGATCCAATGAATTCAATTTTAAAAAGGAACAACGTAAGAAAATATATAAGGAATGTTGAAAATAAAAAGAATACAAAAAAATAAAATAAGGTTGGTCATTTTATTTAATTTTGTTTAAATTTAACAAAAATAACTGTAGGTGATATTAGTTTTTTTAAAATAAAAAAAGAATGTGGGGGGGGGGGGGGTGGTGTATTCAATTTAAAATTTGAGATAATTTGATTTTTAATAAGGTTTTAGATGATTTCAATGAATTGCAGAGTTAAGGGTGATTTTTGTTAAATTATTCTAGAATATTACCTAAAACTATGAAATTTAAGTTTTAATTTTTTAACTAAAGAATTATATCTAAATATTCTAAAATCACTTAAAACTTTAAAATTCTATAACTTAAAAATATTTCAATAATAGTGAATTCCAGAGTATTTCGTACAATGTTAAGTTCAATAAGGATAGATTTTATATGAGTTTTTTAAAAAATTGTTTGAACAGGAGTGGATTTGTCAGTACAAATCGCCTAAAACTTTGAATTGAATGTAGTAAAAAAAAAGAACTTGTCAAAAAGATGATAGTTTCACACTAAGACATTATTAGACACGAGACAAAACGACAAGATTACTTTAGTCAGAAAGAGAAGAAAGAAACTGACCGGCGCTTCTTCTCCATCTCATGGTCCTACGCAGCCTTTTCCCCTTCTCTCTCTGAGACCACCACCACCACGAGGATCATCATATTTTTCTTCTTCTTCATCATCATCATCATCTTTTCCTCTAAATTAACTAAAATTATTTTCCTCTCTTTAGTTCCCAATCCCTTTTCGCCTTTCTCTCGGCGTTTCCTCAAATTTATGCTATCCGTTTTTTTCCTCTTCAAATTGCTTTGTGTGTAGGTGAGAGATCTTCTTTACCTTTCTTCTTATCTTATACCCTTTGATCACGAAAGTTTTGCAGTTAGTATTTCATTAGTCTTTTGGTTTTATTCTGATTTCACCTTCCGATCTAATTTTTAGGGATTTCAGAAGGGTTTAAGAGTTTCAAAATGGATCTAAGTTTGTGTCCTTTGTTTTTTCTTCCATGTCCTAATCAAAACTCTTGAAAAGGTTAACAAAAAAAAATTTGCTTCTGATTTAATTGCAATAGAATGGGATTACCCATCACTGTCTTTTTAAGTAGTTTGGGAACAATATTTCCTCAAACTCGAGTTATCTTCTCTTGTCAGAAACTATCTTGTTCGACTCAAAATGGACCATGTCCATAAAAGAAAAATAAATAAACAAATAATAGTCTTTCTGTTAGCGCTCTAAGATGCTTAAGCTGATTCACCATATATCTTGCAGTGAAGTTTAGTTATGTCCAAGAATGAAGAAGGAACTAGTAGTCCGAGCTGGGGAGCTTCTTTTTTCATGCCAACATCAGAAGATGTCGCCACCGCTTTTGCTGCTGCTGCCTCTGCCATAAACCCCCCAAGGCCATCCGTTGTCTTTTCATCAAAAGATGAAGGAGGTGATAGCCCTCTGGAGAGACTACAGAGGCAGGTCTCCAAAGCGGTTAGAAACTTCTACGAAACTCCTAAAACGAAGAGTACAGTGTACAATCCTGAGGTTTTGACCAGCCAGAAGCGTCAGTGGGCGAAATATCAGGTCCAGTATTTGGTACGTTTTGACCAATCAATCAACCCCTTGGATGACTTATATTTCACTTGGATGGATCTTTAAACAGTTTTTTTTTTTTTTTTTTGGGGGGTCTCGAACAGGATCATAGACCATTAAAGGATCCCTCGAGGCTTTTTGAAAGTGTTGTGGTGGTTGGACTTCATCCTAATTGTGATATTCAAGCACTTGAAAGCCAGTACATTGCACGGAAATCCGAAGGCTCTACCGGGAGGTTGCGAAGTGCACTTCAAGTCTCTCAAAATCATTCCCGTGTTGAACCCACTCTCGAACCTCAGGTCAGCTATCATCTTTTTCTTTTCTTTTCTTTTCTTTTCTTTTTTCTCATCTGCAAGCTGTTTAAGTATATATATCTTTTTTTTCAGGTCTTACTTGTGTACCCTCCGGACAAGGAACCTCCAATTAAATTCAAGGATCTTCGTTCCTTCTGCTTCCCTGGAGGTATTGAGGTACTTTATTCAGTTTCCTCATTTCCTTGGTTGCTCTTTAAGCTTAAATTCGTTTAGAAGGTAAAAGTTTCTGAGCTGAGATGTCCTCATAATGCATCGCCTAGACTAGTATAAGCAAATGCTGGTCATATATTTTTTTTCTTTCACTTTTGTTAGTTCTCGAAATAATGGCTAGTACGTACCAGAGACTTTGGATTTACTCAACTTGAAGCTCTTAAAGTGTTTGTAGTTTCTCATAATTTTAGTTACTCTCTCTCTCTCTCTGTGGATTAAATGTTTTTGTGCACGTTAACCTTGATAACTTGTTTACTTGCTGTGTCTTTGAATTCATGCTGGTGGTGACTATTTGTTTCAGGTCCATGCTGTTGAGAGAACCCCTTCCATGAGCGAGTTGAATGAGATCATTCTCAGTCAGGTATTTTCGTGAACTCTCTCTGTGGGAACATACTGTGGATTTCGTCATTTTTGTTAACTTAAGTTCGCAAGGCTAAGAAGCTTTTATTCACGGAAACATACACTGATTTTAGAAACGGTGATGCTAAATTTGCAGGAACATCTTAGGCCTAGTGACCTTTCATTTGTATTTAGGTTACAGGTAAGAATCATCACACGCGCAGGCTATCTCTCCTTTTGTTTTAAAACCTTTAATACATTTTCTATTTGGATGAGTCATTTGTTTCCTCTTCAGGTTGCTGATAATTCGACTCTGTATGGATGTTGCTTACTAGTGGAGGAAATAGTGAACAAACCGTCCAGATTGCTTTCCACGGTTTTGGAAAAACAACCTGCTTGCTCATCACTAAGTCGCTATGTTATGACAACTCGCAGATGCTACTGCATCCTTACCAGGCTGCCCTTTTTTGAATTGCATTTCGGTGTATTAAATAGGTGGTTATAGACGATATATCCTGTGGCTAAATCTTCCTTGTTGCAAATTTCGCTTGTGCCTCACATTGATACTTGTTTTTTTTATGCAGCATCTTCTTGGAAGAAAGACTGGAGCATCTGATTAGTGGCATTAGTTGTGCATCTTTAGAACCCCCAAGCATTGCAGAAAGCTTAAATGACTCAACACTCAAACAAAGAGACTCTGGTGGTGACACAAATGAACAATCTGGTGAAGCTGAAGAAAGTTCAGATAATGGGACCTGTGATGAGACGCAGAAACTTGAGAGGATTGGGATGTGTTTTCCAGAATCTAACAACCATGCCGAAGCTGATGATTCCTCGCCAGTTGTCAGAGAAAGCTGCTTACCAAATCCAGGACCTCTTCTTCGATGCCCTTATTTGGATGAGGTCTCTGATTCTAGCTCTAGGTACATTGTCAATATATATTCCTTCATCTGCTAAGCCGCATAAAAAAAACAATCCCTTGACTAGTATGCTGCTTAAGATTTTTGGATCGTATTAATAATGTGACTATTATCTTGTTGATCAAAAGAATCCTGAGGGCCGAAAATTAAGAGAGAGGGTTTGCATTTATTTTAAACTTTTGCAAAGCAAGTAACTCGCTTTTTGCAGCTTTCAGGCCGAGCCTTGCGAGAGGAGGCAGTTTAGGACCAATGCAGGTGACACAGAGACAAATGAAGCATCCTTTTCTGGTCAAGAAGATGGAAGCCGTAATCTTGATATCCTTGAGTGGGCAAAGGTTGGTATCTTGAAAGTTTCCTGTGTTGTTTGTTGCCCATGTGTATACATGCTCTTTAACAAATTCTCTTTCAGTCCAAAAAGAATGGGTCGTTGCAGATACTAAGTGAGTATTACCAATCAAAATGCCCGGAAAGAGGTTCAACTATTACATTTCATCCTTTGGAGCATCTTCATCCAGTCAATTATCATAGACCCGATGAAGCAGCGTTGCATACTATTGGAACAGCAATCGACCTAAGATCATGCAGCACTAGTCTAGAATTCGCAGAGGTACCACAATCAAATCGTTTTTGGTGCATATATGACTTTGTACAAACTCGTAAATTCCTTGGTGTATAGGCACACACTGCGCTCATGGCTGAGGAAGAAGCAGCTGCACTATCAACATGGGCTGTCGCTTCCCTATGTGGATCACTGCGCCTTGACAATGTGAGTTCTCTCTCCCTTTTCATGATGACTTGCCTATGTTGATATAATATTCCCGTTAAACATTTTTCTTTGCAGGTTTTGATGATCTTAGCAGGAGCACTGCTTGAGAATAAGATTGTATTTATTTGCTCCAACTTGGTAAAGCAAGCTATCTTCTTTATTTTCCTTCTATCTTCCTCTTTACTATTATTAACTTGTGTGTATTTTCTCTAGGGTATCTTAGCTGCATCAGTTCTATCTATCATCCCTATAATCCGTCCCTTTCGGTGGCAGAGCCTTTTAATGCCGGTATTATCCTCTTTATCTTCACTTGCAATAGTGTCCGTTTAACTAATAGCTGGTCTTGATTTCCAGGTTTTGCCAGATGATATGCTGGAGTTTTTGGATGCCCCAGTCCCTTACATAGTGAGTTTTGTGAACATGGTTCCTTGGTTGTAAGATCCGCATCACATTAACAAGCTATGCTCTCATTCTAGGTTGGGGTAAAGAACAAAACAAGCGAAGTTCAGTCGAAACTAACAAATGTTGTCGTCGTGGATGTTATTAAGAACCAGGTCAGTTTCTGCCTTTGCCCTCGTATTATTGATAGAGCAACTTATATATTTTTCCTTGGCCTATGAACCTATAACTAGGATTCGTTGATCTATGTTTCTAATTACGTTTCAGGTTAAGTCACCAAGTATTCCTCAGCTGCCTCAGTATCGAGACTTATATAATGCACTGAGTCCTTATCACTCAAAGCTCGTTGGAGAAAGCTATCTTGCAAAGAAAAGACCTGTTTATGAATGTACTGATGTGCAGGTCTCTCTCTCTCTCTCTCTCTCTCTTTGCTCTAGACATTTGGTGTACTATTTCTAACCACTTGTCATCAATCAAAAGGTGGAAGCTGCAAAAGGCTTCCTGGATGTCCTAAGGTTGTACCTGGATTCTCTTTGCTCTAATCTTCAGTCACACACTATAACAAATGTGCAATCCAACAATGATAAGGTTTGTTTTCTTTTCATTCAAAAGATTTCCATCCTAAAGCGTGTATTGAGACAACAATATGTTTTGCCATCTTTCAGGTATCACTTCTCCTAAAGGAAAGTTTCATTGACTCGTTTCCTAGTCGTCATCGCCCGTTCATGAAGGTGAGATCCCCCTTTTTTTTTTTTTTTGTACACATAGTTTGATGAAGTCTGGACTTTGCTAATTGTATGGCTTTGATGTTGTAATGGGAACAGCTATTCTTGGATACACAACTCTTCTCTGTACATACAGATCTTGTTCTTTCCTTCATCCAGAAGTTATAGGACTCCCCTCTCTCTCTACATGTATAAGTAAAAGCATGTCTTTGTTGGTGAGACAAAAGTGCCATCAATTCTGTGTTATTTGTAACTTGTTGTTTGAGAAATAGTGCAAGGGAGAAAAGACTTCCCTATATGAGGATTTGATATCTTGACTCTTCATAGTAAACCAAAGTTATATTTGTGCTACTAGGTGTTGTTTTCACGGGAGTTAGTATCATCAATAAATAATAGCGTGTGATGTATTCTGGGCGTTATTGTTTTATAATCCCAGTTTCTATTTCTTTGCTTATTTAATGGTTGTATTTGTTTATGGTTCCAAGTTCTTGTGATTCCATAGGTTTACTGACCGCAATAAAAACATTTTCGGGACAGTTTAATACCAACATAACATAAGTGCTTCCTACCATAATCAGTATGCATCTGTTATTTGATCTTATCTCATATAGGCTCTCAAATTTGAAAGATAAAATAAATTAAGCTCTCAAAGATATGAATAAATTACATAGAGGGACACATTTTTCACTTTCTATCTATACTTGGAGTCATTTTTTGAAACTTCGCCTGAAGGCAAGCATTTCAAATTGTTTTTTTTTAACACTTCAAAGACTTTAGCTTTGCATCGATAAAAAACCTCAAGCGGAAGTGATACCGCAGCATATAAGAAATGTTTTGTTAGTTTTCTACATTTTTTTGTCAACGTTAGTTTTCTACATTATTTACAGGAAATCTATGTAATAAATTGTTGACAAAAAATGTTTAGTTTTACTAAATTACTAAGAAAATAAGTTTTGAGATACAATAACAATAAAATACGTGTACGCTAGAAGCTTCCTCAAAGGATGCAAAAAGAGCCTAGAAGTTTCAACCATAACACGTGGCTCTTTATTAGCCTTACAGTGTTATCATTTCCTCCACTTGGAGTCTTCCCAACTCTTTTACTTTCTTTTATCTGTTTCCTAAAACAATTAAATAATTATCAATTTTATTAAAATATAAGTACATTTATAAAATAACTTTTAGTTTTCTAACTTATTTACGGTCATATGTCACTGAAAATTTAATTAGTTTTAACTTAAAATAGTTTATCTTTTCCACATTTACTAAAATAACTACACGACCTACAAATAAGAAAACCACGTGGATTTTGCTTTTTTTCGAACGACCACATGGATTTTGTTAATTATCCAACTACACTATGTTTTCTTTTACCACCATAGTTCCCCTGCAATATAGAAAAATAAGCACAATAATAACGTCTGTTTGAAAACAAATTCTTGAATTTTTTTAAAAATTAACATCTGTTTTTTTAAAATTTCACCACCATCTAACGTCTAATGATTATATATATGCAATTCATAAAGACATTCCAATCTAAAAACAAAGATATAATTATAATTATTTTATAAATCTAATTTCACAACAAATAAAAACAAAATACAGTTAAATTCAAAAAGAACAACAAAATCCAGCAAATATGTAAATTTCCCATTTTATTTGGTACAAATAAAAATATTATAAACAAAATCATCAATTTAAAATCCAGAATATTATAATTTTCCTATAACTAATTACATTTACGTTTATTATAAAGTAGATAAACACAAAATCGTTTCTTTTTTGCGTCTACACTTGTGGAACAAACACGAGTTCTTATTATTTCTTTTTTCAAATCATAACCACTAAGTATTTAAAGAAAACAGAATATATGATGGCACACAAAATTCAAACTAACACTAACAAAATCTTAGTCTATCCTATATTATGGTCTTTTAACGTTAAAACATAATCAAGAAAATATTTTTTTCATTTATTTCGGCAATCTGATTGTCTTCATTGTAATCGCCTGTGAGAAAGATGGAGATCGAGACGGTTTTTTAGATTTCCTTTTCTATATTTTTTTCATAATACAAAGAGTCTTTTCCGTGTAAAAAAAGATTTGGATTAATTGAGCCATTTGAACATATATTTTAAAACTTTTAATTAGATTAATACAAATATGGCTCAACTTAACTTACCTTATCTAAGTTGGGTTTTTCATTTTTTCAAAAGTTTAGCTCACATATATTTATGAATTGACTCAATATTGTTGTCATAGTGTAATCAAAATGCACGTATTATGTTACAGAGATATTTGTATTATGTGCAGTATTTTGTCACCATTTTATTTTAAATTTTCTAATTTATATGATGGTGCAAAAAAATTAATTATATTACGTAAACAAAAAAAAATACCCTTCTGGTCGGACGGATCTAGCTCTAGTTGCTATTAAATGCTTAAAAGAATAACGTTCTCTCTAATTTCCCAAGAGAAAGCCACGTGTCGAAGCTAGAAATAGACGATGTTGTAAAATTTACAAAATATGGACAATAAAAGTAGGTTTGGGACTTATTATCCAAGATCCAGATTCGATTCGAGATCCGTTCCGGATCCGCTCCGAAAATATATATTTGGGGGATCCGGATCCGAATCCGGATACTAAAATCTTAGATCCGTCCAAACCGAATCCGAATCCGGATATCTTAGTTTTTAGATGATCCGTATCTTTGAAACACATTAAAATTTTAAATTTCATTAATATTAATATTTGATATATTAATATTTATATATTAATTAATCTTATAATCTTATATTTTAGTTTTTACAATATTATAGACATATATAAATATATTTATAAATCTTGTATACATATTTAATTTATGTATTATTTTAAAAAGTTAGTATTTTTTTTAAAAAAATATATATTTTTAATTATTTTTATGGATCCGGATCTGAATATCTATGGGTAATAAATATCGAGATTCTGGATAACCAAAACCTACTAATCCGGATTCAGATATTAAATCCACGGATCCAGGTACCCTAAATTTCTCGGATATCTAGATCCGTCAGAGCCTAAATAAAAGCAATAGATATGTAAGTTTAATTTATTTTAAAAGATCATAAGTAATTAAATTGCTTTTGTCCGGTGTTTTACGGTTTCTCTGCAGTCAGACTCTCGTGCACCGCAATAATGGCTAATAACGAGGACCACTCGGAAGATTCGAACCTCAACGGAGAAGACTCGTTCGAAACTGTGAAACAACGTCTCAAGGATCGATCAAAGGTATCATCGCCCCCCTCCTTAGATTCGATTTTGGGACAAATCGTATTGACAGGATTTTCATCTTGCAGAAAGTTGTTCAGACGAGAGACTTATTGTCTAAACAAGCGGTGCAGACACGCGAGATCTTATCGAAACAGGCCGTTAAGATCGCCAAACAAGCCGAAGAACACGAAAGATTCATCAATAAGGTATCATTCTTCTTCTCGTTTTCGGAACGTGGTGTTTAGTTAGGGCTTGAACGTTACTTGCAGTAAGAGAACAATCGAATGATCCATTAATGTTTGTTGTTGTTGTTTTTTTTTTTTTTTAATTCTTTTCTGGTGTTAAGGTTACACATCTTGTTGGGGTGCTCGGATTTGGAGGATTTTGTTTCCTACTTGGGGCAAGTGAGTTCAACATATATAAATACCAAAGTTGATCTTTGATTCAAATCAAAGTTGCTAATAACTTTAATGTCTTTGTTCTCAGGGCCACAGGACATTCCTCTCGTTTACTGCTTCTTCTATGTCATCTTTGTTCCTCTCCGATGGATATATTACCGGTTTAAGAAGTGGCATTATTATCTTCTGGTAACCGTCCCTTTTGAGGCTTTGTTAATCAACCAACCAAAACACCGTTTTGATTATACTCTTAAAGCATTTTTTTTGTAATGATAGGACTTTTGCTACTACGCAAACACAATCTTCTTGGTTGATCTTCTTCTGTACCCTAAAAATGAAAAGCTTTTCATGGTTTGCTTTTCCTTTGCAGAGGTATGCATGCTTCTGTAACTACATGTATATGAGTCGGTGTAAGCTAACTTATCGACTTGGTTGTGTCTTGTACTGTGGTTTATTTGCAGGGACCATTGGCATGGGCGCTTATTGTCTGGCGTTGCAGCCTGGTTTTTAGTTCCGTCGATAAGATTGTTAGTGTTCTTATACATCTTTTGCCTGGTGAGTTTATATGATCTTTCTTTCAGAGCTCCGTAATCTTAAATCTTAATTGGGCTGTGTTTGCTTTAAGCATATGTTGTCTCCTGGATTCTTAAGTCATGCAATGACTTTGGTTGCAGGGCTCGTGTTCTTCACGATTAGGTGGTGGAATCCAGAGACTTTTGCAGCTATGCACCCTGTTGGCACTGCTCGTAGGGTTTCATGGCCTTACGTCGATGATAAGCCTTACCTTTTCACATGGCTGTTTCTCATCCCCTTGGTGGTTTATACTCTTTGGCAAGTGCTTTATTTTCTGATCGTCAATGTCTTGCGTAGGCAGAGACTCCTGAGAGATCCTGAAGTTATGACTTCGTACAGGTATCCATCATCCGTTATAATACCTTGTCTTCTTACCGTTGACTCAACACGACCTCTGGTCTCTGCAGAGAGCTGTCGAAGAAAGCTCAAAAGGCGAACAATAAGTTGTGGCAGCTAAGCGGTATCCTAGGGGATCAGAATCGTATGTGGATGTACATCCTGTTCCAGGCCATCTTCACGGTTGCGACCATGGCATTGACCGTACCTATCTTCTTATCGTATAGACTTCACGTCATCTTTCAGATCCTGAAGATTTCGGCGGCTGTGTGGAACGGAGGTAGCTTTTTACTAGAGGTAATGCCACGACAAGTGATCCAGAAAGAGAAGAAGAAAAAAACAGAGATGCAGCCTATAGAGGAGCAGCTGCCCGCACAACATGAACCGGTCTCACCTCCAACTCACTATGAGGCAGACTCTACCACTGAAACATGAGGAGGAGGGCACATCTAAAATAATGTTTCAGAATCATGACTGTTTTTTATTATTTCTGTTACGGTTTGTCCCTCCTGTTACGTCATTTTATAAGGTAATAGTGTTTGAGTTTGTATGTTACCTTTTCTTTTATTTTCACTTCTCTCTACCACAAAGTTTACTTCAAGAATGAATAGCAAACAACTTAATGCAAAATCAAAATCGCTCTAATAAGAGTGTGGAATCCTCAAAACATCCAAGAGAGAAAGAGAAACGGTGTAACACCCGCTTCTTCAAAAAAGCCTGGAGTACGAGATTAGAGAGACTTGTCTAAGTCAGAAGGCAAGCTATAATGGTCTCAATGATTCTAGACATGTTTAAACCCACCAATCTAACTATATCCAACATAATAAGAATCTCCCTAGGATAAGATCTTTTGAACTCGATGGATAATCTTTGCAGAAACGAATTTGAAGATTCAAGTCTCGGAAACGAATTTGAAGATTCAAGTCTCTCAAGACGTGTGGATCGAATGGTAAGAAGAAAGAGATGGTTCTTCGCATGATATTTCTAGGTTCTTTGTTCATATTACACACCAAACAAAGTTCTTGATTTGATGGATATTACACACCAGCACATGAGTACTCAAAAGAGAACTGAAGAAGAAAAACAAGTTTTTAGTCTGAAAAATGGTTGCTGTTTCATTAAATTTCGACCAGTTTAAATAAATAAGATCCTTGTACATACACAAGGTCTTGAAAATGACAAAACAACTAAAGTCTTTGCTCTCCACGCCTAACTGGTATATCATCGATTTTACTATTTTTAGACCATGGTATATGATCTATTTAGAGTCTACTATATGTGTTTGAATTCTGTTTTACAGTGTTTTCAGGTTTAGGTGCATTTTAGAGAACTTTGGTGATTCTGGAACTTTTTGAAGTGGAGAATTGCTTAGGTGCGTCAGACGTTTAGCTATGGATGGAGAATTTGCCACGGTGCGATTGAGCCCATCTTTTGACACATGATAGAGATTTGAGTTAGCTTTCCAATTCCTCTGGGTTTGAGGTCAGTCAGCATTCTATAGCAGAGGTTATGATCGTTTTACTAAAGAGTGGTCTGTCTGACTCGCGAGAGGAAGTTGTCGAGGATTAGAAGGAGTGTCGATCGACAACACAGCCTTAGTGTCGCTGACGGTCCGAGTTTATTTCAAGATCGACTTACGCCCAGAAGTCATCACAAATTACCAGAATGCCTCTGGACGACTTGAAACCATATTTATGTATTTTCTAAGCCATTGTTGACGGCTATGCTTTCTATACTACATGGAATGTTGTTAAGACTGCGTTCCTAACTGAATTTTCCGATGATGAAAAGGGTGAAGAGATGAAGAATAAAATTTGTCTCTCAGGGACCTATTGAAGCTTTCAAAAGCTCTTGGAACATGTTTAAAAGATACCAACGGGACTGTTCACATCATGGTTTCACGGAAGTTCAGCTGTTGGAAATTTTCTTCAGCGAATTCATTTGTGTTATATATTGATGTTGGATGGTACAAATGAAGGAAACATCAAGACCAAGACCTCAAAAGAAGCTAAGAGACTGATTGAGAACTTGGTTTCTAGCAATAATACCAAGAATGCAGATATGCACATGAAGAAATTGGCTACAATGGTGACAAGATCGTTGAGGTCAAGGCCAAAATTTGTTCTATACATGAAGTCTCGAGGGTGGAACAGGCTGTAGAGAAGGATGTGAATCACATCAATGAAGCCGGTTTTCAGAGGATGGAATCTAAGATGGAAAAGGTCCTGGAAATTCAGCAGAAGATGAGTGCATACTTAAATATGAGATTGGATTTTAACTACAAAGAGCTGAATGAAAAATCTGAAACCTTGGACGCCTATGTCGTGAGGCACCCATGTTTCTCTGACTGCAGAAGTAAGAAGCTTCGGTTAAAGGGAAAGCTGAGGAAAGTAAGAGGCACTAGGTTGATGCCATCTTAGATGATAATTTTGAGGAATTGGCAAAGCAAGAAAAGCTCCAAGAAGGGACTTTCAAGTCGAAAGTTCTACGTCCATCGGCAGCTCGCACTGGTGTCGATTGAGACCATCAGCCGTCGATCGACACTACTTTTGGGATCGTGCAAAACAGTTCAAATTCAGAGCCACTCAGACTCCGCCGCTCGACACACGCATCCTCCCATCCCATATCGAGTTAAAGCGGATGACATCAATCCACATCAACAAGATGGAATCGATCGACACCAACAGATACTGATGGCAATTGGGTTGTACCACCCCGCATAGTCCCACCTCGCCGTGGTACACGTTCAATGCGGGTCTTGGCGATATAGGCCCGTGCGGGATGCGGTCCCGAGAAGTGCTACCTAATCCCGTCCCGAAACTTGCACAAGCCTGGTACAGGCCCGCGGGACTCCGGTCTTCACATGTCACCTGCGACAAGAAGAGGCCAAGATAGATGAGACTACAACATAAGTCAGACTCTTGATACCAACAAGCTGGTAGGTAGATGTTGCATGGTAACAAATAAAAGACAAATATCAATAAGATCTTCTCATACAATATTTATATTAACAAAGATACGGATTATGTTCTCTTGATTGATATGTAATAGAACACCACTGATTTTGTTCTCTTGATTGACATGTATATGTGTTTGCTTCCATTTCTCAGTTCGTTGATATGTAATAGAACACCACTGATTATGTTCTCTTGATTGATATGTATAGTAAATTTTAATAATCATAACCTAGCTCTACTAACATCAGAAAAATACGATCAAACTAATGCAATAACAGTTCAAGTTCTAACAGACAAACGAATAGATCATGCATATCACAAGTCAAGTTCTATCAGACTAAACAATACATGTTCACTACCTATCAAACTAAGCAATAACAGTTCAAGTGCTATCAGACTGATCGATCATGCATATCATAAGTTATTTATCATTGGTACCTGAGAACCACTTCCATGATCAGAATGATATCTTGAATCTGCACAAGTTTCATCAGTGTCTTCAAGGTTCTGCTGTGAAGCTGGTACTCCACTGTACAAAACAAACCACCTTGGTGAAGAGTCGTGACTTAGAACTTCGCCACTTAGAGCCCACAACCTGATGGAGCTGTTTTGATAAACAAAAAATTATGATTAATAACAAAAAGGCTGAAAAAAAAAAACAGATGTGAAGGATCAGTGACAACTCTAATAATACAAAGGACGAAAAGAAAAAAAAGGTGCAGCTACAGCAACTTTACCTTCCTCGAAGAAAATACATAATCATATAGCCAAGACAATCCAGATCATCCCTCCTGCTTTGCTCTAAGTACGAGATGTCATATTAGGATATTAGTGTAATAATGTGAAATCTAAAATCGTGTAAACAGAGAGGCATGAGCTAAATACGTCTGCACATGGTCGTCGCCGCTCTACTGTGTAGAGGAGAAGATGAAGATGCTTTGTGGTCGTTGATTGAAGAAGAAGAAGTGAAGAGACGGAAAGAGATGAAGAAACGGAAAGAAAAGAGAAGAATAAGGCGAGTCTTTGATCGCATGCGAAGAAGATGAGTTGTGTACAAGAGCTTGTGATTGTAGATCGAAAGGGAAGAAACACAGAGAGCAAGAATCGCCATAGTCATCATCCGATCGCCGTTTAGCCATGTTCTCGGTGAGAAAAATGTAGCGGGCCTCAATATGTTTTCCTGCATCCCGCTTTCGGCCCCGTCCTGCAACAGGTCTTTTTCGGGCCAGGCCCGCGGGCAAGCCCTTGAACTGCCATCTCTACCAACAGACAAGCGCCGATCGACAACAATAGATGAGCAGCGATCGACACCCACCCACGACATATCAAGTGCGTTTACCAAGCATTGAAACACATCTCATACATCAATTTTTTAAAGACAACAGAGAAGACCATCGACAACCTGCATATGCACATGAACAAGAACACACAAAATAACGAACAACAACCGGTAACAGGTAACGGCTCGCGACAACTGTCGACTTTGGGGGTCGACAGCGCGGCAGTCTCCAATGGCTCAGGTGCAAGGCGACGAGGAAAGAGACACGCATGGGGAGGGAGAGAAAGATCAATGAGAGAGAGAGAGGAGAGAGAGAGAATAGAGAAAAATGTCGACGGTTAGCGGTTTTAGATCTCTCTTGAATTAAATAATACAAATGCTCTCCCGAATGCTTTCTATTGGGTGCTTTAATATGAAGTTTTTGGTAAAAGACAATTTCAATTTTGTCCTTGTTTTTCTCTCCAAATTTCAAAATATTAGATCAAAATAATCTATCGACATCTCTAAGAATAAACTAAACGGAGGGAGAAGAATGGAAGGCAGCAAAAAAGGCGAAGCGGTGTTCGATTCAATGAACTTGAATCCTCAGCTTTTCCTCAACGAAACACTCAACACCGTCGAGGACATTGTCGGCGAGGCTTTTGACTTCTATACACTGTAATTTCTCTTTCGATTCGATGCTTTTTTTCTTTCTTTCTAACTGGGCGCTTACATTTGCAGCGAAGCATCCAATCTCCTCAAAATCGATGGACGAGCTGATAATAATAGGTCACGGGAGTTAGCGAAAGTGAGTTCCTTTAATTCTCCTTCTCCTTCTCCTTGTGCTAGATTAGATTTCTTAGGATCTCTCTCCATGTCTTTCAGGGTATTGATCGTGTTCGTGGTATGATTCAATCGGTTCTGGAAGACCGCTTGAGGATGTGGGAAGCCTACTGTCTTCGATACACTTTTGCAGTTCCTGAAGATTTTGTGCTGCCTGAGAGTGTGAGGAGTCCTTCCTTCATTCTCTTTGCTCTCTTCTTACACTCTCTGTGATTGCTCTTGTTGTTGTTCTTCTTCTTCAGGATGCCCAAAATATCCAACCTTTGCCAAATGACCAAGACTTGGATGCGGAATTGGATTCCCTAAGGCGTAAGCTTCTTTTGGTGAGACACACAAAACTGTTCTTCTGTCTTGTGATGATACTTTTGTTGTGCAGTTTGGTGCCTTAACTTTGTTTTCAGGTACGAAACAGGTCTGTTGAGCTTAACTCGGAGCTCCAGGCTTTGGAAAGAAGATCTGTTTCAAATGAACTGTCTGCAAGACTCGTTAATGAAGTTTCAAAGCTTTATGATGAATCATCCGTGAACGATATGTCCAAAGGTAACAAGATTGAGCCTTTGATTTACTGAGGATTACATCGTTACACCCTGGGTTGCCTATGTTTTAGACATGGGCATATCGACATTTTCTTGCTTCTAGCTATAGTTTAATGAGTGTCCTGATCTCACTTAACATCTCCAGGAGAATATACTTCCTATTGGGTTTTGATAGGATATTCCTGCTCTCATTCCAAATTTATTATATGACCCTTGTTGTTTGGTTGTTCTGCAGAGATGACAAAAGTTGCATCAGAACTTCGCGCAGCGATCAATAGGCTCAAAACACCAAGAACGAATGCTGCTGAAACAGCTACAGGGGAGAGGCTAAAGAACAATGGAATTGATTTTCCGGCAACGGCTCTCGGTAACCAAATTTTATATATTGACGAGTTAGTGTTTCCATGTCTTACTTTTTTTCGTGGATTCTCACTTCTCAGGTGGAAAGATTGAAGAGCTTGACAAATTTCTGGCCGAGTTAAGAAAGATGTGAAAATGTTACAACATTCGCCTTTGAACTCTGCCGTTTTGTAAACTACTAGCTTGGCTTGAAACACTACGTTGTTTTTGACTTACCAAATGGCCACTTCTCCGCATTTCAAATGTTTGTTTTTGTAACATACAAAATGATCCTACGCATTCCTAAATAGAAAGCTTGCAAGCAGAGTTCGTTTGCTATATGAATACTCAACTTTGATTCACATGTCTCAGCACGCAAAAAAAAAAAAAAAAGAGTTATAAAGCCTTCGTAACACCCGCATTTTCAATATTAATTCAAATAACTCTTCCTGAAAGCTCCGATTTATTAATTTTCAATAGTCAATTCTAACTCTATAAATCAAATAACAAAATTAAATCCCGAAAATATCAATAAAAACACGTTCAATCAATGTAAATTTAGTCAAGAAATTAACCGCATAATGTGTTCCATATATTTGTTCGAAATTGTTCTTTATTTTTTACTCAACAATAAACAATGTCTTCTTTTATCGCCAGTGTTTATGTGGCTGGAAATAGAGACGGTATTACACCCAAAATGATTTAATGCTTTACTGGCGGTGTGTTCATCTCCAAATCCACTCCAAACCCATATCGCCGCTATTATCGATATGGGTTCGGAGTGGATTTGGAGATGACCTCAGTGATACCCACCCCGCACCAACACCTAATCGGTATTCCCGCATTTCATATTCATCTCCGACCACCAGTCGAGGAAGATGAGATGGACATATTGCTCCATTGCTCTATAGGGGGTTTCGGGTTGAGAGAGAATGGGGCTGAGAGAGAATGGGGTTGAGAGAGAAATGGGGAAGAGAGAAAATGTGGTTGACAGATAATGGCGAAAACCCAAAAAAAGAGATTTAATGCTTCTCTTCAACGATTTTGGGGTGTGGGAGGAAAATTTTCAAAAAGTTGGGTGGGATAAATTTTGAATTTCTTTTAAGGGTTTTCGTGGTTGAAGTTTCACCAAGTTCGAACTTTTACAGAAATCATCAAAGTTTTACTTTACAAATTTTTACATTGATCTTAGTTTATACTGTACTTGAATGAGTGGTTTTATGGTTATGACAATAATAGTTTGTCTCTTAGATTCATTTCTCCTATCATCATGTAAAAATAGACTTCATTTCGTGACATATATAACTTTTGTAATGTAAGAAGGTGAATAAAAAAAAAGCTACACTAACACAATCTTTCTTATATGAATACAAAATTAAACAATGAGATGGAAAATTTAATAATTATGATTAAACCATAAAACTCATAAATAACTATCCTACTACTTTCATGACTTATTAACAAGTTTGGAATTTCGTATCTTCGAATTTGTATTTTAAGTCTTACTAAGTTTACATATCGTACTTATATCAGTAAAGCAAAAGTTTCACTAAGTCTTACGACGTTTCCCTTACAATAAAAACAAACATCAAAACTGAAAGGTTTACAACCTACTTCATCTTTTGTTTCTTATGTGGATGTTCTTTGTGTTCCTCAGCTTCTCCATATCCACTCTCACTCGCACTATGGTTCATACCGTATGAACTTTCTTTCTCAACTCTTGATAGTTGCTTGGTTATTGAAACTATTTTCAATTCTTTGATGTCCTTTTCATGCAAAATACTTCTTATTTGCTCTTTATCCACTGATGTTAAATAAACAAACACATCTTCATCATCCAAAATATATGATTGCCTCCTAGGTTTCACTATCAGTGGAATGTAACTAAATTTCAGCATCTTTGTATATGGATCTATGTCTATCTTCCTGCATATCCTCTCCTTCAACAACGGAAAAGTGATCTCCTCCAATGATGATGTCTTAAAAGATATAGCATACAAACGACTATCGGTTGGAATCCATTCATAATCAACTCCGGACTTTGAATAATTTCCATCATAATCAAAGTGTATGTTTGTAGAAGAAAATCACATTGTTTGTAATATAAAAACAAACCATTAAAGTTAAACATGGTTATACAGTTATACCATCAAAATTCTACTAAGTTGTACTAGTTATACAGTTATGCTACTAAAGTTATACTAAGTTATTCTTTGTTACACGGTTTTGTCTGTAACTAAGTTTTACAGTTTTACCATCTAATTTAACCAAGTCTTACCAAGTTTCTCAGTTCTAGATGTTTCTCCCTTTAATTCAAAATAATAATCAGCTTTGATTCCCGACATTCTATAATTTCCTTATGATTATTATACCAGTTATTGATTATCCGATTCCGGATTCCCCTAATAGACAGACCATCTACACTGATCCCTGATTAGTTGATTGTGAACACAAATATGAAATCCTATCTATCTAATATCACAACTAAAAATCTTGTAAATCATGTATGGTGGATTCAAAACATGAGGTGTTACAACGATTTAAGATACATACCAAGAGAATGACGAATTTACGTGAAGTTGAATTGAGTTGGAAATCAATAGCTCAATGATCCAAGCTAGGAAAGTATAAGTTGATTTGAACTCAATTCAATCGAGAATATTCTCTGATTCTCTCGATGAAAGCGAGGAGACCAAGTGATTTGAACTCAATTAAGTCGTGATTTCTCCAACTCTCTCGGTCAAAGCGAGTAAACCCAACAGAGTGATTTAAACTCAATTCAATCTAAAATCCTCCGAATCTCTCGATGAAAGCGAGTAAACCCGATGGAGTGAACTCTATTCAATCGAGATTGATTTCTCCGATTCTCTCGATGAAAGCGAGGAATCCCGACAGAGTGATTTGAATTCAATTCAATCGATCAGATTTCTCACGAATCTCGCGATGAAAGTGAGGAAGGAAACCCGACGGAGGAGTGAGAGAGACAAAGAAGGGGAATGAGCGGGCCCCATAGCTCGATTAATTTTGATGCGTGGCGAAAGAATCCTCGCGTGGCGAAGCCGAAGGATGATAGGGATACTTTCGACATTAACCATCAACATTAACCTCCAAATATTAGCCGACTCACTCTCGTATAAATACAATAGAGAGACCGCCTAAAAAACGATGCTCGCAATACACCCAAAATGACAAAGGAGATTATAATTTTTAGTAATCACTTTTGTAACCTATATTCTTGACGATTTGTTAATCTCTCCATTGATTTTAATATTATTTTTGTAAAGACCATTCATTTTGAATAAAAAAAATTTCAAATAACTTGTCTTTAAATTGGTGCCATCTTAGCATACATCGCACACATCGAACTTATACTAATAACTGGCACTGTCGGTGAAGTATTAGGAAGAAACAACAACATGAGATCAATGATGGCATGATCACCTATATGTGACGGAAATCAACAAGTTTGGGAAGATCCCACTCAATTTATCATTATGCCGCCTCAAACATGTGCCAAGATCAAACCGCGATTGGGGATCTGATGAAGGTAATTTTAGAACGTCTTGACCATCAAGATCTTGTGACGCGTGCAACCAATGATCGACTTAAATCCCTAAGAGCCGCACATGAGTTACCACCGCCTCTTCAAGAACTATGAGACGATCAACCCAATGGTGTTCCATGGAGAGCCTGGTTCAGGGATCCTGAAACCACTACGGGAATCGAACGACAGGCGGAATCAGACTGGTCAACTCAACTACTAATCGTGAGATAAAATAGATCAAAAGCTCCATACGTGGATTCTCGAAACCACTCCGGAAATGCAGTGACTTGGAGGAATCAGACAGGTCAACCCGACTGCTACTCATGAGATAGAATGGATCAAAAGCTCCAAATGGGACATCAACTCAAAGGTCCATTGAGAAACTAGATCTGCACTAGAGATAGAGTGTGTTATCATAAATACCTAGAAGACTCCATACAAAACGAAGATTACAGGAACATTAGTACACCACTAGGAGAACTCAGATCCCTAATATCACATGGCCAAATTTTCATAGCCATTCGACGCGCTCACTTCTCTTCCAGAAAATGCGACACCGGTTATTTCAAACTCTTTAGGGAAAACTTAAGTGGATTCGCCCTCACTAAATTCTCTAAGGCTATGAGCAAAATCGCTCGACAACTTCAATCAGTTGTCAACTGAGTTTATAAAACACTGTTCCATGTACATCCATGAAGGAGCATCAAACTGAGTTTATAAAACACTGTTCCATGTACATCCATGAAGGAGCATCAACCGCAAACCTCTAAGAATGGTTCAAAGGCCAAAAGAGTGTTGAGATTTATTAAATTCATGTCCAACTCTTATATTGTTCGACTAGATTAAGATCCGCGTCTTGCGATGTTGTATATACATACAATTTTATGTTTTATTATTTATTTGCGTTTTTTACTTATATTAAATTAATGAGAGGTTAATGACTATTACATATATAACTAAATTGGTGCAGACATATAAATCAAAATAATCATTGTTATTTACAATCATTTTATGGTAAATAAATCCAAATAATAATTTTTATCATTTATATTGTTTATAATTAAATTCAAATTATATGAACATTGATGTATAGTATATATTTTTAATATGACTATTTATTAAATAATTGTTTTCTATTCACATGGTTTTATGATCAATTGTATTTTTATATCAAAAAAATTGAAGCATTGATAGCAAAATTTTCAATATGGAACTTTTAAGATTTTTTTATTAATTTATAATAATTTTTAAAATCAATGAAAATTTTGAAACTAAAATATTAAATTCTTAGTATTTGTTCAAAAAAATGTTGAAATTTAAATATTTATGCATTTTATATAATATATAATTTAATTTAAACAATATTAATATATATATATAATCTTTTTTTTAACACCTTATTTTTATCTAATATTTATTAAATAAGACATCTTACTCATATAATTTTATGAACATTTGTATCTTGTTATAAATAAAAATTAAACCATTGATCACAATTTTTCAAAATGCGATTTTTAATTTTTTTATTAATTTATATTCATTTTTAAAAGTTCAAAATATCACACATATAGAAAAATCATATTTTTTATTATTTGGTTAATTTGGTTGTCTAATTTATTTTAATAATATTAATATAAAAAAATTATATAGGATGTATAAATTATTATCGAATCTTTATTATTTAAAATCATTAATTAACATAAATATTTTGATCAGATTAGATAGTTCCGTATGTTCTATTTAAGGATATACTAATGAATATTTTTATATTAATAATTAATTATATGACTAAGGTTAACAAAAAATATATTATATGTTTAGATGAACAAACTTATTTTTCTAAGAATTTTGAAATTGATTCTCATGATGACATGTATCATGGTTCAAAAGTTGTAATGTTCCTCTTTTAATATGTAGGAGATTAGTACGATATTGTCCACTTTGGACCTTAGGCAAGCCCGCGTGGTTTTAGTTTTGGTTTTCCTTCCCAAAAAAGTCTCATACTAATTAGAGTTGTATATCTCTTTATATATTAGACATTCATTCGTCTAACTTCCATTGTGGGACTTTGTTTGATATCTCACATTTTTCCCCTCAAACTAAGGACCACAATCATCTCGTGTGTTTCTTTCCTTTGAGAATGTGTCTCCCACAACATCTCGGTCCTTTGAGAATGTCATTAGAGATTCCATGATCTTGACATGTTTCTGCCACAAACCTCTTCTTCTATATTTAGGTCTTCTTACAGATCTTCGTCAACCTGGTGCTCTGATACCAATGTTTAGATTTATTAAATCCATGTCCAACTCTTATATTGTCCACTTTGATTAGTACGATATTGTCCAATTTGCGTCTTAGGCAAGTCTGCATGGTTTTACTTTTGTTTTTCTTCCCAAAAGACCTCGTACTAATTAGAGTTGGACATCTCTTTATATATTAGACATTTCTTCGTCTAACTTCCAATGTTGGACTTTGTTTGATATTTCACAAAGAGTGTCTATAAACTTTACGGAGAGACTTAAAAAGGTGGAAGGCAAAGTACCAGTACCTAATGGAACATAAGTGAAATCACTCCGTAACACATTATAGATCGACTCAGCACATCCACATAACCTCCACACAAATCGTTACGATTCATTGAAGGACGCTCTTCATCCTGCCATTACTTCATCGATATTGAAGAGGAGAGGACTAGGTTCTAAGCCAATCATACCACCATGAAAACACAAGATAACACCAAGTCGACTGAAACCTACCATGAGCCACACCAACATTACGTCATTCTGATTAAGCGGGTAATCATCCTATTATGATATCATCAGCACTTCAGTGAAACCAGCTACTATTTACACTCATATGAGGATTCTTGGAATTATTTCTTATAAGCATGATGGTTTAGTACTAAATAGGATAAGTATGAAGATAAATGGATATTTAATCTCAAAAGCTTTGTGATTTTTGGTTAAACAATAGAATTGAATATATGGTATTTCCACAATAAAAATTCAATAACTTTGAAAAAATATTATGGAAAAACAATGAGAGGACCATTATGAAAAACTATACACACACGCATGCGCCACCACCTTCACCGAGCTTGGTCGGACTTGGGTTTGTATCTTTGTTCTAGATGTTATTTTGGAACAAATAATTATCAACATTTTTGCATAATATTAAAGATAAATCTTAAAAATTATGGAAAAATAAATCTTAAAAATTGTATCCATAATTTTTTTGGAAAAATCTAAATTCATAGATTACATCGGGATACCTAAACAATATTTATATTTTTTGCATAAATCTTAGCATTTTGGATCAAAGAAGTTCTTTAAATAAAGGTATCACCTCTCAATTCAAGATACACTATTAAATAAGCAGAAAACTCCATTAAATCTCTGACACTTTTTTTAAAAAACATTGAAGATTTTTTGAAAATCTAATTTAGATAATAAATTAGCTACTATATTTATGTGTTCCAAAATAATCATAGCTAGTTGTATTTTGGAACATAAAAATTGCATAAAAATGTTACACATTACTTCTGGACTCCATATTTTCTCTTTTCAGAATTGTTTCAGTATCTTGTTTAATATGTGTTTCTTATATTATTGTTTGTATAAGTGATTTCATTGTTTCCATTCCTGATTTTTGTTGTAGATTTTTGTAATCATAAATTTACACACTATGAAAAATACTTTAATTGTGTGCAATTAAGCATCTACATATATCTAATACAATAAAGAAACAAGTTCACTTTGCTAAAGAGGTTGAAACTTTGAAACCAACTGAGAAAAAATGTTAATTATGTCAGTGATACTGGTTTTAAAGGTTATTATAATCAGAGATCTCAGTTTCGGAAACCTTTTCAGGCTAACATCAGTTTCACAAGGAATTATTGATCTTCTGCATATCAGAATTATCATGCAGTAACTCTAGAGAGTAGAGTAGAATCAATGGCCGATCAGATCCTTGAAGAACAGCATAAACAGGCTGTAGAGTTCAACCAAAAAAATCGATGCTATGTATACTGATCTCAATTGGAAGTTTGAAGCTTTGAACATTCATGTCAAGAAGCTAGACACTCAGGTTGCATAGACTGCTCAGGCTGTGAAAACGTAAGGTGGAATTTTCCGTCAGAAGTCTGATATCAATCAAAAACACTTTGTCAATGTTATTTTGGTAGAAGAGGAAGTACAACACAGATTTGGAGAACCAAATTAATTGAACGAAGGTGACTTTCCAGTCACGAGTTCAATGTCCATCGACATTCACTAGTGGTATTGATCAACACCCCATGAGAATCACAAATCTTCGAATTTTTTTCAGAAGAAAATCGACCATGAATTGGCAAATCGATTGTCACGAGTCGACACTTGAGAAAGTTTTGATCGACATCCTTCTTGTGTCGATTGACACCTTACGGAAAATAATCTGGAGAAATTTTGAGACAAGCTGAAACAGACCACGATCGACACAAAGGTGTCGACACCAAAGATTGGTGTCGATCGACGCTCATCTAGTTTCGGTCAACACTAGTTGGATGCATTACCCATTCTTTTTATCACGTCTAGGCTGGTTGATGAGAGGCTATACAAGCCTAAGGTCCGGTACCCTGTGGTATCAAAGCATCTTAAAGAGCCTATCTGCGCAAAGGAATTGACTGGATTCTACAAGAGTCTAATTTTAAAGATGCTTACAAAGAATTTTGCTTTACTCAGTTCTTCAAGAACACTAGAATAAAAATGGAAGAGATCAAAGCATTATATGATGAAGCTAGAAGTGCAACAATTGGGATCAAGAAGCTAGTACAACTATTAAACGTAGGAAAATTTGTGGTTTCCTGCACTATTTCATGAGTCGAATTTCCTATTGCTCTCTGCGATACTGTCTACAATTAGCATCATGTATAAAGAAATTGATATGTCATGAATTTTACCCATTTTCACCTATGATTTATATATGCTTTTAGAGTCTTTACCCATAAAGTACAACAAAAAACCTTGCAAAGTTGTGGAAGAAGGGAACTCCAAAAAAAAAAAGTGTTAAAAGTATGTAAAACGAAAGAAAACCAAAAGGGAAAAAAAAAATGAATTGAAAAGAGTCTGCTCTGAAACAAATTACAAAAAAAAAACTGTGTTCAGTTCTCCCAGTCTGTTGTCCATAAACAAGTAACCAATAAAACACCCTCGACGACCCAAATCTAAGTGAAGAATGCAAACATCATCTCACAGCACCAATACAAGTAAAAAAAAAGGAGAATATTTCTCCGATATTTATAGAAGGAACTAATTTCTAAAGCTTGGTTTTAAAGAACAGAGTACAAACCAATTACGAGGCTCTCACTTCCAATCTGCCAGGGACAAAGCTCACACGGGTACACTGTTTTAACCGAGCAACGGCATCTTCCGACCTACCCACCATGAGATCGATGTAGACCGCTGTAATCGTAGCTTGTACATTGCTCGGTAGGAGAGCTAAAGCGTGTTGAATGAAAGGTCTGGCCTGGTCATAATGCCCTTGTGTTGCAAAGAGGGCGGCAAGGTTTGCAAAAAGTGCTCCACGAGCTTCTTCTGGCTTGAGTGAATCCCGGGCATTTCCTGTGGAACAATCCGATGTCTCCTCACAGTCGGAACTCATGTTCATCCGCCACGGGTCAAAGTCTTCTTGCGCAAATGGTAGTTTAAAATCTTCCTGTCCGAGTAGATAGGCAGATAAATGCGCACCAGCTTCACCGGGTCTGTTGAGCAAGCAGAGAGCCTCCGCTGCGTAAATATGGCCTAAGAAAACATATATCTTTGAACAATCTGGAAGTTGCAGGAGTGAATTAGCAGCAGACAAGGCTTTGATAGGATTCTCCAACTCCAATTCAACGTAAGCCATATTGGCAAGAAGAGCCTGTTTGAGCAAATGATTCTCTCTTCTACGGATATCCTTGTAAGCGGAGAGGGAGTTTTGAATTATGTCCTGGTTCATTCCTCCTTTTGCCTCCTTCAATTCTGAGTTGGTATCAGCATCCCCATGATCAGACCATGATGCCTCCTTGGTCTCATTTATCATCACGGATAGTGGTGACTCAAGATCTGATTTAGAGTAGTCATTCATGAGAGACACATTGAGCAAGTACATGCTATTCGAGAGACACACCCGTGCTAGTGGCAATGAAAGCTTTGGCCATTGGGCACTTCCACCAAGTTCCACGAATCCATTCTCTTCCATCATAAGTTGTCTCCACTTCCCTTTCCCAATCACATGGACTCTGATTTCTGATCTATCCGAAGAAGTGTTTCCCTCTTCCAAAAGACCCTTTTGTAAAGCCAGTATACAGCATTCAGCTATACGGAGCCAGAGGAGGGGCTGTCTGCAGAAAACTAGGCTTGCCTTCTGGAAGCATTGAGCAGCAAGTAGAGGCTTTCCACAAGCTAAATAAAGCACACCGCAGTTGTAAGTGATCAACAGAGACTTATCCTGTGAGAGAGAAAACAACTTCACCGGATTATCCTTTCTTAGTGATGAACAATTCCTTAGAGCTTTCGAAAATAACACAGAGGCGGCTTGATACTTTCCAAGCTGATAGTATATGCAACCAAGGTTGTTGTTGAAGATTCCTGAAGTCCTCAATTCTTTTTGAATACCGGAGACCAACAAAAGCTTTATAGCCTTTCGATGATTCCCATGAGCATACTCAAGCTGAGATTTCAAGAGGAGAGCCATAGAGGAGTCCCTTTTTTGAGCAATGTTCATCGCATGTTTAACTTCACGCTTAGCCAGTTTTACGTTTCTCGTAAGAAGTAAGAACCGGACCTTGTAAAGCTGCAACTCAAGCTTCACATCAACAGTCAAGATGGACCTTTCTCCTATTGTCTTGAGAAGATTGTTTGCTGGAATATGGCCAACTGGCTTCATTCGTTTCTCGGCCTCAATTTCCGCTAGAACATTGTCATACTCTAGACCTTCCTCACACAAACCACTTTCAGCAGCTGCTAAATCAGACTTCAAAGCATCTGAGGCCGCCGAGCTGCTCAGGAGAGAAGATGTTTTTGACACCTGATTTGAAGAAAGTTGCATTGTGCTTCCAATTTCCTCATGAGTTCCAAAACCAACACCAAAAGATTTGTCCAGATGGCCAAACACCTCCTGTAAAAATAACTACTTGTCAGATACAGATAGAAAACGAAACATATACAGAGAGAATCCATGCAATGACAATACAAACTGATCAATGCATTGCAAAAAACTGATTTCCTATTTCTCATGGCATTTCATACTAGGCAAAACAACAAGTTCTGCCTAGAACATGTTTAAAAGTAACAATAGCAAGCAGAAGAAAGAAGCATGGATATTGGCTGAAGAAGCAGATTTGAAGTACAAACAATACTTACCAAAAATTTGACAGCATCATGACAAGCCAGCGCACTATCCAGCATCAAGAAGCAGATTTGAAGTGCAATAGTCTGCAAATAAGCTGCAATAAAGTTGGGTGCCCCCGTAGGAAGGAATTAACAGAAGAGATGGAAAGAATACCTCGTCTAGCGGCTCAATATTTAGAAACAGAGGATCTAGAATGGATAAACATTTTGCATACTGATGCAGATGAAACCAGGTAACTGCCTGCAGAAGACAAGTGAACATCATCAATACTTAACCTTGACAAATGTGGAAGGCATAGCTGAGACTAAGAAAGAAACATGGGGAATATTGCTGAGAACATACAATGTTGAGAGTTGTTATAGTACTATCAAACTGATGCTTGGACACAGAGACGTTAGATCCAGGGTTTACAGCTTCCAGTGGTTCTTTTGCAAATTCTTCACTCTGTTTCTGAAATAAAAAAAAAAAAAAAAAGGAAGAGAAGAAGAAACCATCTTATAGACATTATTAACATAAAGAGAGTAAATAACTTTTTCCTCTTCGAGTAGAGAGAACCCAAATAGAAGTTTACCTTGACAGTGTTAAGATCTTCGAGTAGTTTCTTGGAATTAGAGCAAGCATTTTTGAAGTACTCTGCAATTGCAATATTGTGAAGAACCTGCTCAATCAATTGAAACAATTCAAAAGACATGATTTGAAGGCTTTGTCTGATAAGCTACAAAGACCATTTCTACTTTGCAATTGAGTCAGTCAACTATCTAAGAAGAAACATAGAGAAATGATATCTAAACTGAATGATGGATCCCAAAGACTTAAGAAACAGTTTACTTCAATTTTCTTTTTCCTTCCCATTGAACAAAACACTCTATCACTTAAATACACAAAAGATGTCAAGCAAATAACTGCCAACTAAACAAAAATATGGAACATGGTAAACAAGTGGAGAACACAAGTCTTGTTATGATCTAAAAACGAGTGAGGATTAATATCAAAGGCAAATCAAGAGCTCAAGTGGGTGTCTTTCTTACTTTTGGTTTAAACTAAAAAAAAGAGTTCATCTTAGTGTTATTTTCATTGCTTACTTCATGTATTCAACTTTACCAAACTAAACTATGTGATCTAACAAATCACATCTTGTATCTTTGTCCCCTTTTTCATTAAAAAGAAAAGAAAAAAAAAAGCAGACCTTGGGATCGTTCCGTTTCTTGTGGTTGAGCTGAATCAGAATGTCGATACACTCGTGGAATTTGCCAGATTGGAAATAGGAGAGAGCGTCTTTAGCGAGTGCAGAAGTTACAGACAGAACGATGGCTTCGTCGCAGATTGACCCATCTCTAGCGGCGTCCGATGATATCGAATCCATCGAGGAGGAGGATTAAACCAATCCGAGATTTTGAAGACAAATCCCAGAACCCTAGAGAAAGTAATTGGTGGAGAAGAAGAAGAGCGATGCACAGGCGCAGTTAATTGCGATGGGGAAGAAAGAGGTTGACACAAACGGTTAATGGGCCAGATTGGGCTGCCAAGATCCGCTCAGACCTTTTTTATATATGTATATATTTTTGATTCTTCTTGTTGTGCTTTTTCTTTTTTGATCAAAATTCTCGTTGTTGTGTATAAAGAAACAAAAAAATGAAGAAGAAGAAGAAATTGTGTGCTTATTGTATTGCGTGACTAATAAGCATATACTAGATTAAAAAAAAAAATCTATTAGTGTCCGACATACGGGCATCTGGAAAATACATTTCGGCTAACCAAAGAAAAATCAATTCTGAAATACCGAAAAGAAGCAAAACATTCCAGCAATAGATCTCTCTAACCTCTTTCTAAAAGCTCTATGTATACAATTTCGCGTTCAGCGGCGGTTGTGTCTGTTGGGGTCGAAAACGGTTGCGACGAAGTTAACGTCCAAATCCCCGAAGAAGAAAACGTAGAAACCTTCTTCGACAAATACTTTTTCGAAATAGATTCTTCTTTACGAAAAGCTTTGCGGAGGAAACGCGAGTCATCGGAAAAGAGCTCGAAAAGGATCGCTACGCAGCGACCGAACACGTGCTTCGCTCGGTCACTACGTAGCGACCGAGCTCGAACCGAAGTTCAGTCGCTACGTAGCGATCGAGCGCTCGGTCGCTTCCGAAACATCGATACGACATTAGTCCATGCGTTCTCATCTACCCTTCGACGCTGTCTCCCGAAGACCGTAGCGAACCCATTTCACGATTCCCCGCCATTCTAAGTTATCGATCAAACTTTACCGTAAAAACCGCGGAAAGTTCGTTCTTTATCGAAAGAAGCCGTAATAAACACTTCGAGTCGGAAGACGGCCCAAAGGGACCTAAGACATGACTCGAGGCCCAACTTATGATTTCTTAACCAACAGCCCGTAAGCCGCATGACGTTTTACGCTTGGTTCGCGAGGAAAGATAAATATCAAGTTTCTGCGGATAAATACGAAATTTTGAAGATAATTACGAAGATCGGAAAAAATGGAATATTTCCATTTTTATGCCATGGCGGCTTAAGGGCAGAAGGGGAAAAGCGTAAACCGACCTTGGAGCCAGTATATAAGGAGTCCTAGGCGAGAGGCATGGGAGGGGACTTTTCACAGCAAACTTAGCACTTAGAGCAATTTTAGGCAATTTTCCGTTTTTGTTATTCGAGCTGCGACTCAATTAGGTTTTTACCGTCTTAGGGTTTTAGAACTAGGAATCTCGCCGACAGCTCTCGTAGCCCAGGCACTTACCTTGTTGTAAACGCTCAAACGCAGATTCGGAATAAGAACTATCTTGCTCTCTTTTTCGATTTCTTATTTTATTACTATTCTTGTTTCGTGTTCTGATTTCTTGGCGTGTGGTATTAGCAGATATCCGGGACCTCTGGGAAATTAGGGTTTTCCTAGTTTCCTTATTTAAACGGAAATCGACAGTGCGAATTTCGGTTCCCACAGTTTGGCGCAAGGAGGGGGGGGGGTACAGATCAATCTAACCCGGAAAAGCCACTCAAAGATCAGGAACGAAATGCAAGACTCAACGTGCGCGAACGTCATCTCGTTCAAGGGGGAGCAACGGTCGATCGAGCCAAACCTCGAAACGGTCTCCTTGTTATCGAACTGACGATCCGAGATATCGACGTCGCTAGGGTGCTAATCGACATCGGAAGTTCGGCCGATATCATCTTCAAAGATACTCTCGAGAAAATGGGGATCGATCAATCTGAAATCGTGAAATACCCTAGCCCACTATTGGGACTTTTGGGAGAAACGACCATGGCCTAAGGGTCGATTAATCTCGCAGTCAAAGTCGGAACTGTGACAAGAGTCACAGAGTTTCTAGTCTTTGACCGTCCCGCATCTTACAACGTTATCATGGGAACGCCATGCGTGCCATCCCATCAACGTACCATCTTTGCCTCAAGTTTCCAACCCCTAACAGAGTCGAGGTAATATGGGGAAACCCAAGAGTATCACAGGTGTGTTACGCCGCAGAACAAAAATGAAAAAGACCAGACCTCGAGACCACTCCAAGAAAAACGGAGAAAAAGGTCTCCGACCAGGGTTCGCGAAATCAAGATTCGGCTGAACTCTTCTGGCAGTCTCGTAACTTCACGGCCCTAGAGGAAAAACGCGAACCAACTTACGAACCTGTGGTCACAGTCTCTCTCGACGAAGCATCTCCGGAACGATACGTCGAGATCGGAGCCAATCTCCGCGAGCCTTTGAGGACAGAACTCATAACCTGTCTAAAAAAGAACGTCAATACTTTCGCATGGGCCACGGAAGATATGCCAGGGATTGATATTAACATAACGTGTCACGAATTAAATATCGATCCAACTTTCAAACCCGTCAAACAAAAAAGGCGGAAGCTAGGACCTGAACGGGCTTCCGCGGTCAACGATGAGGTCAAAAAATTGCTTAAAGTCGGGTCAATAACGGAAGTAAGGTATCCAGACTGGCTCGCTAACCCTGTAGTAGCCAGAAAGAAAAACGGAAAATGGCGAGTTTGCGTGGATTTTACCGACCTAAACAAGGCCTGTCCAAAAGATGGTTTCCCCCTGCCACAATCGATCGATTGGTAGAAGCAATGGCGGGAAACGAAATTCTGTCTTTCATGGACGCCTTCTCAGGTTACAACCAAATTATGATGAACCCTGACGATCGCGAGAAGACTGCGTTCATCACCGATCGCGGGACCTATTGCTACAAGGTAATGTCCTTCGGCCTCAAAAACGCTGGCGCAACTTACCAACGACTCGTGAACCGTATGTTCTCTAAACAACTCGGTAAAACGATGCAGGATTATATCGACGACATGCTCGTCAAATCCTTCCAAGCAAAGGATCACGTATCACATCTCGAGGAATGTTTCGTGCAGTTAAATTCCCATAACATGAAGCTCAACCCGACAAAATGCAGGTTTTGCCGTGGCGTCAGGGGAATTCCTCGGCTACCTAGTCCCATTCCACGGCATCAAAGCTAATCCAAAACAGATCAACGCACTGATCGAGATGGCTTCGCCAAAGAATAAGCTGGAAGTCCAAAGGCTGACCGGTAGAGTCGCGGCACTTAACCGGTTTATTTCACGATCAACAGACAAGTGCCTGCCTTTCTATGATGTCTTACGGGGGAAAAAAAAATTCGAATGGTCGGAAGAATGCGAAAACGCTTTCCAACAGCTGAAGCGGTATTTAGCTTCCCCTCCAGTCCTCGCAAAACCCGTGGAGGGGGAGCTTTTGTTCTTGTACATCGCTGTATCAGCAACAGTTGTGAGCGGCGTGCTGATCAGGGAAGAACGCGGCGAACAGAAACCTATTTTCTATATAAGCAAAACCTTGCTGGATGCCGAATCTAGGTACCCGCTAATGGAAAAATTAGCATGCGCGGTCGTAACATCGGCCCGAAAATTAAGACCGTATTTCCAACCTCACACGATCGTCGTCCTCATGACTTTTCCCCTATGAACGATTCTGCATAGCCCGAGTCAATCAGGCCGGTTGGCCAAATGGGCGGTGGAACTGAGCGAGTACGATATCGAGTACCGAAAGAGAGCAAGCGCAAAGTCACAAGTGCTTGCGGACTTCTTGGTCGAATTACCGACAGAGACAATAATCAACGAGGAACCAAATTCCACTTGGCTCCTTCACGTCGACGGATCCTCGTCCAAGCAAGGATCAGACATCGGAATTCGCCTCACATCTCCGACGGGCGAGATCTTAGAGCAATCATTCAGGCTGGAATTTCACGCCTCAAACAACGAAGCCGAATACAAAGCACTCGTCGCTGGACTGTGTTTGGCTCACGGCTTGAAAATACGAAACGTCCACGCTTACTGCGATTCCCAGTTAGTGGCAAGTCATTTCAGCGGAGAGTATGAAGCCAGGGACGAACGGATGGACGCGTACCTCAAATTGGTCCAAAAACTAGCATAAAAGTTTGACTGTTTTGCCCTTACGCGAATTCCTCGTTCCGAAAACATCCAGGCAGATGCCCTCGCGGCCTTAGCATCTAGTTCTGACCCAGGACTTAAAAGGGTAATTCCGGGCGAGTTCATCGAACATCCGAGCATCGGACCACAAATCGTCGCCAACCTCATAGAAGGCCAAAATGACGAAGAAGAAGAAGTTACGATACAACCGCAATCAGAGCAATCTGATAACGGCTGCGATACCCCATGGCTGCAGACAATTCGAGACTACATTATCAACGGACACCTGCCCATCGAGAAATGGTCAGCCCGCAAAGTCCGAACACAGGCTGCGCGCTACGTGCCTGGAAGGAGAAAAAGCGAGAAAAGTGATGGAAGAAGTACATTCCGGGTCCTGCGGCAATCATTCCGGCGGAAGATCATTGGCAGTGAAAATCAAGCGCCATGGATACTACTGGCCGACGATGATCGGAGATTGCGAGAAGTTCACACGAAAATGCGAAAAATGCCAGAGGCATGCTCCAACCATCCGACAACCAGCCGAAGTTCTCTCCTCCATCACATCGCCCTATCCTTTTATGCGCTGTGCCATGGACATCGTCGGTCCCCTTCATAATTCAAAGCAAAAGCGTTTCCTTTTAGTCCTCACCGATTTCTTTTCAAAATGGGTAGAGGCAGATTCGTACGCAAGTATAAAAGATATCCAAGTCGAAAGTTTCGTATGGAGAAACATCATCTGTAGGCATGGAGTTCCTTACGAAATCGTAACCGATAACGGATCTCAGTTTATCTCGACCCGGTTCGAGGCTTTCTGCGAAAAATGGAAGATACGGCTTAACAAATCAACGCCCAGGTACCCGTAGGGTAACAGACAAGCTGAAACGATTAATAAAACCATTCTCGACGGACTGAAAAACGCTTAGAGGCCAAAAAAGGCAGGTGGGCCGACGAACTCGAGGGAGTCCTCTGGTCCCACCGTACCACCCCGAGGCGAGCAACAGGAGAAACCCCTTTCGCCCTGGTGTACGGAACGGAATGCATGATTCCCGCAGAAGTAGAGTTCCCCGGTGTTCGAAGAAGATTACTTCCCGCAGGAGCTCAACAATGCAATGCTCCTCGACGATCTCGATCTCATAACGAACACCGAGATCGAGCGCTCATCCGGATCCAAAATTACCAACACGCAGCCGCAAAGTACTACAATTCCAACGTACGGAATCGCAGATTTAATCAGGGAGATCTAGTCCTTTGCAAAGTCTTCCAAAACACCGCTGAACGAAACGCGGGAAAACTCGGAGCAAACTGGGAAGGACCCTATAAAATCGAAAAAGTCGTCCGACCGGGCTCCTACGAAATAGCCAACATGCAAGGCATAAAAATTCCAAGGACCTGGAACGCGATGCATCTCAAATAATACTATCACTAAACAAACCAATTCACAATTACCGAACTACGAGACGGCTTGATCTCCATAAGGAGTACGTAGGCAGTTTGTCGAAAGGAAAATTCAGCAATATAAGCCTCTCCTCAATTTCCTGCTTTGTAATATGTTAGTATTTTAAAAAAATTTCAGAAAGTTGCATAGGTCTTAGTCGAGAAAACTCAATGGTATACCTGAGGTGCAGAGGTGATAACATATTCGTTTAGCTCCGCAAAAGTCAGTGGCTTTACCTTCGCAAAACAAACGCCGCCGAACGCGAAATTGTATACATAGAGCTTTTAGAAAGAGGTTAGAGAGATCTATTGCTGGAATGTTTGGATTATGTTATATTACTGAACCCATATAAGGTTTATGTTATAAATATTCTTATGATATTCGTCATCTGGTTCACATGTGTTAATAAACAATAGTTCAGGTTGTGCTTACTTAATTTTAGGAGTTCATAACAACAACCTCTCCAACTGGGGTTTCAAATCAGTTATTGTTTTTTTTTAAATTAGTCCTACTTATTTCAACAGGTTTAGAAAAAAGCAGCAATATAAAGCCATTGCAATGGATCGTACTACTGACTAGGGATTTTTTAAAATTATACAACAAATCAGCAAAAACAAAATTAACAAATTTTTAAGAACCCAAATGTTATACAACCCGCGCAAAGCTCGCGCAAAGCGCGGGCACACCACTAGCATTACATCAAAAAAAACAAAAACAAAAAACAAAAGATCGGTGGTGACCGACGACACTGTGGGAACCGAAATTCGCACTGTCGATTTCCGTTTAAATAAGGAAACTAGGAAAACCCTAATTTCCCATAGGTCCCGGATATCTGCTAATACCACACACCAAACAATTAGAACACAAAACGAGAATAGTAATAAAATAAGAAATCGAAAAAGAGAGCAAGATAGTTCTTATTCTGAATCTGCGTTTGATCGTTTACAACAAGATAAGTGCCTGGGCTAGCTGTCGGCGAGATTCCTAGTTCTAAAACCCTAAGACGGCAAAAACCTAATTGAGTCGCAGCTCGAATAACAAAAACGGAAAATTGCCTAAAATTGCTCTAAGTGCTAAGTTTGCTGTGAAAAGTCCCCTCCCATGCCTCTCGCTTAGGACTCCTTATATATTGGCTCCAATGTCGGTTTACGCTTTTCCCCTTCTGCCCTTAAGCCGCCATAGCATAAAAATGGAGATATTCCATTTTTTTCGATCTTTGTAATTATCTTCAAAATTTCGTATTTAATATTTATCCGCGGAAACTTGACATTTATCTTTCCTCGCGAACCAAGCATAAACCGTCAAGCGGCTTACGGGCTGTTGATTAAGAAATCGTAAGTTGGGCCTCGAGTCATGTCTTAGGTCCCTTTGGGCCGTCTTCCGACTCGAAGCATTTATTACGGCTTCTTTCGATAAAGAACGAACTTTCTGCGGTTTTTACGGTAAAGTTTGATCGATAACTTAGAATGGTGGGGAATCGTGAAATGGGTTCGCTACGGTCTTCGAGAGACAGCATCGAAGGGTAGACGAGAACGCATGGACTAATGTCATATCGACGTTTCGGAAGAGCTCGGTCGCTACGTGGCGACCGAACTTCGGTTCGAGCTCGGTCGCTACGTAGCGACCGAACGGAATGGACGTTCGTTCGCTACGTAGCGACTGAGCCTTGGCTCGAACTTGGTCGCTACGTAGCGACCGAGCGGAGCACGTGTTCGGTCGCTGCGTAGCGATTCTTTTCGAGCTCTTGTCCGATGACTCGCGTTTCCTCCGCAAAGCTTTTCGTAAAGAAGAATATATTTCGAAAAAGTATTTGTCGAAGAAGGTTTCTACATTTTCTTCTTCGGGGATTTGGACGTTAACTTCGTCGCAACCGTTTTCGACCCCAACAGTTAGCCCCCCAGCTCGTTAGAGTCGAGACTCTAGCGGGCGGTTTGACGATTTTGGCAAAACTAGGCGTATTGAACGAAGTTTACTTCAAACTCTGCGGGAGAGAATTCTCGAGAAAGTGTTTATTAAAAAAATATAAAATTTCGAGCCCATACTTCTATAAGTAGTGAGCTCTTGTCATTCATTTGCTCCACACCTTCCTTTCCTCAAACCTCCAAAACCTCTCTAGCTCCAAATCTCTTGTTTTTAACATGTCTTCTTCCCATGGTGACAAGCGAAGTACCGATGTGGAGATGGGCGAGGCCACCTCTCCGGTGCCGATTCCGACTTCTCTGGTCGAAGCGCCGGCTTGCGTTGCCGACCATCTCTCCTTTCGAGAGACATTAGTTCGTCGCCAAGCCGAGAAAGAACAGGTTTGAGCCGGCGCCGAGTTACCGTCCTCTTCTGCACTGGCCGTTGCTCCGGGTCATGGGACCGAGGGCGTAACTCTGCGAGATACGGGAACTCTCGCAGGCTCGGTCATTCCGGATGCTTCGGCTTTACCTGCTGGATCGTCCATGACTCCGATTCTCGTCGAAGATAAGGAGAGGGTTGCTGACTCTATGCCACCTCCTCCGGCCAGGAAGGAGATCGTTCTAGCGCTGCATGCTCCTAGTGTTGTTCCGGTTGCTCAGCCTAAGGGCCGAAAGAGGAAGTTTACCAAGGGCGTTGACGGGGAATCTTCGCAGCAAGGAGACTCGAGCACAGCGTCGGGGCTTCGCGGAAAGGTTTGTCGCTCACTTACTTTCTTGATTGCTACATATTTTTCTAAAAGACAAAGAATCCCTAACTTTCTTCTCGTTTCGCAGTTCATGTCGTTGATCGACGGGATGATCAGCGAGTGCGGTTCTGAGACCAGTCGTCTTGCTGGGGAGTTGTTGGAGCTGCAGGGTAGATGGTCTGAAACCGAGGCCATGCTGATGGCTGTCAAGGTTTCTCACTCCGTGAAAGTGTCGAAACTTGAGGTCGCAATAGGGGAGCTCGAGAGGGATCTCGGGAAGACGGCGAGTTCATTGCTTAAGGATAAGAAAGCCAGGAAGGCCAAATCTTCGGAGGTGCGTCGTCTTCAGCGTCAGATCGAGGGCGATGTAGGATTAGCAAGCCGCGGGATTCGAGAGGCCAAGGACGCTCTTCGTTCTGAGTTTCAAGCTCGCTTGTCGAATATTTCCGCCTTTATGGGCTCTCTCGAATGCATCCGGAACATGGATTTAGCCTTGGCGACGATTGAGGGTGGGATGGCCGTGGTTCAGTTGTTCCAAAGCGAGACTCCTCCGACCTTAGAGGCCGAAGAAGCCCGACTTTCCGGCTGCAAGGGAGATTTGGCAGTCGTGGATGGAGATTTTGATCTCATCCTAGCTGACCTGAAATCCGCGTGATTTCTTCCGACGTATTCAGAAGGCCCGGAGGGGAAAGATCCGGTGCTCGGAGAAGGCGGAGGTGATGCGGCTCCAGGTTTGAATGAAGTGACGGGTGCAGAGGGAGCGTGAGCTCTGAGGATGACTTTGGTTAGATCTCTTGCGGGAGATTTTTTTTATGTTTGATGTTTCGGCCTTAAATGGCCTCATTTCGTGTTTCGGGACTGGCCGTATGTGGCTTTGAATCCCTGCCGCTCTGCGGCTTTTTTTTTTTATGACAAGATGATCGAGTTGCAATTTTCATAAGCTTACGTATGGCGTGGAAGAAGGGTGATGAGTTGTCGTCTCATATCCTTCTTCGATGTGAAATGTTTTGTTCGAGATCTGTTTCGAGAGTTTTTCCGCGAGATATCGACTTCGCGAGATATCTGGAGATGTCGAATATAAACATAGAGGCATGGTTTTGGGATCTCGTATCTTTTGGATATCATGCCTTGAGATGTTAGAGACCAGTGTACTGGGTTTAGGGCAAGACCTAGGTTTACTTTCGGTTTTAAGATTTTATGCGGTGACTAGCCGGCTATCGATTTATCTGTTGCGATTTTAACCTGATTCATACCGTTTTAAAGTCCGCGATAGGTTCTCGGCTTATATGACTTGTTAGATATGAATCGAGCATCTCTCCGGAGACAATTTTTAAGCCAGCCGGAAGTGCTGGACCAAAATTTCGTGTTTCTTTTATAGCGCCATTATCCTTGTGTCGGATGTACGAGAGTCATCTTAGTGAGATGGCTATGTCTGTTTAGGACGTTCAAGAATTCGATGTGATCAGCACCGAACTTGGCGGCAGGTGCCGTCGTTTAGAGTTTTTTGCGCAAGATATGTGTTAAAATGTTCATCATTTTTTTACGGAGTGTCCGTTTTCGTCGTTCGGAAGACGTAACCCTCGAGGCATCTCTTGCGACGTCTCGCGATGCCAAAGGCTGCTTCTTCCTAATGGATGATTTATTTTTGAATATTGAAAATGTTTTGCGGATAAAAGATAATTTGCTTGGTTAAGATATGTTGGAAACATCGAAGGCGCGGTCGGATGTTTTCGAGTTTGAGAGTATACGAGTATACGTATCCACTCCCCCCCCCCCCCCCCCCCCCCCCCCCCCCCGCTTTTTAATGAGGGGGGACAGCTGAATTTGCCTTTCGACAAACTGCCTACGTACTCCTTATGGAGATCAAGCCGTCTCGTAGTTCGGTAATTGTGAGTTGGTTTGTTTAGTGATAGTATTTTTTGAGATGCATCGCGTTCCAGGTCCTTGGAATTTTTATGCCTTGCATGTTGGCTATTTCGTAGGAGCCCGGTCGGACGACTTTTTCGATTTTATAGGGTCCTTCCCAGTTTGCTCCGAGTTTTCCCGCGTTTCGTTCAGTGGTGTTTTGGAAGACTTTGCGAAGGACTAGATCTCCCTGATTAAATCTGCGATTCCGTACGTTGGAATTGTAGTACTTTGCGGCTGCATGTTGGTAATTTTGGATCCGGATGAGCGCTCGATATGGGAACCAAAATTCGCACTGTCGATTTCCGTTTAAATAAGGAAACTAAGAAAACCCTAATTTCCCAGAGGTCCCGGATATCTGCTAATACCACACGCCAAGAAATCAGAACACGAAACAAGAATAGTAATAAAATAAGAAATCGAAAAAGAGAGCAAGATAGTTCTTATTCCGAATCTGCGTTTGAGCGTTTACAACAAGGTAAGTGCCTGGGCTACGAGAGCTGTCGGCGAGATTCCTAGTTCTAAAACCCTAAGACGGTAAAAACCTAATTGAGTCGCAGCTCGAATAACAAAAACGGAAAATTGCCTAAAATTGCTCTAAGTGCTAAGTTTGCTGTGAAAAGTCCCCTCCCATGCCTCTCGCCTAGGACTCCTTATATACTGGCTCCAAGGTCGGTTTACGCTTTTCCCCTTCTGCCCTTAAGCCGCCATGGCATAAAAATGGAAATATTCCATTTTTTCCGATCTTCGTAATTATCTTCAAAATTTCGTATTTATCCGCAGAAACTTGATATTTATCTTTCCTCGCGAACCAAGCGTAAAACGTCATGCGGCTTACGGGCTGTTGGTTAAGAAATCGTAAGTTGGGCCTCGAGTCATGTCTTAGGTCCCTTTGGGCCGTCTTCCGACTCGAAGTGTTTATTACGGCTTCTTTCGATAAAGAACGAACTTTCCGCGGTTTTTACGGTAAAGTTTGATCGATAACTTAGAATGGCGGGGAATCGTGAAATGGGTTCGCTACGGTCTTCGGGAGACAGCGTCGAAGGGTAGATGAGAACGCATGGACTAATGTCGTATCGATGTTTCGGAAGCGACCGAGCGCTCGATCGCTACGTAGCGACTGAACTTCGGTTCGAGCTCGGTCGCTACGTAGTGACCGAGCGAAGCACGTGTTCGGTCGCTGCGTAGCGATCCTTTTCGAGCTCTTTTCCGATGACTCGCGTTTCCTCCGCAAAGCTTTTCGTAAAGAAGAATCTATTTCGAAAAAGTATTTGTCGAAGAAGGTTTCTACGTTTTCTTCTTCGGGGATTTGGACGTTAACTTCGTCGCAACCGTTTTCGACCCCAACAGACACAACCGCCGCTGAACGCGAAATTGTATACATAGAGCTTTTAGAAAGAGGTTAGAGAGATCTATTGCTGGAATGTTTTGCTTCTTTTCGGTATTTCAGAATTGATTTTTCTTTGGTTAGCCGAAATGTATTTTCCAGATGCCCGTATGTCGGACACTAATAGATTTTTTTTTTTTAATCTAGTATATGCTTATTAGTCACGCAATACAATAAGCACACAATTTCTTCTTCTTCTTCATTTTTTTGTTTCTTTATACACAACAACGAGAATTTTGATCAAAAAAGAAAAAGCACAACAAGAAGAATCAAAAATATATACATATATAAAAAAGGTCTGAGCGGATCTTGGCAGCCCAATCTGGCCCATTAACCGTTTGTGTCAACCTCTTTCTTCCCCATCGCAATTAACTGCGCCTGTGCATCGCTCTTCTTCTTCTCCACCAATTACTTTCTCTAGGGTTCTGGGATTTGTCTTCAAAATCTCGGATTGGTTTAATCCTCCTCCTCGATGGATTCGATATCATCGGACGCCGCTAGAGATGGGTCAATCTGCGACGAAGCCATCGTTCTGTCTGTAACTTCTGCACTCGCTAAAGACGCTCTCTCCTATTTCCAATCTGGCAAATTCCACGAGTGTATCGACATTCTGATTCAGCTCAACCACAAGAAACGGAACGATCCCAAGGTCTGCTTTTTTTTTTCTTTTCTTTTTAATGAAAAAGGGGACAAAGATACAAGATGTGATTTGTTAGATCACATAGTTTAGTTTGGTAAAGTTGAATACATGAAGTAAGCAATGAAAATAACACTAAGATGAACTCTTTTTTTTAGTTTAAACCAAAAGTAAGAAAGACACCCACTTGAGCTCTTGATTTGCCTTTGATATTAATCCTCACTCGTTTTTAGATCATAACAAGACTTGTGTTCTCCACTTGTTTACCATGTTCCATATTTTTGTTTAGTTGGCAGTTATTTGCTTGACATCTTTTGTGTATTTAAGTGATAGAGTGTTTTGTTCAATGGGAAGGAAAAAGAAAATTGAAGTAAACTGTTTCTTAAGTCTTTGGGATCCATCATTCAGTTTAGATATCATTTCTCTATGTTTCTTCTTAGATAGTTGACTGACTCAATTGCAAAGTAGAAATGGTCTTTGTAGCTTATCAGACAAAGCCTTCAAATCATGTCTTTTGAATTGTTTCAATTGATTGAGCAGGTTCTTCACAATATTGCAATTGCAGAGTACTTCAAAAATGCTTGCTCTAATTCCAAGAAACTACTCGAAGATCTTAACACTGTCAAGGTAAACTTCTATTTGGGTTCTCTCTACTCGAAGAGGAAAAAGTTATTTACTCTCTTTATGTTAATAATGTCTATAAGATGGTTTCTTCTTCTCTTCCTTTTTTTTTTTTTTTTTATTTCAGAAACAGAGTGAAGAATTTGCAAAAGAACCACTGGAAGCTGTAAACCCTGGATCTAACGTCTCTGTGTCCAAGCATCAGTTTGATAGTACTATAACAACTCTCAACATTGTATGTTCTCAGCAATATTCCCCATGTTTCTTTCTTAGTCTCAGCTATGCCTTCCACATTTGTCAAGGTTAAGTATTGATGATGTTCACTTGTCTTCTGCAGGCAGTTACCTGGTTTCATCTGCATCAGTATGCAAAATGTTTATCCATTCTAGATCCTCTGTTTCTAAATATTGAGCCGCTAGACGAGGTATTCTTTCCATCTCTTCTGTTAATTCCTTCCTACGGGGGCACCCAACTTTATTGCAGCTTATTTGCAGACTATTGCACTTCAAATCTGCTTCTTGATGCTGGATAGTGCGCTGGCTTGTCATGATGCTGTCAAATTTTTGGTAAGTATTGTTTGTACTTCAAATCTGCTTCTTCAGCCAATATCCATGCTTCTTTCTTCTGCTTGCTATTGTTACTTTTAAACATGTTCTAGGCAGAACTTGTTGTTTTGCCTAGTATGAAATGCCATGAGAAATAGGAAATCAGTTTTTTGCAATGCATTGATCAGTTTGTATTGTCATTGCATGGATTCTCTCTGTATATGTTTCGTTTTCTATCTGTATCTGACAAGTAGTTATTTTTACAGGAGGTGTTTGGCCATCTGGACAAATCTTTTGGTGTTGGTTTTGGAACTCATGAGGAAATTGGAAGCACAATGCAACTTTCTTCAAATCAGGTGTCAAAAACATCTTCTCTCCTGAGCAGCTCGGCGGCCTCAGATGCTTTGAAGTCTGATTTAGCAGCTGCTGAAAGTGGTTTGTGTGAGGAAGGTCTAGAGTATGACAATGTTCTAGCGGAAATTGAGGCCGAGAAACGAATGAAGCCAGTTGGCCATATTCCAGCAAACAATCTTCTCAAGACAATAGGAGAAAGGTCCATCTTGACTGTTGATGTGAAGCTTGAGTTGCAGCTTTACAAGGTCCGGTTCTTACTTCTTACGAGAAACGTAAAACTGGCTAAGCGTGAAGTTAAACATGCGATGAACATTGCTCAAAAAAGGGACTCCTCTATGGCTCTCCTCTTGAAATCTCAGCTTGAGTATGCTCATGGGAATCATCGAAAGGCTATAAAGCTTTTGTTGGTCTCCGGTATTCAAAAAGAATTGAGGACTTCAGGAATCTTCAACAACAACCTTGGTTGCATATACTATCAGCTTGGAAAGTATCAAGCCGCCTCTGTGTTATTTTCGAAAGCTCTAAGGAATTGTTCATCACTAAGAAAGGATAATCCGGTGAAGTTGTTTTCTCTCTCACAGGATAAGTCTCTGTTGATCACTTACAACTGCGGTGTGCTTTATTTAGCTTGTGGAAAGCCTCTACTTGCTGCTCAATGCTTCCAGAAGGCAAGCCTAGTTTTCTGCAGACAGCCCCTCCTCTGGCTCCGTATAGCTGAATGCTGTATACTGGCTTTACAAAAGGGTCTTTTGGAAGAGGGAAACACTTCTTCGGATAGATCAGAAATCAGAGTCCATGTGATTGGGAAAGGGAAGTGGAGACAACTTATGATGGAAGAGAATGGATTCGTGGAACTTGGTGGAAGTGCCCAATGGCCAAAGCTTTCATTGCCACTAGCACGGGTGTGTCTCTCGAATAGCATGTACTTGCTCAATGTGTCTCTCATGAATGACTACTCTAAATCAGATCTTGAGTCACCACTATCCGTGATGATAAATGAGACCAAGGAGGCATCATGGTCTGATCATGGGGATGCTGATACCAACTCAGAATTGAAGGAGGCAAAAGGAGGAATGAACCAGGACATAATTCAAAACTCCCTCTCCGCTTACAAGGATATCCGTAGAAGAGAGAATCATTTGCTCAAACAGGCTCTTCTTGCCAATATGGCTTACGTTGAATTGGAGTTGGAGAATCCTATCAAAGCCTTGTCTGCTGCTAATTCACTCCTGCAACTTCCAGATTGTTCAAAGATATATGTTTTCTTAGGCCATATTTACGCAGCGGAGGCTCTCTGCTTGCTCAACAGACCCGGTGAAGCTGGTGCGCATTTATCTGCCTATCTACTCGGACAGGAAGATTTTAAACTACCATTTGCGCAAGAAGACTTTGACCCGTGGCGGATGAACATGAGTTCCGACTGTGAGGAGACATCGGATTGTTCCACAGGAAATGCCCGGGATTCACTCAAGCCAGAAGAAGCTCGTGGAGCACTTTTTGCAAACCTTGCCGCCCTCTTTGCAACACAAGGGCATTATGACCAGGCCAGACCTTTCATTCAACACGCTTTAGCTCTCCTACCGAGCAATGTACAAGCTACGATTACAGCGGTCTACATCGATCTCATGGTGGGTAGGTCGCAAGATGCCGTTGCTCGGTTAAAACAGTGTACCCGTGTGAGCTTTGTCCCTGGCAGATTGGAAGTGAGAGCCTCGTAATTGGTTTGTACTCTGTTCTTTAAAACCAAGCTTTAGAAATTAGTTCCTTCTATAAATATCGGAGAAATATTCTCCTTTTTTTTTACTTGTATTGGTGCTGTGAGATGATGTTTGCATTCTTCACTTAGATTTGGGTCGTCGAGGTGTTTTATTGGTTACTTGTTTATGGACAACAGACTGGGAGAACTGAACACAGTTTTTTTTTTGTAATTTGTTTCAGAGCAGACTCTTTTCAATTCATTTTTTTTCCCCTTTTGGTTTTTTTTCGTTTTACATACTCTTAACACTTTTTATTTCTTGGAGTTCCCTTCTTCCACAACTTAACATATATATATAGTACACTTTTAATATGGATATTTATTAAATGAAGTTTCTACTAATATGATTTTATGATTATTTGCATATTTGTGTAACAAAAGTTTACACCAACGAATTTTTTTTTTTAATGTGGGATAATTTCAATAATTTATAATCATTTAAAAAACAATGAAGATATCAAAATTAAAATATTAACTTTTCAATATATGTTCAATGCAAATATCAAAATATAAGTATACATTTTCATATCACGTATAGTTTAATTTAAACGATATGAAATATATATATTATATATTAACATAAAAACCTATTAAAATAAAATTATTTCTTCATATGGTCTTATAATAATTGTATCTTAATATAGAAAAAAAATTTAAACCTTGATCATAAAAGTTTATGTGAGACTTTTAACAGTTTTAGTAATTTATACTCGTTTGAAAAATTCAAAATACAACATATACAAAAAAAAAATCTAGATTTTTATTATATGATTAATATAATTATGTAATTTATTTTAATAATAAAGAAATAAACAAAAATGATAAAAAGTATACAAATTGTTATCAAATCTTTATTGTTTAAAATCATTAATTGCTATATATATTTTTTAATCACATTAGGTAATTCCGTAAGTTTTATTTAAGGAAAGTCTGCGAAACAATAAAGATTTGATACATGCGACCAACTATAGCCAGCGAAATATTATTTTACTAGAGGGTATAAAATGTTAGACTATAGTTTATATAAAGTGCTCTAGAATTCTTTGAAATAGGATTTAGAAGGTATACACAAGTATCACATAGGATGAGGTTTTTTTAATATTTACAGAATTCAGGTTATAACTTTTTAAAAGATCCTCAATTAATATATTGGGGATGTTGTAGATAACGACTATTATTCTTCTCCTCCCTCTTTGAGCGAGACAACTCTCTCCGCATCTTCTTCCCTTTTGTCTTAATTCTATCTTTTAAAGGGAAAGAAATCATGGGGAAGAGATGAGATGTTTTGTTTTCTGATTGATAGATATGATCTATGTTACATGGAAACGGAAGCGGGTATGTGGAAGCGGAAGCATATAGAAGCGCATAAGCGAATTTTTTAAAAATATTAGGAAGCAGATACGTATTGAAAGCGTATATATAAAATAGATATATATATATATATATTTATATATATTAAAATATAAGAAGATTTTATAAAATTTAAAACTAAAAACTATATGATTTAAACTTAAAATTAAGCATTTATTCATTTATAATCAACATTATAATGAGACACTTTGCTCACTTCTCAGCGCGCCACGTAAGCGTTTTGTAGGTCCCACTTTTAAAAAATGTGAAAAAGATTCATGGTTGGAACCCGGATTATTAAGATATAAACACCAACATTTATACCTACATTATAATGAGACATTTTGCTCACTTCTCAGCGCGCCACGTAATCTTTTTGTAGGCCCCACTTTTAAAAAGTGTGAAAAATGTTCATGGTTCGAACCCGGGTAATTAAGATATAAACACCAACATTTATACCACTAGACTAAAGGATACTTTGTACATTGATAACCGAAACTAATATATATTTATGAAGGTCGGAAGCCCTTACTTTCTTCGGCTTCCTCCGAGGGCCCTACAAGTATATTGTGGGTTTCATTTTTAAATGAGATTCATCACATTATATGAAAAAAACTCAAGTTTGCAACAATTATAGTTTTCCCATATTTTGTAATCTATTTTTTCACCGGTGAACTCTTCATCTCCGCATCTTAAATCGCTTGATCATAAATGTTCCTGCTTTGTAGCCTCTCTGTAAACCCTATATATATTATTCTCATCTTTGATGAACCCAATCTGCATCTCCACAAAACTCATTGATTCCTCTTAGCTTTAACCATCTTCTAGAAAATGTTTCTCTCTGCCTCTCCAGTTCCTCAAACTGGCGTCCCCGGTGTCAATCACTCAATCTTCGAGTCTCTCCGTCTTAGTCGTAGTAGTTAGAGCATAGCATCTGGCCTCCTCCCCTTTGGGATTCCCTGAACTTCAAGAAAGAGTGAGTTTATGGAATCACGGTTCTCTTCCTTGACGAAAAGGTAAGTTAATCTTTGATCTATCACACTTATTTAACATAATTATTTTTAATTGATTTTCTAATTTTTTGTTGAATAATATTATTTGCAGATTCCGTGATTCATGATTTTATTCCCGCCGGACGTGCTAATCATTACAGGCCATCTTTGAAAGTCGGTTCTATTGTGAAAGTCGATCGTTTTGAGGTTGCTAGGTGCTCAAACATGTACAAGATAACTGATCATCCATTCCTAATTTGTTTCATCTCACCAACTCTAACTGATGAAGTCATCACAAGTGCTCCTGAGATCAATCTCCAGTCATATGATTAGACTGTTTCGACAATCTCCAAGTGATTGCGAACACAAACCTAGAACTCACAGGTATATTATCATATTGCATATGGGTTTATATTATATTTCGATATCATAACTGCTATTTAAACTCTCAGATGTGGTTGGGCAAATCCATTATGTCCAGGGCTCTGACCTCAACAAGGAAACAACTAAAATCGTTATACGTCTCTTCATTGATCCGTAAGAAATAATCAACACACAATTCCCTTTATATTACTGTCTATATTGTGGTAACATCAATAATCAAAAATATTTTCTACCCAAGATCAGTGGTCGTGTATTTATCTCCGTTACTTGTCAAACTATTTTACACAAATCTTTATTTTACAGCTTATAAGAAACCATAACAACCTAAACAATCAAAACACCAAAAACTTGAATTAAAAAAAAACGGATTATTAATGATCACCTCTCTTTCTTTTCTAATCTAACAAATAAACTTCAAAAGAAATATACCAAACCAATCACCTCAACTAAAAATCAACGACACATACATCGAGTCAACTAAACAAATACCAACTACGCGGCCAGCTATTTAACAATTTACAAACTTACTTTCGCAAATTCTTACGAAGAAGACGATGACGACATCCAAGATCAGTGAAATTACCTAAACAAAAAAGTAGAGTAAATTATCAACTCTGATAAATACAACTAACAATGATTTTTGTTTACATATTACCCATCAAATAAAAGAGAAACAAACACAACCACACTAGGAGATACAAAAGACAATTCCGAAGACACAAAGCCGGCAACAACATCTCCATCTGCTTACTCCTCTTGTTTTATGAAAATAGCTTACATGCCCAATGTCAACAAGCCAATGCTATTGTCTTCTTATAAGAAATACATAAATTCGTTTAAAACCCATTAAAGCCCAAATACTTAGAATTGTCACTCATTTTATAGTTATTTCTACAAGTCTTCATGTATTTGTTTTAAAGGTCCGGTAAAAATTATTACTTAATACACACAACTTACACAACTAAACTGGAGAAAAATATACATAAACAAAAGGTACTCTCAGGTAATATAATTTATGTACTCTCAACAGTACAAGAAACAAATTAAAAAGACAAACAAACAATAAGTCTCAGTGACACATCAAACAACACCACAAACTATATCAATCACATTACTAACACAGTTTAGTCCTTCATAAATGGAGAACAATGCAAACAGCTCATCATCACAACTCTAACCCTATGACAATAGAAAACTTGAAAAACAATGATCAACCCAGAACGCAAAATTCACAACTACAATAACCCTAGCAAATATTGAGATGAAACAAGAACTCTGTCCACAACTCCGCGCTTACGCGGAGGCAATGCCCCTAGTAATTTTAAAATGATTTCATATTAAAACTGTTAAAACACACATAATTAAGTTTAAAAGAAATTATTATATATATTAATTATTTTAAATACTTCATAAATAATTGACACAATACAGTTGAATCTAGTCTCTAAGGCCATCTCCAACCCAACTTCAAAACACTATTTTAGTGTGATTTTGACACTTAAACTTTTTCCAACCCAACTGCAAAAATCACACCATTTTAGTGTCACACTATAATTTTACACCAAATTTGGTGTGACACTATTGACTACACTATAACACTATTCACTCCACTAAAACACTATTCACTTATTTTATTAATAAATTGTACAATTAAATAAATGACAAATAAAAAGTTAAATACATATAATATTATAAAATAACTTTTAGTGTGAAATTTAGTGTTGTGGTTGGAGAAGAATATTTTTTTAGTGTTGAAACTACACCAAAATAGTGTAGTTTTGACACTAAAATAATGTTATGGGTTGGAGATGCTCTAAGACAATATGGATATGAACATCTTCCGTAACATTAAGTGCAACTTTCCTTTCTTTGGAATGCACTTATTTCTTTTCCTTTAAGTCATAAATTTGCTCTTCAAGTTTATTTATCTTTTTTTATCTCCAAGCTACTCTCTTGCTCTCCAAGTGTATACGACTCCAGTTCAGCAACTTGATTCCACGTGGTCTTCACTACTCAGCACGACGTCTGCTTCAGCAAACTATGTCAGCGACTACTTCATGGCGAACATCTTGCATCTTTACACTCCTCATGGATAGCCGGAGTCTTACAAATCACTCTTTAATAGAAGTTAACGAAGGTTTGTGGCTACGATTAATATCATTTCAACATACTCAAACATGTTATACCCTCCGCGAACGATATAACGCAATCACATAAATATATGCATCAAAAACATGTTATATACCCACAAGCCTAGGCCCAAACGATATATAATATCTCTCACATGTGCATCAATCATAATCATCATAATATCTCTCGGGAAGTTCCGAGTCTCTTACCTCTATCTCACGGTAATTCAGTTCAGTTCATGGAATGTCCCAAGCTTAAGTTCACAAGAGAATACTACAGCTAATGTAACATCGTCTTTTTTATAAAAAAAATCTCTCTCCTTCGTTTTCTTATGTAAGAAATTTATTTGGATCAAATAATATAAACATTGTTATATATGCGAAAACGTAATACAAAAACAGATGAATAAACTTAACAAATAAACGACATAAAAAGTTTAGCATGGTTTATCGAATAGATCTATCCATGGGCAAAGAAATCTCGATACTTGGAAACCATTTCGAATTTCAAAATCAAAAAAGTAAAAGTAACAAAAGGAGGATATAAGTCTTAGAAAGAGTGTTCATGTAGGCGAAAATAATCGGCCAATGAAAAACTATATTTTTGTCATGTCACCTCCTCTATTTGTTTTTACAAAATGATCATTTAACTTTTTACTTAAACAATTATAACCGAAAATAGTTTTTTAGTGGAATATATTATTTATATAAATATAATTATATTTTTTATTTACAGAATAGTTTGTAAAGAAATATTTAGTGTAAATAATATCATAATTTTATAAAATACTAAAATAAATTGGGTTGGTTTTCAACTTTCACAAATAAAAAGTATTATTTGTAAACTTAGAAAAAAAGTATTATTTGTAAACTTATAAAAGAATATATCAAGAATATTTTTTTCAACGAGAGAAAATAGAAAAATACATCGGAGACAAATCCATCTCTATTATGAAATTCCTCTATTTTAGAGAAAAAAAATAAAGGAATACATTGGAGATGGTCTAAGGCATTGGCGACGTAAATGATCGGCGTTGAGATTTCAGCTTTTCTGATTCTTATTATTCTAATGTTTCAGTATAATTTGAATATTCCCTTTGCTTTATAATATAATTGTTTAAAAGTATTTTTTGTTTCACTATATAATTTTTTTTTTATATTTCAATGTAACTTTATACTTATTGGATATTGTGTGGCCAATTAAATTATGTAAATTATTGTGTAATTGATTAAATTTATATATTAAATGACAGTTTTATAAATTAATAACTTTTAAATATTATAGATTTTAATTAAAACTGGAGGATATAAGCCTCATATTAGAGTGTCCACGTAGGCGAAAATAAACGGCCAATGAGAAACTATATTTTTGCCATGTCACATCCTCTATTTGTTTTTACAAAATGATCATTTAACTTCTTGCTTAAACAATTATAACTGAAAATATTTTTTTAGTGAAATATATTATTTATATAAATATAATTATATTATTTATTTACATAATAGTTTGTAAAGAAATATTTAGTGTGAATAATATCATAATTTTATAAAATACTAAAATAAATTGGACTGGTTTTCAACTTTCACAAATAAAAAATATTATTCGTAAACTTAGAAAAGAATATATCAAGAATATTCTTTTTTAGGAGAGATAATAGAAAAATACATCGGAGACAAATCCATCTCTATTATGAAACTCATCTATTTTAGAGAAATAAATAGAGGAATACATTGGAGATGGTCTAAGGCATGGCCGACGTAAATGATCGACGTTGAGATTTCAGCTTTTTTGATTCTTACTATTCTAATGTTTCAATATAATTTGAATATTCCTTTTGTTTTATAATATAATGGTTTAAAAGTATTCTTTGTTTCACTGTATAAATTATTTTTATATTTCAATGTAACTTTATATTTATTGGATATTGTGTGGCCAATTAAATTATGCAAATTACTATGTAATTGATTAAATTTATATATTAAATGACAGTTTTCTAAAGTAATAATTTTTAAATATTACAGATTTTAATTAAAACTGATTATATTTTGAAACAGATAGAATAATCTATAAACTAACTCTATATAGATATGAGGACAAAATTGTAAAGTGGTCTCACCTTGAATTTTTTTCATTCTGTGCATTCTTAATTGGAAGAAGATAATCAACATCTAATATTATGTTACTCTCAGTATTTTAGAAATGGTCGAACCGTAAACCAATTAAGGATGATGTAAGGAAAACATGAAGATGTATTTCAAGTTATCACAAATATAGAATCAATTGACAACAACTTAATTATGTCTAGCGTAGGACAATAGAGAAGAGTTTTCATACCTTCTAACATTATAATATTTCACTATATTAGTGGCTAAATCAGTTTTCTCTAGCACAAATACTCACTCCATTATTGGAGTTTAAGCTTTTCTATCTGATGATATTAGTAGTTTGATCCAAAAAAAAGAAACGGTCGAACTGTATGTTGTAATTGGAGAAAGAAAACAAATAAAAATCAACCGAAGACTTTTAAGGTATATGGAACAAAAATTGAAAATAGCAATTCTCTGCAATTAAAGAATAAGACAATAAAATTGTAAAAATAAAAAATAAAACAAAAAATATACACAGAAAGAAAGATTTAGTAAAATAAAATCATACTATAATTTCCATAATTGATAGTGCTCAGTTACACTAAAAAATTCTAAATTTACAACATATACAGTTTTATTTACATCTTTAAACCTATTATCTAATTAAAATGATTCTAAAAAAAGTGCCAGCATGAAAAGTTAGAAAATATACGATAAAATATAATACATAACGTTAAAAATACATTATCACTGATCACTAAAAAATCATGTTAGTAGTAATAAAAATGAAATGACAACACATTTATTAAAACCATAGAACGGCACTCAACAAGGTGTTATTAAATATACAAACTACAAATTAAATATGCTCACCGCAAACACACATAAAAATGAGACAACATATTTGGATATATTTAAATAAATAATTTTAAATATATTATATTCTTGATAATTTTAAAATTACTTAAAAAGAATCTAAATTATTAAAAAATCAATATACAAATAAAATTAAAGCAATATTTTGTAACGTCAAAACAATAAATGAATACAAATTATATTATGTTAATAAAATAGATTTTAGATTTTAAAGACTTCTAATTCATGTAATATTACAAAATTCAAAATTTGTTTATTACAATTAATATTTTACCATTAGATATATTAAAATAATATTCTACATCGATATTCAATTGTCAGTTTTCAACTATTACAAGTAAAAAAATATTATTAAGTACGCTTTTTTTTCGAAAAGGAGATTTTATATTTTAAGTAGGTTATTGGAGTATTTTTTTCTTTTCGTGAATTTATTCGAGATGAGATTCCGATCTTTTAAACTAAGATAATTTATGTTCTATACATAATTATATTTTTTGTTACATAATTCTAAAATCTCGGACTTGGTTCTTCATATTTTATTAGTTAATTGTGTTACATATAATAGAAATAGTTACTTCAAACTAAAAATATTAAAAAAAAATGATAAATGTAACAAATTTAAATATATTATCCGCGGAGAAAAGATCCGGTACAATTAATGTTTCAAAAACACTAGCAACAGGATGGAAAATACTGTACTTGTCATAATTGTTAAACATATACACGTACGTATACCTTCTCTAAGGACTGGGATAAAAATTGGAAGATTCTGTAATGAAATTTGTCTACAAAAGATAGAGCCCATTTCTTTTAAAGTGAAAAAGAAGACGTCTAGATGCATATAAAATTAGTTTGAAATGATAAAGACAATCTATAAAAAGATGATTAAAAAGAGAGTATAAAGGTTTTTTTTGTTGGACTGCATTTGCTAAAATTAGCATATTTAAACGCGTCTCTCTCTCCAAATTCGAAATATATAAACTCATCGAGTATCTATTAGTTGCAGAATCAAAACAGAAAGAATGTGCGAGAAAAGAGAGGAAAGCATTACGTTGGCCATCGACAGAGACAAAGAGAGCCAGAACGCTTTAAAATGGACAGTCGACAACCTTGTTAGCAAAGGACAGACTCTTACTCTTCTTCATGTCAAACTCAAACAATCATCTTCGCTTCCTTCGGGTACGTCACCATCTTTCTTTCTTTTTTTTTTCCAAATGCAAAATTACTTTGATTGATTTTGTTGTTTGTTAATGCAGGGAATAAGTCAAGCGATGATGGCGCAGAATTGTTTCTTCCATTCCGCTGCTTCTGTGCTAGAAAAGATGTGCGTTTTCGTTGCATCTTATCTCTTCTTTCAAACAATCTTATTCATTTGACCGACTCTTGTAACAGGTCCTCTGCCAAGACGTGATTGTGGAGGACATGAGTGCGGCTAAAGGAATACTTGACTTTGTGCAGAAGAATGCAGTCGAGACGCTAGTAGTCGGTGCATCCAAGATGACTCTTTTAAGGTAAATAGGCAACTGCTTTCTCCCATTTTAGACAAGACATGAGCATACTTATATACATTACTTTTGTTGGTAGAAGGTTCAAAGCACCAGATGTTTCAAGCACTGTCATAAAAAAGGCACCTAGTTTTTGTACAGTATATTCAATCTCTAAAGGAAAAATCTCTTCCATGAAATCATCGACATCTTCACTTCCGAGTTCCACTATGCGGCAGCGTGTACAAACTCAAAAGAGCAATATGAATAGTATATATTACCCCTTTTAAATTTTTTTCTAACATCTCTTTTGTTACCCTTATTGATTAAATGGCTTTCATGTCCCAGTTCAAAGGAGGCAAAGTACAATGCAACGAACACATGACGAGATCGAGATCAAGTACGCTGGTTACCTATGTAACATGTTTCATTCGTTCCCATAAAAAATAAGTTTTAAAACTTATGAAAACCACCAATGTTGATTAGGTCTCCCTTTACGAGAAGAGGATACGAAGGCACATACCAGGCCTCGATGATGGACTCCGATATATCGTTTGTGAGTAGTGGAAGACCTAGCGTGGATCTTATGTTCCCTTCCTTTCATGACCATGTCGACGTTCCGCGCCTCTCACTCAACTCTGAATATGAAGAAAATCGAATTAGTATTGCGACATCTTGCTCGTCAGATAAGCAGTCCATAGATATTGGTTCTTCATATGCAGCATTTTCATCAAGCTCCCTTGGAAGTGGGAGACAATCATGTTCACTATCGAGCCAGGTTAGCTTACTTTCACCACTGATTGCACATGATAAAGTTTTTTTTCATTTGTTTAAACTAAAATCTGACAGGATGAGATGGAAGCCGAGATGAGAAGGTTGAAAATGGAGCTAAAGTATACAATGGACATGTATAACACTGCCTGCAAGGAAGCAATTTCTGCCAAAAAGGCGGTATGTTCGAGTTTTGAACGATAAATAAATAAAATAATAATTTCTAGTCAGATAGGCGCACGCAACTCATATATGTATAATCAAAATCCGATTCATCTACAATCAGGCTACTGAGTTACACAAGTGGAAAGCAGATAAGGAACTGAAATTAGAAGAGGTAAGACTTGCCAAGGAAACAGCGATGCAAATGGCGGAGAGTGAGAAAGAAAAGAGTAGAGCTGCTATGGAAACTGCAATGGCATCCCACAGAATAGCAGAATTTGAAGCTCAAAAGAGAAAGCATATTCAAACCGCAGAGGAAAAGAAGAGGGCGACGAGTTCTTTGGCGAAAACTGATTTAAGATACAGGAAATACATAATCGAGGAGATTGAAGAAGCCACAGAAGATTTCTCTCCCAGTCGCAAGATTGGAGAAGGAGGTTATGGACCTGTTTACAAGGGATCACTAGATTACACACAAGTGGCAATAAAAGTTCTAAGACCAGACGCGGCACAAGGAAGGTCTCAGTTCCAGCAAGAGGTTGAAGTACTAACCTGTATGAGACATCCGAACATGGTTCTCTTACTTGGAGCCTGTCCGGAATACGGATGTTTAGTCTACGAATACATGGCAAATGGTAGCTTAGAAGACTGTCTGTTCAGACGAGGAAACTCTCCAATTCTTTCTTGGCAGCTAAGATTTCGCATAGCAGCTGAAATTGCAACCGGTCTGCATTTCCTCCACCAGATGAAACCGGAGCCTTTGGTTCACCGTGACCTTAAACCGGGAAACATTTTACTTGACAAGCATTTCGTCAGCAAGATTTCTGATGTTGGCTTGGCAAGGCTAGTCCCTCCATCGGTTGCAGACACCGTAACACAATATAGAATGACGTCAACAGCCGGAACATTCTGTTATATAGATCCAGAATACCAGCAGACCGGCATGCTGGGGACTAAATCAGACATCTACTCGTTCGGGATTATGCTTTTGCAAATACTTACAGCTAAGCCACCAATGGGTTTGACACACCATGTTGAGAAAGCAATCCAAAACGGAAAATTCGCCGAGATGTTAGACCCTATTGTTCCTGACTGGCCAGTCGAAGAGGCCTTGGTTGCAGCCAAACTTGCTCTAAAATGTGCAGAATTAAGACGCAAAGACAGGCCTGACTTGGGTCACGCTGTTTTGCCTGAGCTTAACAGACTGAGAGCACTAGCCGAAGAAATCATGCCATCTGTTAACTTTGGCAGAAGCCTTCGACCTTCACCGAATACTACTACGAACCGGAATAACTGCCACATACAGCGTCCAGTTGCCACAACTTCACTATATGTATGAGTCCATTAAAGTGTTTTAGCAGATTTTAAACATTGCTTGGTTAGTAAGCCATATTTTCACTTTGCAGGATATTATGAGTGATCCACAGCTACAATAAGGATCCGATAGCTCTGGTTTCCAAAAATAATCTACATACTGAAGAGGAAAATCCAAGTCGAAAACATTGAAAGACGAACATATACATCTCGAGAATTGTTTCTACCCATAGCGGCGTATTCTGTACATTTCAACAGAGTAATCTATTTATATATGTTGGTTTTTAGAGTTCCTACCATGTTGCCCCTGTATACTTCATAATCTATACTAACTTTGATTGTTGTAAATGAAAACAGCTTGTTCTTAGCAACACACAATAGCTTTTATAATGTTTGAATGTCTTCCACCACTCTGGACGTCAGAGATATCTTCTCATTTTGTGTGGTCAGATATCTCATATTAATTGAAAAGTATTACAACAATTTTTTTTAGCCACATATCATCATTAAAATTTTTTAGAATCTTTAGAAAATAGGTTGGTCAATCTAAACATATATTATACTTTTTATTAAATTAACTATCAAATTAATTAATAGTGTATAAAATAATATTTTATATTCTTTCCTTAAATAAAAGCTACGAATTAACTAATATGATATATGATAATTAATGATTATGAATAATAAATATTTGATAACAATTTTTATATCATCCCTCTTTATTGTTTAACTTTATATTATTTAAAAAAATTAAACAATCACATTAACCATATAATAAAATATTTAAATTTTTTTTATATGTTATATTTTAAATTTTTTTAAACGATTATAAATTACTAAAAATGGTTAAAATCTCATATCAAAAAATTTGTGATCAGTAGTTTAACATTTTCTTTATAACAAGATACAAATGATTATAAAATCATATTGAATATGAAATCTTATTTAATAGATATTCATATTAAACATATATACATAAAGTCATATGAATATATACATGTCTATTTTAATGTCATTTAAATTAAACTATATACCGTATAAAAATACATAAATTTGCATTGAAAAAATATTGAGATCTTCGTATTTTAATTTGAAATTTGCATTGAAAATTTCTCATATAAAAAAAGTTGTGATTAATGGTTTACATTTTTTGTTACATCAAATAAACATCTCGATTGAATTGAATTGTGCTTTTGCTCGACATTATATTCTTCAAATATTACATCTCGATTTGACTCCAAAGTCTAATTCATTGTAACAGGAGATGGCAGAGTAGCACTTAGTATTTGCAAAACTAGGATTAATCCGAGATTGTATAAAACATGACATGATTGCAATAAAAATGGAGATTCTTCTAGAAGAGAAGGTACCAAAGAAGATGTCATCGCCACCTACGAGACGCAATAATCATAAGCTCATGCAGATGTCCATATTAGACAAAAACGACAAAAGTGCTACCTTCACAAGTACGAATGATACTAATGGGACTGTGGGAGGAGCCTGCAGGTAGGGCAATACCATTTCCCTTTGAATCTGGTTTCGGGGGTGAGGCCAACGCATGTATAGTGAAACCATTCACCTCCTTGACACTATGGAAAGGGAAAAACGATTACATGGTTTTGTAGTAACCAAACATGAAATGGAAAATAAGATGGTAACAGAGCAGACTCACATTCTCATTGTCACAGGCAATCATGTCCCCAAAGGACACCTGAACAAAATAAAATAAAAATAACAAGCGTTAATCAAAGACCACAACAACCTAAAGCATCTTGCAGAATTTATATATATATATTCAGGACCTGATGGCAGACACAGTAGGTCGGTTCGTTAGGATCGATAGGCTGCTCATCAATAGGGGTGAAGTCTTTCCGATGGCTTCCTGGAGGAGGCATGAGCTCGAAGTCCCTGTCACGATCCCACTCTCTATCTCTGTAATCAATCTTCTTAGGCTGAGGTGTGCCATAAAAAGACTTGCGCTTTTCCTGCTTAGGAACTATAGGTAGTGGAGGAAGAACAGAGGGCTCGTCGGTTGGAATCTTCCCCTCTGATAGAAAAAATAACATATTAGAAATAAAGAGGACCCCCACGACAATGAACAGGTTTAGCTATGATTTGAGGGTTTAAGTGGTCTCTATAGCTTAAAACAAAATTGCAGTGCCTTGAGGTTGATCTAGAAGAAGTTTACAAGAGAGGGTAATAAAATAAAGAGCCCGAACAAGATGAATACACAGATTCCAACACTTGGCCTAGCTCCTTAATTCATTTGGTTATCTAGACAATAATCAACGTGAGAAAAAAAAAAAACAGGACTGTAATTACCAACCGACAATTCTCAATCAATCAATCCAGGTCAGATTGACTCACAAACTAGGAATAAACTGAGCGTGTAGCCATTAGAATATGAAAAGACATAGTTTTCTAATCGATTATCCTTGAGAAGACAGTAGTAATTAGAGATTACATACCTTGCTTCAAATCTTCAGAAAAATTATTGAGATCTTCATCAAGTCGTTTTAAGTGACTATCAATCTGAAACCGGAGTAAGTATACATGATGATAGTGTACTTGTGAGAGACAATAAATCATGGAGCTTACAAGATCATAGGCTTGGCGGGCCAATAAGACCTTCTCCGTACACAAACTTAAAGCATTTTCCTGGCTGGACTCAATCTCTTTACGCATTTTGTCAATGGTTTCGTCGTCATCAAGACCAGTGTTGTAATGATTATTATTGCCACTGCCCTTCTTGGAGGCAAGCCCTAAGCAATACTTGGTTTGCTGCCTCGTCTGGTTTATGAGCGCTTCAAAAAACAAGAGACAATCATCAATCAAACAAAACACACACTAAGGGTTTATCGATCTTTTACATTGAGATCTCTCGTCCAGTTCGCGAACTGTATTTAGCAATCTCTGAAGCTCCGCAGGGAAAGTGCTGGCATCTACACGACAAAAAATGAAATAAAATTGAAGCCCTAAATCGAAACAACGAATCAGAAAAAATAGGAGAGGGTGGATCGATCTTACACTCGAGGTAATCATCAACGTAAACTCCAGTTCGCGCTATTGCCATCTTTTGGAATCAGACCCACACACAAACAAACAAACAAAAAACCTAAATCACAAAACCTCTTCACTTTGCCTGTTCTTCTTATTTATTTCCCCTAGCAATCGAACGAACAGAGAGCACAAGAAACACGAATGAACCCAAAACTACACACCCTTGAATCCTAACCTTTCCTTCTCCAAAGCTCCCCCCGCTCCCGTTTCCAATTCGGGGTAAATCTGATCTACCCCCGCAAACTCTTCTAATTTTCTTATATGACCCTCTTCGGAAGTGTCTTTTTATGTAAATTCCTCATAAACCATTTTAGTATTCATCTTATCTCTTATATATTAAACATAAGTCACAATGTGACTTTTTTTTTTTTTAATGGACCTAATTATTTCTATAAAATCATGTTACATTTAATCTCTAATTTTATCATTTAAATTTTGGGCATACCAGAAATTTTTATTGAGCTATCAATAATTAGATTTAAACAATAGATGATCCATTGGATTTATAGATAGTATAAATTAAATAGATATAATTTAATATTGTAATTCTATACCTCTGATGTTAATTATTTAAATATTTGTCGATGTTAACTTTTAAAATTATAAAAAAAAAATTTTAAATAAAAAAAATCATATTATCTAACAATGATTAATCTTTACTACCTTAAACCAATGAAAACAAAATTTAAATTATATAGTTTATTTTAAAAATTAAACCAAAACTTAATGTTTAATTATTTACTCGATAATATAAATCTATGAAACGAAAAGTTTAATTTTTTAAAAATTTTCTAAATTTGTGAAATGTTACTATATTTTTCAATATGACAATAAAATTTTTTTTACTAATCTTTATATATATAGTTATGATTTTAATTGAAATAATAATCCAAAAATATATATATAGAAGAAGATACAAATACATGTGAAAGTTTGAAACAATCTATTCAATAAAAAAAAATATACCGTAAACTTATTATGTTTTAAAAATTGATAAACACATATATATTATAATATATATTAATTTAGAATTGAAAACAAAAATCCGTGCGGTTGTGCGGATCGAGATCTAGTTTATTTTAAAATACAACGCATGTTTTTTTATCAATACAACACATGGTTAATGATCATAAATTTTTGGGTGCAGATCCCGTTAGAATTTTGCAGTTAGATGTGTTTGGAAGATGGTAGAAATATTATAATAGGTGCTCAACTCAATATGTCCTTACTGGCCAAAAGTTATTCTCGTTAGCCATGTCCAATTCTTACTGACCTTATTATTATTATTATTATTATTCTATTAAATAGTCATTTTTATGTTTTCTTTTAACAAAAATAACTCTCAAAAAAGAAAATGACCAAAATAATCCATTTTTATTTTGAAATTTTTAAGATTTATTTTTTATTTTTTAAAATTTGAAACCCTATCATCAAACTCCTACCCCTTAACTCTAAATGTTAAGTCTAGATTAGTTAACCTTAAGATAAAAATACATTTTTACACTTTAATAAAATTTATTTTGATCATTTTCTTCATTGGAAGCTATTTTGTGACAAAAACTTAAAAATAGCTATCCTAGAGAATTTCTCTTATTAATATCATTATTATTATTATTATTATTATTATTATTTTATTTTTGGTATTTTTTCATATAACCAACTTTTTCTTCTAACAATTTATTTTTCTTTATCGTACTGTTTTTTTATTCAATAGTTTTCTTATTTTGCTACAAAAAAATACAAATAATTTTAAATATATTTCACTTTAATTTTTTATTTATATATTTAATAATATTTATAAAAAATAAAATAGTAAAATAAATGATTTGTTGTATTTCAATCATCAATTACTTTAAACAAATAAATCTAATAAATCATTTACATAGTTCTTATTAAAGTCATTGCTCAAGCACTACCAATGTATGTCAAGTTTTCTGTTTTCTTTTGAAATTTGCCAAAAATTAACAAGTACCATTGCAAGGTTTTGGTGGAGCTCGAATCCACCAAACAGAGAGATAAACTAGGCAAAATAGGAAAATTATGATGTCCAAAAGAAGAAAGGAGAATTGGTTTCATATAGATCATGAATTTAATCTGGCATATTATTAGCCAAACAATTGTAGCAACCGATACAATTCCCAAATTCTCTTCTAGCGAGAGTTCTTTGAGAAAAATACCATCGTACATGTTCAATTTTACGTGCAACAGGCATGTATCATATTCCTACATATGGACTAGCTTGATGGAAGCAAAGCCCTTACTATCATTAGGGATAAGACGAGTGGTACATTCATGATATCAAATTCAGGTCTGGGATGATCCATGGATCCTTACAACTCTGGCTAGGCCCACTATGCCAGCTGTCCCGGTGGTGCACCCACAAATGATGGCATCTGATTTTTCCAAGGGTACACCAAACTGTGGAATGTCAGGATGTCAGAGCAATTTGTAGCTCCAAAGGATATTCTCCTTATTCGAAGCTTGGACATTAGTCAAGCGTATAGTGATGATAAATATAGTTGGAGTTATATGAAGAGTGGGTTGTACACAGTGAAATCTAGATATTGGATGGCAAGAAATATAATGTATCAATTCTCCAAGGAAGTGGTATATGACCCTAGTATAACTAAGCTTCAAGCTTATGCCTAGAAGATCAAGGTGTCAAAAAAGATGCAACATTTGATTTGGGAAATGGCTTCAGACTATCTGGCAGTAACAGAAAATTTGACACGACGTCATATGCGTTTTGATAATCACTTTCGAAGATGTGGAGAAGATGATGAATCAGTTAACCATGCTCTATTTGAATGTCCTCATGCTTTGTTAACATGGGAATTAGCTTCCATACCATCGTGTCTTGATACCTTCCCAATATCAAGCGTTTACACGAATCTGGACTACCTCTTTTGGAGGAAGAGTGATATAGAAGATCTGAATCTAGACAGAGACACATATCCATGGATTATCTGGTACCTATGGAAAGCAAGAAATGATAAGTTATTAAAAGGAATAACATGTGAGGTAGAGGAACTAATCAGACATGCCCAGAGTGAATGTAATGAACCTCGAGGGGAACCAAAAGTCAAGTGATGATGAAGATCCACCACACGATACTAGTTTAATGGTGATCAGTCCCCGGAAATGGTGCCAAATTTGATGTGCTCAAATTACCCCCAAGAGAAACTCTCTCCAATAATAGCTCGATTGTAATATTTGAGGATCGTATCCACAGAAACTTGATATCTGACACAATAGACTTGAGTTTCAGATCAAGCTAGGTCAAATAGTATAAAACAGTAAATAAAGAAGTAAAGTAAATAATATAGTTGTTTGTTTGTGATGGAAGGAGAGTGCTAGACTTTCATTCAGGTTATCAGAACCATAATATATAGATGCTAAGGGTTGACCCTAGAACTGAAATTCAATAAGCAAATAATCCAGCTCTCGCATGCAATTACTAATCAGATGACTAAGTCTTTGTTCCAGCTCTCACATGTGAACAAGAAATGAGTGTCGATTGATACTATTGACTAAGTATCGATCGATACTTCCTTAGATAAACACTAACGACCTAGCTCTAGATGTATCTAACAACCTAGCTCGGTAGAATTATTATCAGGGTATGAGCCTACGTTCGTAGTTGTCAACAACCTAAAATCATGATTCTATTTAGCTACTCTAGAATACAAGCAGTTAGCTCAATTCTGTGAAGGATTCCTAAACCTAACAGGGAATATATGAAGACATGATAGTTGTCACATAAACCATAGATGAATAGTTGAAATAGAAATCAATAATAAAAACCAAAGGAGTTCCAAGAGAACTGTGAAGGAGTTTCAAGAGAAATGTGAAGGAGTTCCTCTCTTCTCTCTTAACCTAAGAGAAAACCTAAAATAATAGAATAGAAAGCATAGCCTAAACAATGGCTTAGAAACACACATAAATAGGGTTTTGAGTCGGCCAAGAGAATTCTGGTAATTTAGGGTAATTTCTGGCCTCAAGTCGGTCTTTAAATAGACTCGGCCCGTCTTCTGGCATCAGTGTCAAGCGACACCAATGGTGTAGTGTCAATCGACATTCCTTCATATCTTCGTCAGCTTCACGAGGAAGCTGACGTACCACTCTCAGTAGAACGAACATAATTTTAGATCTAACCATCAGATGGATCTCAAACTTGTGGCATTGGAAAACTAACTAAATTTTTTATCTTGTGTCAAAAGATAGGCTCAATCAAACCGTTGTAAGGTTTCCATCCATGACTAAACGTTTGATGCTTCTCTGCAGTTCTGCACCTCAAATAACTTCAAAGTCACCAAAGTTTTCCAAAACGCACTTGAACCTAAAATACTGTAAAACAGACTCCAAACACATATAAGATACTCAATAAAGAACATATACCATGGTCTAAATGTGGTAAAATCTATCGTATATCATTGTACAAGAGAGTGATTTCCCCTTTTCCCTTTTTTAGAGTTGGTAGAGCACAGAGGAGGAGCTCTTGCTCTCGCCGGTTCTATTTTGAACGATATCGATTACTGGTATGGTGGCTATGCTTCGGTGTCGTGGTGAACCACGCATGTTTCCTTTGCTCGAGGATATACTTATCCAATGGGTCTGGCGTGTGTCGGATCTTGTGTGGTGTCTCACTGTGTTACGTTTTTGTCATCTATGGCATCTTCATCGTAGTTTGGTGGCCTTCCTTTCATTTTATATTCCACTTCTCTGTGCTATTTCAAGGTTCAATGTTTGAAGCTTGTTGACAGTTTCTTTCTTGTTTAGCTCGTAGTTTACTTGTGAGGATTGATCCGTTAGTCACCGGGTTCAATGTTTGGCTGGTTAAGATAGCCTTTGGGGTTCTCAAAAGAGGCGTTTAGCGGTGAGTGTAGTGGGTCCAGGTTGTCTGTGGTCCTCTTACCTAATCGGTGACCCCAACCGGAGATACGACACATTCTAGTGTCGTGTATTGTCACTTGACGTTCCATGGTAATGTTGTTCTCAATTCCTTTTAGCAGGTCTTCGAGCTAACAATCTTCTTAGGTCTTCGAGCTAACGATCTTCTTAGGTCTGTTTTTCTGCAGGTCCTTTATTGTCGGACGCAGTTTTGGTTTCTTTTGCTCGTGCAACGTTTGGCGATGGATACGAGGTTGTATAGTTTGGCTCTTGGCATTTTCCTACGGTTAGTGTCCCTTGCCCTCTCTCTCTTCTGTTTGTCTCGTGCTTCAGAGTCGGGGGTAATTACAAGCTTAGATAAGCACACTAAGATTTAGCAATAACATGAGAATTTTTAGCATTTGGATCTCACCTTCTCGTGGAAGATAAAGAATGGTGATCAATTCTCAAAAATATCAAAACCGAACTAGTAAAACATGTCGAGGTGATACTTAAAACGAAGCTAGCTAGAAATTTTTGAATTGAAATATTTTGTGTAAGCCAGATTTGTAAATTCCGATTGATATATTATAATTCATTAAAAAAAGAACTTTTATAAAAACGATCGAGTTTGTGGAAACCCTTTAGTCTAGCGGTTTGACTAATGGATCATTAATGCTTTTACACCAAAAGATATAAGGTTCAAACTCCAGAAAATCTAAATTATGCAGATTAAGGAAAAAAGAGGTTACAATAGATCTTCAGCACGTTGCAGGACGTACCATCGGACATTACCTCATAAGGCGGCTCGGAGTGACGTAATCAGATGTATATTCACAGAAGGTATCGACTTTCTCATCGTTGTAATAACATAATTAACCGGACATCAGGAAAAAAAACGATCGAGTTGGAACGCACCGGAATTTTAAACATTAAAACCACAAAAGCTAGGAAAATTTAATATACAGGAAATACCACTAAAATCCACGTACACACATACAGCAGAGGAAACGCCCACCTTAGAAAGACTGAAGCGTAGGGAAGAGAAAAAAAAAGAAATGATGAGATATCCGAAACTATTTATACAACTTCCATATCTGTTGTTGCACTCTGGTCCATCTTTTGCGTTTGGTCTCTCTCGGTTATAAGAATCCCACCAGCTCGGTTTTCAGACGCACCCACTTCAAGAGCTTCTATGTACAGCACTTTGACCAAGTTCATGAATCTACGACGAAACGTTGGTATCCTTGACATCGATGCTACCATTCCCTGCAGCCTTGCATGAAAAAAAGAAGAATATAAAAAAAACCACTTAGCATCAAGCGTGGGTGTGAGAACAGAGGCCCCGATTAATATGTCTTTCTTCAGGGCCCCAAAATTTAAAAGAATTTCGAGTCTATTGGTTTAGATTTATTTAAATAAAAAACATTTCTACGAAAATTAACTAATTCACCTTCTGAATTCACGTATTTTTTCTATATGACATAATATAGCATATTTACGTAATAACTTATTCTTTTACGGTGTTAGACGTGTATTTGGTGAAAAAAATACATCATATTAGAAAATTGTTTTCATCACAGTTGTAAATAAGTTTATTTTTAAAACTTGCCTTAGGCCCCTAAAACTCTTCGCACGGCACCGTGTGAGAGCACTGATCTAATGATTGATACTTACCTTCTAATTATGGCCTGTAATTGTGCTTTCCTCACTGAATCACTCGAGGGGAACCCGGTGCTATCCCAGTTTTCGGTTCTTTCGTTTTTGTATACCATTACCAATTTCCTTAGACAATACTCTTCATCCTCAGTCAGCTTCAGATTCTTTATCTGCTCCTTCATTATCAGTAAAGGCCCAACGAGCCACACAAACACTCTGTCTTTTGGGCTGTTTAGTTCCGTAAGCTCCACACCATCAGCTGCCATAAGTTTTTCACAAAATCATAATTAGCGCATGAGAGATCATCTTTGCGAGGATACATATATATATACTTACTGATCACCAACCCGGACGAGTTAGACTTAGCCGATGCAAGGAGACATTGTAACACGGTCCAAGCGGGTAGTTGGAAAAAGAGCTTCTTACAATTACCCCTGACAAGACATTGCTCTACATCTTTCACATTTATCAAGCCATCTCGAATAAGGATCCTCCCATTCACCTCACAAGACTTAAACAACCATTCCCATACCTCAAAGCGAAAAACAAGATGCTCGTTTTATATTTGTAAAGTCAAGAGGATATATGAAAATTTCCAAGGGCTAATATACCTGAACTGGTTTATATAGTGTGATCGTTTTTTTCAGTGTCCTCGACTGTTCTGAAACAAGCCGGGAGCCGTTTATTCTGCTATTGAGATCAACGTTCTTCCTCTCTCCTAATACTTTCTTCCCATGAACAGTGTTTGTTTTCGTCCTATAGCAAGGCCTGGCTGTATACTACACGGTCAATCAACCAATACTGAACATAGAAATGAGACACTATGTACCTTGGGAGGCAAGTTCCTTCTCTTATATAGAGTAAATCATTTACGTATTCGTCAAACAGTGATACCGCAGCTATTATATAATTACACCCCATTCTGAAAGAGTCCTCCTGAAAAGATTTTCGAACGATTGTAAGGATAGAGTCGACCTAGCAATCGATTAAAAAAAATCCAAGCAAAGAAAGATCTAAAAATAAATGATTTCCCAATAACCAACCAACTATGCAAGATGAATAAAGTTTAATCGGTATCTGTTGCAAACCTGATGAACGATGACTCCACTGTAGAGTCCTAGAAAGAAACTGGAGAAGGTCGAAGCTATAACAGCTCCCACGACAGCTAGTGGCCACAGACATATCGCAAGACCTGCAAATGGAACACAGACAGTCTCCAAGAATGGGCCTTCCCTACCAACAAGGTCTTCTAATAGCCTTTTCCATCCTTTGAGCAACATATATGGACTTTTATAAAGAGCAACAACTGTTATCAAAACACCATCTACCACCACACCTATGAGACCTGCAAGCAAACAACTCGGCACCAGCGACAACCTGGAAAAAAATGAGATTACGTTATGTAACCATTTTGTTTTCAAACAAAGAAAGCGATTGTCACCTTATCTCTAAAGGTTTAGCATCAGCGGAAACCATTTCTCTCAACTCATCCATGTAGGAGAAATAAGAATGGAAACAGAAGTCAGTGAAGTCCGTAACCACAGTGCAACTCCCTTTTATAGTTGACAAGGAACCATCAACAATACAATGGTAGGATTTGCTAGTAATAGACTCCCCTACAGCCTCGAATGTCGCCATAAGGGGAGTGAAAAAACCGTAAGCGATTCCACCTAGGAGACTTCCTGCAATACCAGTAACTGGCCAGAGTAGCAAAGGCAGTGGAAAAAATATCAACGCCAAGGTCTTCAAAACCAGCCCGATTCTCTTGGTTCTAGGGTATTTACCACAAGAAAGTTAGTGGAAACACAGAGAAACAAAATGGGTTTTTGAATTTGATACAAGAATTTAAAACCTCGCCAAGCAGTAGTAGGTCCAAATGAAATGTGCCGGCCAAAGGCCAATGATCACAGAGGAATTGCCAATCAAAATTATAGCAGATGAGATTGGACCACAAATCAGGGCTGTGAAGACAATAATAAATAAAAAACAAGAGTGAAAACTTTGCATAAGTTTCAGAGCTTATTGCTACATAACCAAAATCTTGAGTAGCAACTAAAGTGGACCTAAGTAAGGATGAAGGAGTCAAAATACATACCCTTGAAGAGGCCAAGAAGCAGCAAAAGGAAGAAGAAGGGAAGGAAAGAGACAAAACTCCACAGTTTCTCCAGAAACCCTATTGGGACCTCCATTACTTTCTTGTTTTGGTAAAACCTCCGGTGATCAAATGCTACAGATATAAAGAAAGTGGAGGTGGCTGTGTGTACGTGTCACTCCCCTGGGACACGTGGCGACTCAAAAGGGTCTGTAGCGGGATTCATCCACTCGCACTTGTTGGTAGGAAGAATGTTGTTTGTTCCCTACCGTAATGGTAGACTTCCGGTTAAGCTTAGTTTTGATCTCCTATTAGGTTGATTGGCAGTACGGTTTAAGACGTTTCAATTTTGTTCAACCGTTCACATAAAACCTGCCTTATGATGATGCATTATCTATCTAATCTATTAAAACAAGAGTACAAATAAAAATTCTCACTTTTTCTAAATATTTACAAAGGATTGTCATTGGTATAAACCGATGCTAACACTAAACTATACCTCCTAAATTCAATTGTTTTATCTTATATACTATTAAAATAGAATCACTCCTATAATTCTACCCTTGGTTTTTTAAGTTATTTACGTCTCAATGCCATTGTCTTATTTTCCAAAAATCCATTCGGCCATTTATTCCACCAACCATATTTAGCCAAGTTTTATAACCAATCACATCCATTGATATTCCTTATTTTTCGGAAAAAAAAATTTGGCTCTCTTTTATTCAACCAATAAGATGTAACAAATTTTTAGATTTAATAATTAGATATTTATTATATCACAAGATTCTCTTATAAAAAAGTAACTGAATTTCAGCCATCATCAATTCTGTTTCCTTAATATTAGACATATAATATATTTTAGATCTTTCAATAACCGGGTAGATACAAATACAGCATATGCTAGGAGCTTTTTCGAAAATCCTAAACACCTTAACTTCACTATAAATATGTATTCATCGTTTCTTAGACAAACCACAAATTTTACAAAATCACTATGGCTTCTAATAAGAATTTTGCTGCGATTATAAGGCCTTCGAAAACATGGGTGTGCATGTGAAGGTGCTACACACATGGAAACAGCAAGAAGGTGAAACAATGCAAATCATCTTAGCCGATGAGAATGTAAGACCCATATGTATACTTTTTTCATAGTATAGATGTTGACCTTAATTTTCCTCAATGATATGAATAGGCCCTAATTGTGTAGCCTGTTATTCTGTTACAAAGGACTATATGATATTTGAATAATCTTCATATCTTCCAAATGCTGCAAACAAATATTTTATTAAAACGATCAAGTCAAAGTATAAAAACTTACATTCTCTCTGGTCTGGTGTACTTCGTATAATAGTTCGAGTATGATTCACAACATGTAAAGGAAGACAAAGTTTCTGGAAATAACTTATCCTTTATAGTAAAGTCATGTTGTTCTTCACAGAAGAATGAAATCCATAACCGTTGTATTTGTATCATGTAAATTATTCTTTGAAACTATATTAGTCCTGAAACAAACAAAAGATGGTAAGAATAATATATTAACCATTTTTAGTTTTATTGCAATAAAAGTATTTTTGTTATAATGAATGTCTCAAGCTGTAAACAATAAATTTAACAGTATATAGAAATTGTCAAATGTGTGTTTTACGATTCTTTACCAATATTATTTGGCTGGTTGTTTTCCAGAGATCAGATTTTGATTGCTTTAGATCTTCTTTGGACACTTCGAAATCATTCCAATCTTATCAGATTAAACATACAATTAATCGGGACTCACATGCAGAACAAATCAGAAAAAATGTTAGATCTAACCGGTTAGTTTTTTGAAAATCAGATTTAAAGCATTACTATGGATCAAAACAAAAGACTTGGGATTAGATTTATCTTTTTGTTTTCATTCGAAAGTACTTATGACTTCGTTGAAGAGATTGGAAAAGGAGAAGTCAGCAACCATCTCAAACTCATCGTTCTTAACACATAAGACTTCAGATTCGACATGCAAAGCTTTCTTAAACATTTTTTAAGGAACTATATCGATTTTAGAGATGTAACTACTATCTATATAATCTAAAAGAAAAAGTGAGAGAATATCACCTGAAGAGATCAAGGTAAATCAGTTTGCAATTTTTTGGTTTGTTTTTTTCAGATAAACTTTTTTTTAATCAATGAATTATTCTGGAAGTATAACAGTTTTTCAAGATGATATTGTACGTAGACAACATTTTTTTTATGGGCTGGGTTTGTGACGTGATTTTGTTAGCAAACTAACAACTCAATTAAAACCCAAAATTATAATACATTACATACACTAAGGGCATGGTTTTTCCGCTATCATCCGCAAACGTAGTTTTTGCAGTTGGTAGTGGTTGTTGACGTTAAATAGCTTAAAACCGCTCTAAACCTCTTAAAATCAAAAGCTGTTTCCAGCTAGCGTTTGCGGTCGCGGACGGTTGCGGTAGGGTATTTAAAAAAAAATTCAATACAAAAATAAATTAAAATAATAGAAATACTAAAACTTTAAAACAAAAATATTTTTTATAGTTTAAAAAATTAATAGTATAATTTTATAAATATAATTTTTATATTTATTATAATATTATGATTTTTAATGCATTTATAGTTATATAAAATATAAATATTGTTAATTTATTATTTAACAACTGCTGCGTTTGGTAGGTAACCAGTCATAAGTATCCCGCAAACGCAATAATTTCTAACCGCAGTACCAGTCGTGAAACTCTCTTAAAATGTTTAAAAACGCAACCATCTGCATTCACAAACGCACGCAACTGTTGAGGTTACACTAATCATACCATTTAACCATAAGAATAAATAAATTACAAAAGAATTAGTATACAATAAAAATTTATTATATTTAAAACACAATTGTAAATAGATTAAATCATCTTATATAGAAACACATAATCTTATCATTAAAAATATTTTTAAAATTTTAAACTGAAATAAATACCGCGCTTTTAAAGCGCATGTCAAAATCTAGTCTATACTATTAAAGAAAAATCCCTTATGGTATTCTGCCTTTAGTTTTCATTAGATATTACGAGATTTGCCATTGCATTTATTTATAAGTATATTTAATATATTAACAAAGCAGTTTAATAAAAACATATACGTGATATTAACAAATATATATTCAAAAAATCTAGATCATTAATTGTAGGTCTTTTAGATAAGTAGTATATATCACTATGGGTCATGTGAATTTCCATCTATTATGGTTTGTATTTATTTTTGTTATATTTTGTTATATGTGTGATTAGATTGCGAATGGAATTGATATGGGTGATAATGGTTTATGTCATAAGATATGGATTAGGTGGATGGTTTCATTGGATGAGGGATTATATATGGTAGATTTATTTTATTTGACTATTTCTCTATCCATAAATATTTGTTTTTGAGACTTGTTTCTGAGAACAGCTCCAGCGTTTGTTCAGGTGTCTCACCAAGACCAAACCAAGGTGACTATTCTCTCATCAGTGAATTTTTTTTTCCCGTTTCTTTGACACATCATGTAATTAGTCCATCACTACTGTTTATAAGGTGATTCTGTTAAGTGGGTGGATTTATTTTCTTTTGGCATGTTTTCTAAATATTTTATTTATTAGGATGTTTTGTTCTGTTATGAATGATTGTCAATTTTGAACTCTTCCGTGAACATATTATGTATGTTTTTTGTTACTGTTTGTTTGATGTTGTTAATTATGGAGTCAGTTGTGACGATTACAAGAAAAATGATGTTTTTTTCTTTCATTTATTGGGGTTACATTATTAGTACCATGAATGCAAGAATGTTCTTTTCAAGAAAAAAATTATGCATTTAATACGAATAATTGTTAATTTGATCCAGAAAAATGAATTTGAGAGGGGACATGATCAAATCGTCACTTTAAGAAGTAACAAAATCTATAAACATGGAAAAAGAAAAAGATTAAAATTATGCTCTAAGCCAATTTATATATATGCAAATAAGTTTCTAAAGGTAGAATGAAGCTCCAATAATTGTTTTACCAGACTAATGTTACATTTTTGCAACAGATAGTTCAAGTGATTGCTAAAATTATAATATGTTATATTAAATTAATTTTAAAATTAATTATATTTGATTTTGATGTTTGTATCTATATTAATAGGTTGCGGCGTATAACATATTATATTGGGTGGATGAGGTGTAGGTGGTGTTCTTGTTGTTTGTTTTTTTTTTATAATTATGAATCCATAACTGGTTGGTTAATTGTGAATTTATATTTTAGGCTCTCAAGAATAGATTTGTGGTTCTCATGATTATCATTTGTATGAAAGGATTGAGCATAAGATGATTGCGTATTGTTACGTTTTATGCTAGGCTGAATATTATATTGAAGACCTGAGTAAAATATTGAAAATGTAAGTCAATTGTCTATATTATAAATTAACACTTAAATGTATATTTATAATATTCTATTTCAAATATTTCAATTCGTTTAAGGTCATTGTCTAGTTGTAAAGAAAATACATTTTGATGCTTAAGTAATTTACGATTTTTGAAGCTAAGTTATATGTGTTTACTATTATGTAAACATTTTGGTTTTATTTTTCTATTAGTTTCTTAATTTATACAGTTTTAATTTAATATTTTATAGTTTTTTTGTAAATGAATAATATTAATTTTAATGTTTTATTTTTTGTTCAATGTAGTTAATTTTTTATATTTAAAATAAGGTTATATTTTATGGAACCAAAGATACGCAAGTAACAATAAAAACGATAAAGATAGATATAAATTATTTTTTTCATGTAGTTGAACTCCACTTATTTTTAATTTTGGATGTGGTATATTTTTTTGTTTATTATAATATTTTTAATTTCTTATTTAGATTTTTAATGGTCTTTATAAATTTAATTTTTAAAATGTAAATATGATGTCACGATAATATAAAATAATTCGATACATTTATGCATTTTTTATAAATTTAGAAAAAAATGATATTTGCTAATATAATGATGTCAGTAAATTAACGAATCAATTATAAAAATTATTTATGAATTATTTAACGTTTTTTAAAAGATTTGGTATAAAAATAAGATAGATTAATAAATATGTTAAACCTAAATTAATGTGTCGTGCTCATGTTGTCTGAGAAAGCATAAATTGTTCTGAAAAAAAAAAGGTATAACTTTTCATATAGATAACATTAGTACATACTACGTTTAAGTGGTTTAGAAAAAAATCATATCGTTAACGTAAACTGTTATTATTGTTGTTGTTACTAATTAAATAGAAACAGAACATATAATAACAGGAAAATTACATGAATCCAACACCTTCAAAACACTATGCCACAAAGGTTCTTCTCCTTCACCTTCTTTTGAAATTTCAGGAACTTGTTACAATAAGCAAAGACAAAGTCAAAGAGTAGTATCCATCCTATGTGGACAGCAGCTACAACTCGTAAGAAGTCATGTTCGAGAACCCATTTGTCGGCAACATTATAAGGCTCATGTCTCCGACATCAGCATCTGCACTATCGAATCTTTTTTTCCTACTTGAGATGTGAAGATACCGTACGACATTCCAGCAGATTTTTCACGGCAGATACAGTACGCCGTTGAGCAATAGCGGGTTGCAGCGTTAGTGGCACCGAGGAAAAGTGTATCAGCATACATGACTGATGACTCCAAAGAAGTTATTCAGGTCCTGCTCCTTTTCTCTGCTGTGGTTTTGGGATGAATCACTCACGGTTTAATAAGATGATAGTTTAATAAGATGGAACATATGGAAGCAAGCTTACATTTTCGTTCCAGTTTCTAGAAAATTAAACCAAACATGACGCCAATATTGCCATGAGAAACCGGATAGCATTGTACTGAAGATATCTCCAGTTAGACCAATACTGTTTCAAGAAGCAAGATTTGATTTGAGTCAAAATGGCTATGAGTACTTAGCTTGGAAGTAGAGATCTTTCGATCATGGTGGTCTAGTATTGAGCTCTTTGATGAGTTCCTGGTTTCTCCTGAAGTAGACATCGATGTTGAGGTTAGGAAAGTCAAGTAACACTCTGGTCTAATACTAATATTAACGTTTGACTTTAACATACCGATGAAGAGAGGGGTTAGTGAATAGTTGAGCAAAGATCACACTCATTTGTGACTCCATTGAAGAAGTAGCGACGTCAAGCATCAACTGTATCCATCCTTGATCTTTGGTACCCCTTCAGCAGCCTGCAGAATAAGGCTATTATTAGTTTGACTATGAGAAGGACAAAAATAAAATGTTTTACATACATCAACAACAGCAAACCTCTTCAAGAGCTCTTTCTCCCTATCTCTCAGATAACTTAAACGCTTAGATCTCAGTGTGTGCTTCCACTAAGTCTCGATCTTTATATGCATCCTAATAGAAAAAAAAACTAATAAATCAAGCAAACACCAACAACCAAAAAAGATGCATAAAATTATAAATCAAATCGATGTGTAAACAACTATAGATCGAGCTAGAATTTTCTCCAAACCTCTATCTTCGTTCCTGTTTAATAAACGCATATATCCAGTATTCCAAATTTCATGAAACCTATTAAGGGAGGAGGACAGAGACTTAATCAAGAAAAAAAATCTATGTCAGACAAAGATCTAAACAGGAAATGTTGGTAATAAGGATTCAACACGACGAGATCGTAACAATTAGGATCCGATACTTAAAACAATATGAACTGAAGCAGAGATTTAAAAGTAACCAGAAAATCCAGTAGAAGAATATCCACTTCCATGAGTTCGCCACTGCATCGTACGTTTCTGCCTCCCAGAAACGGAGCATCAGGACTTGGACTTGAACTGGTAGAGATTGATAATAAGAAGCTGAAACATCTCTCAGAACTCTGGTTCTATCGCATTCTCGAATGACTGAGACGGAGACGAAGAAAAAATAAACCCTAATACGTAAAGACGTTCAATGCCGTGTTTCCAACTGAAAAACACCTCGATGGGCTGGCATAATCAAACAAAAGAAAGGTCCAAGTCAAATAAAAAAAACCCACGTAACAAATAGTTTAATGAAGTGATGCGTTTTGGCAAGACGGACACGTGTCGCAACGTCAAGAAACGACTTTCTGACCTGGAATCCTAAATGGCAGCACTAGGAGAGAAAAAACTTTTCTTTATATATAAAGATTAGGGCCGGCTCGACCGTAGTGATATATTTTCATTGTATTTATGTTATATTGGCATTTGCAAGAGAAGTATATAGACTGCAAAGGGTGACATGCGGAACAACTACAGACAAATGCTTTGTGGTTTTAATAGTAACAAAAATATATAGATACATAGGTATATGTAGAGATTTTTGTTATTATTCACGGTGCGGTGCAGTCGGTCACCACTCGAAATCATAAAATCGGATGATCCTTATAGATAATCAATTAGTGATTTATATTTTACTAAAAAATTGTGGGTTTATAGTGTGTCTTTTTTTGGACCTTAAGATATAATTCATATGTTTATAATCTGACTTAAATAAAGTTCATTGATTTTAAAATTTTAGCCAGTCGCCTAATACGTTAGTGAATGTGTCTTTTAAAGCATTGTGTTTTGTGTTCTAAATTTTGACTTGTAAGTCAATTTAATATGAGATAGTCAATATAATGCTCATTTTTAATATTATTGGAGTTATTATGAATTGGCATTATGAATAATGATTAATGGATCTTGTTTTGTTATTCTTTTTTAGAAAAGATCTTGTTTTGTTATTCATTTGACTTATTTGCGCTATAAAGTGCTGGATTCTGCATACTATACGTTTGACTAAATCTTAAGAGTAAGGACTGATGTTTTTATCTTTTTCACGTGTATTGTTAGATTTTGGGATGGGCTTTGGAAGCTTGGGCTGTTATCTACTTTCTGGACTTGCCTCTTCTACTTTATAATCAATCAAACGAATGTTGACCCAAAAAAAAAAAACGTTTATATGTGTTTAATCGCATATACACGTGGAGTGTTCCTTTAGTTAGGTGAGACTGAATTCAAGAAGAAAAAAAAGAGAAATGACCAAACTGCAAATAAGTGTAACTTAAGTTGTTTATCAGATCTAGGATCTTCCACATTTATTTAGGCCGATATTAAACTCTTCACGGGATGAGGCTTGTTGCCTGATGAAGGAAAAAACACGGCTTGAGCTCCTCTGCAATTGGAGGTGAGAGCGATGATTTTGGGAGCTGAGATGGCTGTTGGTCGTGATCTTAGAAGATCGAAGCGGTGAGAAAGATGAACGCCCTCACGCCACTGAGAAATCTTAAACACGACAAAGGAATGAGGTAATCACGGTTGGACCACCGGAGATCAATCGGAGCGGCAACAAAGATGACTGGAGAAGTCGCAAGAGAAGTTGCGGGGGTGCCATGGCGAGGAGTCGAGGTCGCTGAGACGAATAAGGTATGAGAAGCACTTTTGACTTTAGCCATTTCTCAGAGATTAAGTTTACTTTGCAAGTTAATCAGATTGAGAAGCTGATTTTGAGAGGAGGATGTCGAACTTTTTTATAGTCACAGGTATACATCTTCATATTAAATAATAAATTATGGTGGATGGAGTCATGAAGGGCTTTAAGATGATGTATCTGTCAATGAGGAAGAAGATTGAATGACGTGAGAAAAATCTCTACCAACAGATTCATCGCACCGACTTCGTCGACTCAATCCCTAAAATCAGAATCGCCGTGTAGAGATGTTACACGCTCACTATCGGGATGGGTTTTAGCCTAAAACCCACATAAAAGCTGTAACCCATATCTCTTCAATTTTTTTAAATGAAACGCAACGTATAAGCAAAAGTGGACAGATGTCGCTTTAAGAGAGCACAAATTGATGAGCTGGAATTCTAGGTGGACACCTGAGAGTGATTCAGGGGTCTTCTTTATATATAAAGATATATTCAATCTCTTTATTTAAAAGATTATCAGATGACCAATTAAATTAATTTAATCTCTAATTTAATATCCCCTCAATCCTCTTATAAACATTTTCATAATAACATGTACATGTTTGTTGATTATATAAAATGTGTAATCAAATTTGGGTAAAATGGTTGGACAAAGTATATTAAATTCTATTGGTTCAAAAAAGTATATTAAAATCTAGAGAGTTAATATAAATGAACGTCGAAATCTAAGAAAGTTTTGTTATTTTAATTTCTTTTAGTTAAATTAGTACCTTTCATATATTTAGTTTTTTAGATATTAATTTTAAAAATTAGCATATTTAAGTATATAATTGTGATTCAGATATTTTCAGATTACTCAAAATATTTTGACTCAAGTTGGGTATGGTTCCATCTATTCGAATATTAATGTTTTAGACCATTCAAGTGTTTTCCCAATGTGGTTTGGGTTCGGTATACTTTACGGGTTTGATTCGGTTCTTCATACAAATATTTTTATTGATTCTAACCAAAACTTAACAAACTATTTATAAAATATTTTTAATTTTTTACTTTTTTACTTTTTGATTTTTTTTTATTTTAACCAGAAACAAATAGGTTTGCCATCGGTTAATCAAAAACGAATACAAAATCTAGTCCACACTAAGCAGAATCCCTAATAGGATTTTACCTTCGGTTTTGGAGTTATTTACAAAGTTATGCCACTCCTTTTCATTTAACTCATTAATTATCATTTCTAAAAACATAATTATATTTTCAAAAGTTATTTAAAAACAAATAAGTTAAAAAAATTAATAAAAACACACTTCTAATATAGTTTAAAAATCTAAAAATAAATTTCAGAATTTTACTGAAAATATTTTAAACAAAATAACATAATTTTACGCATTTAAATGAGTAAATTTATTAAATTTTAAAATTAAATAAGTCAAAATTATTCAAGGTTTAAATGTAGTGAGTCCCAAATGAAATGAGTCTAATTTTATAAATCTTAAATTTCAGGTTTAAGAATTTTATATGGTAACAATATATCGTTAATAAAACATTTTTTCAAATAAAAAAAATACTATATTTTTATAAAAAGTTTTCAAAAACATTATATGGTTATAGGTATCGAAAAAATAATAACAAACAATATTAGATATAAACTAAATGAAGATAATTTTAACTAGATGATAATAAGCACATATTTATATATGAAATATTCACAAAAGTATTTTTACCATCATTTGAGAAATGGTAACAAGACAAGTCAACCAAATTAATTAACTAATCGGAATTAGATTTCTTTTTGGACAACTAATCGGAATTAGATTAAAATAATTTTAAACTTACAAACTCAAATTTAATTAAAATAATTTATTTTACAATTAAAAATCCAAATAATAGTTAGTCCACATATATAAGAAAATATGAAATATGAAATTATAGTATTTGCAACAATAGATTTTTATAATAAAAATTAAATTAGATTTTTAAATTCAAAAAAATTCGTGCTTTCAAAGCGCAGATTAAAATCTAGTGAACACTTCAATTAAAAAGTGATCTGATCGAGCAAAATACCAATTGGTTTATGGTTTAGTTGGACCAAAACCAAATAGACGATGGTCATTCCGAAACTTTTAAAAATTTTAAGTTTTTTTAATTTAAGTATTTTCCAGTTTTGAAGGAAAACAAAATATCTGTTTTTTTGACGAAAAACAGTTTTTAGTAGATTATTGTTTTACTGCTTAACATTTTGTCACAGAAAAATATAATTTTGAAAGAAAACAAAAATTTACGGTTTTGGAAAAGAATAATTTACAATATTGATGGAAAAAGGTAAATTCACAGTTTTAATGAGAATATAATTTTACAGTTTTGACGAAAATTGAAATTCGCTTACGAGAGTTAGAATCACAAGAGTTACACATCTTATTAGTAATTGCACGCAAGAGCTGAATTACTTGTTTTTTGAATTAGAGTTCTAGAATTAAAACTATAGCTGACAAAAAGAAAAACAAAAACAAAAGAACTAAAGCTATAAAACATTAACATTCTTGATTTGTGTTTTGAATCTCTTGATTGATAAATCCCTAGATCAAGCACTTTCTCATTATTGTTTACAAACCTATCTTATATTTACTTCTTTGTTTACTGTGTTTAATCTTGATAGCCTAGTTTAACTTTGATTTCTAAAGTCTATAGTGTGTCCACGTTTTTTGTGGATTCGATTCCTAAATACTACAACTGAGCCTCTTCTTTGAGAGAAAAAAAGTTGTTCATAGGATAACTAAGTGATATCATAAAACTACTCTTATTCTGAAAGAGGGAGCAAGAATTTGAAAAATAATAGAAAGAAAAATTTAAAACCTCGAAATCGAATTACTCTGATATTATATTGAATTAGGTGGTTGCTCGTGAATTTACGGATATAACTATTATATGAAAATATATATTTTGTATATAATTTCTTAAATTTTTAAATAATTAGAAATATTAAACCAGTATTTGTAATATTATTTCGATTAATTGATAAGTGGTATTAGTTGGTTCTAGACTTACTTTTTTTTTTATTTTTAGGTGTAATTTAACTATATAAAAATCATCGGTAATCAAATTATAATAATTTTCTTAAGATTCATCAATGATCAACACGTAAAGAAAAGTCACTTAAGTGACTTCAAATGACTTCTCTTTTTTTTTACAAAGAATGATTTTATATTTTTATCTTATAAATGATTTATATGGTCTTATAAAGAATTTTAAATTCTAATAAAATTATTTTAAAAACCATGATAATTAATTTCATAATTTTTTTTCCAAATGTTTATAGGTGATTTATAGAGCATGTGATAAGTAACAACATCGAAATAATCAGTCGAACAAACGGAGTCAACGTTGAAACCCAGAAGATTTATATAAAAAAAATTTATAAAACACTTGATTTTATATAAAAAAAATTTTCATTATAATATATATTATTTAAATAAAAAATAGATCAAAATTTATTACTCTTCTTTTTTTTTTTGAGAAAACGCTATTACTCTTTCTATAATTTTTAAATAAACACCTTATTTTTATAAACAATTTCGTCACTATATTATATATTTTATAAATATAAAAAAAAACTAATCAAACATTATTCTTTCTATAATTTTGAAAATTGGTTACCATAAACTTTATTTCTAATCTTATTAAGATTAAGAATTATCGACTAATCAAATTATAATAATTTTGTTAACTTTTTTCAATCATCGACATGTAAACAAAAATTACTTAAATAACTGGTTTTAAATATGTTGGAGTATTACTGATTTATATGCTCTTTTAATTAATTTAAAAATTATGACAAAATTATTTTGTAAACCATGATAGTTAATTTTATTAATTTTTTAAAAATCTTTATAAATGATTTCTAAAGCAGTGATGGACTTTATAAGAAATTAATTGTTATTATATACTTATATATGAATATAATTCTTTATGTACAATATATAATTATTATATTGATTTTATAAACAATTTCTCATTATTTTATATTTTATAATATAAAAGTTTTTGATCAAACATTATTACTATTTCTATAATTTTGACAGTTAATTACCATAAAATCTTATTTGTAATTTTTAGAGTAAATGGTTAATGTTAATAATTAATTATAAGCTTACTTTTTTATATTTTAGATTTAGTTAAAATAAATAAAATTAAAAATTATCGACCTATCAAATTATAATATTTAAAAAAAACTTTACCAGTAATGAACACATAAGTAAAAATCACTTAAATTATTTTCTATTATTATATAAAAAGATATAAAATATATAATATATAATTTTTTTTAACGCTGGATATATTATGATATTACAAATTCTAAGAAATATTACAGACGATTGTACAGCCGATAATTCTACTTGCCTTATGAGGATTCAAGCCTGACTGCATCACATGAGCCGCCCTATCGGATCCATGCTTGACAGTACTCCTTGCGCCATGCTGCAGATCTCTTGTATGCCGTTTTTCCATTAATTCACATAATTCTGCCTTCTTCGGGAATTAAAACCCAGACCTCCTGGTGTAGGAGCATTAATGAACCATTGGTCAAACCACTGGACCAATGGGGCTTCCACATAAATTTTCTTTTCAGAAACAATTTTTTATTTATAATAAAAAGCTCTTTCAAAAACGATATTTTATTTATAATAAAAAGCTATTCTATTACCCAAATGACTTTGTTTTTCAAAACGATTACAAGAGTAATCATATGATTCTTGTCGGATGGGAAAAGTGATGATTTCAACCTGGACAATTTTGGTCGTGCCTTTTCAGACCTGAACAATGAATAAGTGTGATTTTATACCCAAACTAAACAATAATCTGAATTTCATACCCGAACGCCTTTTCGGACCTGAACAATGAGTAAGTGTGATTTCATACCCAAACTAAACAATAGTTTGAATTCCATACCCGAACTTTAAAATTAACATAAAAACTACTTTGGCTAATGTTTGGTTAGTCAATCTTTAACTAAACTAATTAAAAAACACTCACTATGACTCGAACCCACGCCTAAAGAAGCCCTAAACTGAGCATTAAACCACTAGACTAAGACAAATTTTGTAAAATTTACATATATACTAAATTATATAGGTACCAAAACAAGTAAAAAAAATCACTAGCTTCTTCTCCCTGTGGCTATATCTCTCTCTCAGTTGCCAATTTCAGAAGTTTCAGTCTTTAGGAAGTTCTATTTTTGATAGTAATGAACATTTTAAAATCGCATGAGAATGTAACGTTGGGAGCCAAAAAGATTAGCTCCGGCTATAACACGTACACAAGAGCGGAGATTAGTTTCTTCGTCTAAAATGGATTAGCATGAACAAAGGCATTATCAAGCCCAAGAAATTGAATCCATTTGATCAGGGATCGATCCGCGACGAATCCGTGAGCAAACCTAGTATCGAGAAGAAGTAAAACAATGGTATAACATGAAAGTAGATATAAATTATTATATATGTAAATATGACAAAATTTACTAACTTGATGGTAAAGTGTTCGTTTAATTCACTTGTCTGTGTCTGGCGTGGTGATGAGGCCATCCAAGTAGAGGTTCCCATAGTTAGGCACGGTCCGACTACCCGGAGTGGAACCAGGGCCTTGCGAGAAGGTTTCACCAAGGCTGTCCAACAAATCCTTGATCGAGGTGGACAGACTGACCAGGACCAGCTGCTGATTGAGGAGATGGTCCAGTTGAAGATTCAAGATCAAACCGGCCCAACGGAGGTTCAGGACGCGACCGGCCCGATCCAGTTCAGACTCAACCAAGCCGGACGTCTCATTTCCACATCCGAGCTTGGACCAGATTCCATTTCCATTTCATCCACTCCAACTCTTCCTGGTTCTGAGATCTAGCCGACCTCAGAAGGATTAGTATGCTGTTGTACTCTTTTTCCTTATCGGGTTTTGTCCCACTGGGTTTTCCCGAAAGGTTTTAACGAGGCAACATGCAAGCATACTATGAATTATGGTTTAAGCCTTCTCAAACCGACAACCAGTTGTCTGGTTTATTTTTATTTTTATTTTTATTTATTTGGTTAAGACTTTGGGCTTTTGTTTCAGCCTCATTTTCGGCCAGCCTGTTTAAGGCCTTTTTATTTTTAAGACCCAAAGGGGGTGAACCCTATAAAACTACATGTAGTTGGCGATTTTTGCCCATGTCTTTTATGAAATAATTTTGCCTTTGCAAACTCAGAAACCCTAAGTCTTTTTCATGTGAGAAACAGAGAGAGCAGCCGAGTCTTATCAAGCTTCAAACCACCAAGCTTGTGGCGATTCTTCACTTCTATTCCATCCATCGATTTGCCTTGAGAGTGATACACATCCAGCAAGTCAAATCCCTTAGCTATCCACCTCCATCCACTGTTCTTGTTGAGAGAGATACACATCCAGCAACAAGGATCCATCCCCCATATTTCTATCCTTTCTTATTTTGTTTCAGTTTGCATCATATAGTTCTAGATTTCCATTCAATATAAAAACTCATAAAAAGTCATATTTGCTTCTGTTCTTACTTTAACATTTAGTTTACTTTCAGTTCATCAATTTTAATCCATAGAAAAACTCATAAAAATAACACTTATTTGTTTCAGTAACCAGATCGGCCGTCGTCCCCTCCATCGCGTCCGTCCAGCCGCTCCATAGCCCTCGGTCCGACCTGTCCAGTCCGAGTTCTTGAAACCTCTGGCCGACCATTTGGACAGCCTGAATCCCAGCCTGTATCATTTTGGTATCAGAGCTCAAAGCTCCTACACCTACGGTTGTATCCTATCCTTTTACTTTTGTTATTCAAAAAAAAAAAATTTGCACTTGTTCTTGCTGTTCTTGGCGAGTTCAAAACTTGTTTTGTTTGCATAACTTTTGATCCATTTTTGTGCATCCATCATTCTAGTAACTTGTTTTTGGCATCCATCGATTTCTACTTTCCTTTTTGATCAGATTTTCATTTAATTGCATTTAATTTACTTGGCTTGCACTTTAAGTTTTCCCATATTTATAAAAAAAAAAAAGAAAATTTATTGTACTTTCCATGTTTTAAATTTTCGATTTTTATTTTCCATTTTCAAAAAAAAAAAAATTTACATTCATTGCATGCCTTAGTTAAATACTCTTTCATTTCTCTTTGATTCTTTGCAAGTCACTAGTTCTTTTCTTTTCCTCTTGTCGCAGGGGACATGGGAGACTTAGATGGAGCACCAACACAAGCCGAGATCAATGCTCAGCTGTTGGCTAGCCATGCTGAACTACAAGCCACACTGGCTACTGTGACTGAGCAGCTGGCTCAGATAACAGGAAGAAACCGAGCTAATGCTCCACAGCCAAGGAGGAGAAACCAACCCATTCCAGAAGAGCAACAATCCCAATCCAGTGAGGACAACTCGGACACTGACCGTACCGAACCGGACGAGCCGCGGTACGAACGGGCTGGGCGAGGGAACCGGCGGGAGTATCGGGTCCAAGGCGATGGAAGCCCGATCCGTAGGAGATTCCGAGATGAAGAGGTCGCTTGGCAGGGAGGCAAGGATCTCAAACTTACTCCTCCAACCTTTGCTGGAAAGGTCGACCCGGACGCTTACATTGAGTGGGAGAAGCGCATGGAGTACATCTTTGAGTACTACCGCTATACCGAGGCCAAGAAGATCGCCCTAGCCGCAGCTCAACTGACGGACAATGCCTTAACTTGGTGGGACAGGGAAGTAGCCGAGGTTGGCAGGGTCTATAGGATCGAGACTTGGAATGAGATGCGAGCTAAACTCCGAGCAAGGTATATTCCCTCTTACTATCAGCGGGACTTACTAAAACGTTTTCGCAAGTTGTCTCAGGGTACTAGGACCGTGGAAGAATACTTTGAAGAGTTCGAGGCTCTCAAGAACAAGCTCAGGACGCGCGAGACCGAAGAAGTTATGATGGCTCCGTTCTTGGAAGGTCTTCAAGACCGCATCGCTCGCAAGGTGGAGAGACAGACTTACGTCAACTTCAACGATCTCCTCCACTATGCCGTCCAGGCCGAGCAGCACATTAGAAGGAAGAACGCCTCTAGTGCCAGGAACAAGACGCCATGGGCTCCATCCGGATCCAAAGGAGCTGAGAAAAACAAGTCCGTTGAAGTGGAAAGCCGGTTCAAGAAGAACCAATCCGACCAGTCCAAACCAGGTCCAACCGAGCCAGGTAAAGGACAAACTCCAGCCCAAAGAACCCGTGATATTACTTGTTTCAAATGTCAGGGAAAGGGGCACTACGCCAGGGACTGTCCGAACAAGCGTGTCATGATCCTTAAGGCGGATGGCGAGTATGAGTCCCAAGACGAGGCAGATGTAGAGTTGACTGATTCAGGAGATGAGATAGTGGACTATGCTGAGACTGGAGAGCTACTGGTGGTCAGACGAGCTCTCAGTGCTCTCTTTGATCCAGAGACCGTCCAACGAGAGAACATCTTCCATACGAGGTGTAGCGTAGAGGGCAAGGTATGTAGTCTAATTATTGATGGTGGCTCTTGCACTAATGTGGCCAGCAGGTACCTTGTTGACAAGTTAGGGCTAGCAAAGTCGCCACACCCCAGGCCATACAAGCTCAAATGGCTCAATGATGAGACGGAGCTTAAAATTTCGGAACAAGTTGTTGTGCCCTTTTGTATTGGTAAGTACCAGGACCAGGTGAAGTGTGATGTGGTTCCTATGCAAGCCGGACATCTGCTGTTAGGGAGGCCTTGGCAGTTTGACAAGGACACCATTCACCATGGAAGGACTAACACCTACAGTTTCACCCACAACAACAAGAAGCACAGCCTGGTCCTCTCAGCCCCCAAGAGGTCTACGAAATGCAGAGAGCCATGGACCAGTCTGGGCTGTTTAGTAAAACTAACCTTTTCATCTCTTCTAGTAAAGTGATTAAATCATTGCAGCAAGATACACAGGTGCTACTAATGGTCTTCAAGGAAGGTTGTTTTGCAGGTTTTGAGGCACCAGATTGCCCAGCTGAGATGCAAGTGCTAATGGACAAGTACAAGGATGTGTTTCCTGAGGAGATACCAGCCGGCTTACCACCCCTCCGAGGCATTGAGCATCAGATAGACTTTGTGCCCGGCGCCCCACTTCCAAACCGAGCCGCGTATCGAGTCAATCCGGAGGAGGCTAAGGAGCTGGAGAGACAGGTCCAAGGCCTCATGGACAAGGGGTACATTCGAGAGAGTCTCAGTCCATGTGCAGTTCCCGTCCTCTTGGTGCCTAAGAAGGATGGTACATGGCGTATGTGTGTTGACTGCCGAGCCATCAACAACATCACCATAAAATATCGGTACCCCATTCCTAGACTTGATGATATGTTAGATGAGCTGAGTGGTTCCACAGTGTTTTCCAAGATTGATCTTAGGAGTGGCTACCACCAAGTGCAGATGAAGGAGGGTGACGAGTGGAAGACTGCTTTCAAGACCAAGCAAGGCTTGTACGAGTGGCTTGTGATGCCATTTGGTCTTACCAACGCCCGTAGCACCTTCATGAGGCTTATGAACGAGGTTCTGAGGCCCTACATTGGTAAATTTGTGGTTGTTTATTTTGATGACATATTGATTTATAGTCAGTGCTTATCCGATCACATTAGTCATGTAGAACAGGTTCTGAAGGCGCTCAGGCAGGAAGGACTCTTTGCCAATCTCAAGAAGTGTGTATTTTGCACTGACCAGTTAATATTTTTAGGCTTTGTTGTGAGCTCACAGGGTTTGAAGGTCGATGAGGAGAAGATCAAGGCCATCCAAGACTGGCCCACGCTGACCACTATTGGGCATGTCCGAAGCTTCCATGGCCTAGCCAGCTTCTATAGGCGGTTTGTCAAGGACTTCAGCACCATTGCTGCTCCCATGACCTCAGTGATCAAGAAGAATGTATCCTTTGTTTGGGGCCCTGCCCAAGAGGAGTCTTTCAACAAGCTTAAATATAGTTTAACTCATGCACCCGTTCTTACACTTCCTGATTTTAATAAAACTTTTGAGATTGAGTGTGATGCATCAGGTACAGGCATAGGGGCTGTCCTTACTCAAGGAGGCCGACCAGTGGCATTCTTTAGTGAGAAATTGAGTGGAGCTGCCCTCAACTACCCTACCTATGACAAAGAGCTATACGCTCTAGTAAGGTCCCTTGAAACTTGGCAGCATTACCTTTTGTCTAAGGAATTTGTTATTCATACAGATCATGAGACACTTAAGCACTTGAGGGGACAGACCACGCTCAAGAAGAGGCACGCCAAATGGCTCGAGTTCGTGGAAACCTTTCCCTATGTGATCAAGTACAAGAAGGGCAAAGACAATGTGGTGGCCGATGCACTGTCCCGGAGACACACTCTCATTGTGACTATGGAGGCCAAGATCATGGGTTTCGAACATATTAAAGAATCTTATGCCACTGATCTTGATTTTAATGAAGCTTTCAGGAACACTGAGAAGGGAGCTTTCGGACCATACTACCAGCATGGCGGGTTCCTGTTTAAGGGAAAGAGGTTGTGCATTCCCAAAGGAGCCATGAGGGAACTGCTGGTACGGGAGGCCCATGGTGGCGGCCTCATGGGACACTTTGGTCAGGACAAGACCTTGAGTGTCCTAACTGAACATTTCTTTTGGCCAAACATGAAGAGGGACGTGGAGAGCATATGTGCCAAGTGCACTACCTGCCTTAAAACCAAGTCCAGGTCACATCCTTACGGTTTACAAATGCCATTGCCGATTCCTAACCACCCTTGGGTAGACATTTCTATGGACTTTGTGCTGGGTTTACCCAAGATAAACCACAAGGACTCCATTTTTGTACTGGTAGACAGGTTCTCCAAGATGGCCCATTTCATAGCCTGTAACGCCACTAATGATGCTACTCAGACCGCCGACCTATTCTTCAAGGAAGTGGTCCGACTACATGGTGTTCCTCGAACCATTGTGTCTGACCGAGATACCAAGTTCCTCAGCCATTTCTGGAAGACACTATGGGGCAAGTTGGGGACCAAGCTGCTATTCTCCACCACTTGCCATCCCCAAACCGACGGCCAGACTGAGGTAGTAAACCGTACACTCTCTCAACTATTGAGAGCTACGGTCGGTAAGAATTTAAGAAATTGGTTGTCTTGTTTGCCTTTTGTTGAGTTTGCTTATAACCATGCTAGGCACTCTACTACTAACCTGTCACCTTTTGAGATTGTTTATGAGTTTCAGCCAGAGACTCCTTTAGACTTCACCGAACTGCCCAGCTCCATGTACCGCAGTCGTGATGGAGCCAATAAGGCCGAGTTTGTTAAGAACATGCACTTGAAGGTTAAGGAGAGGATAGAGGCCAAGACGGCTAAGGTCAAGGCCAAGTATGACCAGAAGAGGAAGGAGGTGCTGTTCGAACCCGGAGACTTGGTGTGGTTACACATGCGTCCCGAGAGGTTTCCAGAAGCCCGGAAGTCCAAACTCTCTCCCCGTGGGACAGGACCATTCCGCATCTTAAAGAAGATCAACGACAATGCCTATATCCTTGACCTTCTGGCTGAATTTAAATTCTCACATACTTTCAATGTCTCGGATTTGTCTCCTTTCCATGCAGATAGCTTTGATGATTTTGCAGATGATGGTGTTCTGAGGCCAGAACCTCTTCAAGGGGGAGGGAATGATGAGGCCATCCAAGTAGAGGTTCCCATAGTTAGGCGCGGTCTGACTACCCGGAGTGGAACCAGGGCCTTGCGAGAAGGTTTCACCAAGGCTGTCCAACAAATCCTTGATCGAGGTGGACAGACTGACCAGGACCAGCTGCTGATTGAGGAGATGGTCCAGTTGAAGATTCAAGATCAAACCGGCCCAACGGAGGTTCAGGACGCGACCGGCCCGATCCAGTTCAGACTCAACCAAGCCGGACGTCTCATTTCCAGTTCAGACTCAACCAAGCCGGACGTCTTATTTAATTTAGATGTTTTTCTTTATGTTTTCCTTCAAAATTTTTGTTTTTTATTTTGGTTATATCTGAACCGAACCGATATAACCCGAATCCGTACGATATATGATTACTTTATGGGTTTTATGATGCAATACAATTTTGAACCGAACCCGAAGTGTTATTATCCGAACCCGACCCGTACTAATAAAATTTTAGTATGGGACCTAGAAGCGTAAACTCGAAAATTCGAAAACCCGAAAAACCCGACCCGAATACCAACGGATACCCAAACGCCCAGGCCTAGTTTTAACTCTCCCTCAACATGTCATCTCTGCCTAGACACTGACACGCTCAAAAATAACGGTTGACTAACCAAACGTTTGTCAGAGTAGTTTTTTTTATGAAATTCAAACTCGCTACAAGAATTCATTTAGCTATGGGTTGGCAATGGCATTTCCGTAGCCAAATTTTTTACCTACAGATATAGTGACAAAACACATAATTTTAACTTTGTAACTAAATATGTGGTTAACTGTACCAATCCGTAGCTATATACCTATAGACAGATTCCATTGGTGGTCTATAGCTAAATAGCTACACATTGGCCAGAGATAAGTGGTTGCTATAATTGTTCTATTTAGCAACGACTAGCATCAATTTTTTTTATTTATATAGCTACGACTTAGCTAAAGAAACATAGTAGTTAAACTCTATAGCTATTTAGCAATAGAGCACTCTGCAGCTATGTTGTTGCTATTAAGCAACAAAACACTTTGTAGCCATGCAGTCGCCAATAGCTACAACTAGTTTTCTCACAAAATTTGTCGCTAGCAAGCTACAGAATGGCGACGGATCGGGTTTAGCATCGACGCTGACGCCAGGGTTCCAATCCGTAGCAATCCGTAGCAATCCGCCGTCTTTTGCATCGTAGCTACAGATTTTTCTTTCTAGCTACGAAAAAATCGGTAGCTATATTATTGATTTCTTATAGTGACTATCGTTCAGTTCAGGTATGAAATTCAAATTATTATTTAGTTTGGGTATGAAATCACACTTACTCATTTTTCAGGTCTAAAAAGGCACGACCAAAGTTCTACGGGTCGAAATCGGCACTTTTCCTTTATCCGACTAAGCATGGTTTAACGGTTCATGTAACGGAGTCAAGTTTGGGTCGAAATGTTTTTAAAAATCCCAGTTCAGGAATAATTTTGCACTTATGTTTTGTTTGGAGTTAAAAAGATACGACGCAAATTATTGGGGTCTAAAAAGGCCATTTTCCTGCATTATTTATGCTCGAGACGGAGGTGAACGTTATACGTATTCCCGTGAAGGACGCAGCTCAGTTTACACGGAAATGGGTTATTTAGGAGAAAAAACAAATCATCATGAAGAGGATTTAAAAATACGAGGCAAAAGATACTAAGGACAACAAATCAGGGAAAAGTATTTTTTTAGACACCAACAATTTACGTCGTGCCTTTTTAGACCCAAACAAAACATAAGTACGAAATCATTCCTAAACTGAGATTTTTAAAAACATTTAGACCCAAACTTGACTCCGTAACATGAAATCCTACTTTGACTAACTTATCGTTAGTCAACCGTTAAACCATACTTAGTCGGATAAGGGAAAAGTGCTGATTTCAACCCGTACAATTTTGGCCGTGCCTTTTCAAACTTGGACAATGAGTAATTGCGATTTCATACCCAAACTAAACAATAATTTGAATTTCATACCCAAACTTTAATATTAACATAAAAACTACTTTGACTAACGTTTGGTTAGTCAATTGACGTCGTTTTAACTAAACTAATTAAAAGAACACACTATGACTCAAACACATGCCTAGAGAAGCGCTAAACTGAGCATTAAACCATTGGACTAAGACAAGTTTTGTAAAATATACATATATACTAAATTATATAGGTACCAAAACATGTAAAGAAATCACTAACTTCCTCTCCCTCTGGCTCACTCTCTCTCTCTCAGTTGCCAATTTCAGAAGTTTCAGTCTTTAGGAAGTTCTATTTTTGATAGTAATGAACATTTTAAAATCGCATGAGAAGGAAATGTTGGGAGCCAAAAAGAGTAGCTCCGGCTACAACACGTAGACAAGAGCGGAGATTAGTTTCTTCATCTAAAAATGAATTAGCATGAACCGATGCATTACCGACTTGATGGCAAAGTGTTCGTTTAATTCACTTGCCTATCGTGGGTTCGGCCCTCCAAGTGACGGAATTTTATTATTTTAGCTAAAACGACGTCGTTTTAACTCTCCTCGACATGTCATCTCTGTCTAGACACTGACTCGCTCAAATAACGGTTGACTAACCAAACATTAGTCAGAGTAATTTTATTTGAAATTCAAACTATCGTTCAGTTCGGGTATAAAATTCAAAATATTGTTCAGTTTGGGTATGAAATCGCACTTTCTTATTGTTCAGGTCTAAAAAGGCATGACCAAAATTGTACGGGTTGAAATCGGCACTTTTCCTTTATCCGACTAAGCATGGTTTAATGCTTGACTAACGATAAGTTAGTCAAGGTAGGATTTTATGTTACGGAGTCAAGTTTGGGTCGAAATTTTTTAAAAAATCTCAGTTCAGGAATGATTTCGCACTTATGTTTTGTTTGGATCTAAAAAGGCACGACACAAATTGTTAGGGTCTAAAAAGACCATTTTCCCTATCCGATTTAGCATGGTTTAACGGTTGACTAACGATAAGTTAGTCAAGGTACGATTTCATGTTACGGAGTCAAGTTTGGGTTGATATTTTAAAAAAAATCTCAGTTCAGGAATGATTCACACTTATGTTTAGTTTGGATCTAAAAAGGTACGACGCAAATTGTTGGGGTTTGAAAAATCATTTTTCCCTAAATAATGCATTAGTGACTCCCGTTTGAATAGGATCTTAATTATATTTAAAAAGTTACTTGAGCTGTACTTGGTCAGCGAGACTCCGACCTCGATGAATGGGGGGGGGGGGGGGGCTTCTCGAACCACGTTCAAAACGGCATGTGCGGAATATGGCAGCAACAAACTCTATTTTCTCTCAAATCTCTTCTTTTTGTTTCTAACAAAGCCACACGTTAAATTTCCAAGTCATTCCCAGAAGCACGATACATCACAGAATTACAAGGTAGATTCACAAGGTAGATTCAAAAGAAAAACACACAAAAGGTTAAACCGAAAACACAAGTAGTGAGAGAAAAAAATATAAGAGCAAAAATGCAGAAATACGACACCATTTATTTCTACTCAAAGTTCAGAAAAAAACAAATAACATATAACGGTAATATAAGTCTGAAAATTCAAAGAGGAAAAAACACTGGACTCTACAAGTCTATTACTGACAAAAAAAAAATAACAACACCTGAAAATTTGCTTCAGAAAAAGCAAAAATTCAACGGCTGAGATTTTCTCGTCAAGTTTCAATCGATTTTGACAGAGGAAAACAGATAGTGGACGAAGTAAAAGGAAGTAAGGAAGCCAATGGTTCCCGTTGAGAGCATTATTGCAATGGCCATAAGCAGAGAGTAGCCAATGTAAAGCATAGCCGAGACCGGTCCACTCAGACTTTGGAGATCGAACACCAAATAGTTGATGGAGTAAGCAAAGACATACAAGGCGACTGAACCAGATGCGAAGAAAGCTTTCCACCACCATCTCCAATCTTCCACGCAGAGGTGCATGTAGGTCAACACCACTGATACCTCTGCACACACAACTACTAAAAGAAGCAGCACTATGAGTAAGAACCCGAATACGTAGTAGAATCTGCCTAACCATATGCTGGAGAATATGAAGAAGAGTTCTATGAACAGAGTTCCGAAAGGAAGTGTTCCTGCTCCAAGGACTAGAAGCCATGACGGGTATTTACGTTCTGGGATCTCCCTTGGAATCTGGTTGGTTCTCACTGGAAACTGAATTGCTTCTGCTCGCGTGCCTAAGAATCCTCCAAACAAGGTGAGGGGAACCGAGATGCAGAACCAGAGAGCCAAGAGCTCAAAGTAGAGTGATATTGGGATGGCGCCAGTGCTGTTGCTGCTCCAGAGAAGGAAGTTCAACACTGTTAGTATAACAAAAGCTATACCCGGGAAGAAGCATGCGATGGACCAGGATAGTGATCTCCATCCTTCTGAAGTTCCTTTGACGGTTCTCCAGAGCCGGACACCAGCGTACCCAGCAGCAATACCCAAGAAAAGATAGAGAATAATCATCCCGGTTAGTAACATTCCTCTTGATGCAGGCGACATGAATCCTAGTGCTGCGAAAACAATAGTGACAACAGCCATTCCTGTAATCCGAACACCGTCTCCCACCATAATGCATAGAAGCTTTGAAAGTTCTGGTTCTCTGAACACATCTCCGACAACAAGTTTCCATCCAGAGAGCTCTTCGTTCATCTGTGCCTGCGCTTCCTTGTCCAGCTCCTCGTACTTTGTCAGATCCCTTCTAACCGTCCTCAGGAATATGACAAAGACTATACCGGCGAGGAAGACGATCACCATAAGGGAGTTCAGTATAGAGAACCAATGGACACGAGCACCTTCCATTTTCAAATAGGCATCCCATCTTGATGGCCATCTTGTCTCGCTTCTAACAAATTCGACTTCATAAGTGAAGGTTATCCTTTCATGTTCTTTTATGATCTGGGCTTTGTCAAGCTCCAACGGACAGTTAACTGAAGGAGCAGGGTCATACATGTGAAGTTTGGTCATTTTCTCAGGATCGTACTTGACACTGCATGGAACAACCTCAAATCCAACTATCTCATAACCCAGGGCCTTCTTTTTATCAGCTTCGGAGATAACACCCATACCTTCTTCACCCGTGCCAATGACCTCCATGACATTGCCTTCGTACTGATGGACCAATACCTTAAACTTGAGGTGATTGATGATGTAATCATCATTGCTGTTGGGTGGTGAATATCCAACAGGGTATCCAGTCCACTGGATGGTAACCCCATTTTGCTTGGCGAATCTCAAAGCAGGCAAGTTATCGAGAATCATATTGACTTGGTACAACTCGCGCGTTCTCTGTTTCAGGAGCTTGACCTCATGCTCGTTCAGAGGACTGGTGGTGCAGAGATAGAGAGACTCGTTGGTGTTCATCCGGAACCTATAGGCAGAGTTATCAATCTGATCCCCCATGAGAAGCTCCCCAAGATTCTCAGCACTTTTCTTGATGCCCTCGAGTGGTTTGCAGTAAGGAAGGCTATAGAAACTGAAAGGAAGCTCGGTTTCTATAGACGTCAAGGAATTGACTTTGGCGAAGATTGAGTCTCCGTTTGAATATGTGTGCATATAACTCCCTGGCAAGTAGAACCCATTGCAAAGCTGCGCAACAAACACTAGCAAAACGATAACCCGGTACATTTTCCTTCCTGTATGAAAAACAAAAGAAAGACTCTCGATCAGTTTCATGAAATGCACATTCAACAGATCGATCCAAAAGTTGAAGCATACACAGAAAGAAAGCCTCTCTCACACCTTAACAATCAGTTTACACTGTGATTAATCTATAACAGTCAGTTTCATGAAATGCACATTCAATAGATAGATCCAAATATTGATGCATACAGATCAAACACAGAAAGAAAGCCTCTCTCACACCTTAGCAATCAGTTTACACTGTGATTAATTTATAAACAGTCGGTTACACGAAATGCAAATTCAATAGATCGATCCAAATGTTGATGCATACAGATCAAACACAGAATGAAAGCCTCTCTCACGTAAGCAATCAGCTTCCACTGTGATTGATTTGAAACAGTTAGTTTCATGAAATGCACATCCAATAGATCGATCCAAATGTTGATGCGTAATAACGAGATTCAGCATTAATATCCTATAGATCGAAACAGTTCTTCGAGTTTGGATTTGGAATATCAGATCCCAACGGATCATAAACGCAAACTAACAATCCAAAGCTAAAAAAGGTCGACGAAACGAGGAAAGAAAGACGATGCAACGACAGATCTCGGTGAAATCGAAAGAGCAAACCTGAGGCAGATCGAGGTTCCGAGATCTTCAACGAAGTCAGATCCAGGGGCGAGAGAGGGAGGGACTTCTTCTCTCTCTATCTCTTCTACCTAGCCTTGCTTTGCTTTGCTTTGCTTTGCTTTGCTTTGTGTGTTCGCAAAGGGCGAGTAACAAAGATCAAGAAAATCGTGTGTGGGTATTTATCCTCTGCAACGCGCACACATGTGTCGGTGCTACCATCACCGTTCCTCAAACCTCTATATAAATTTCCCGTTTAATTTAAAATATCTATTAATTATTATTTTAATATTAAATAAAATGAATCTTGCACTCTTACCAGATTTTTAGAGTATTTAAAAATTTTATTATTTCACGCAAAAAAATTATTGGTTGTGCACTATTTTATACGTGTAAAATTAAATAGTGCTTTAAAAATCTAACTATATTGATATTTGTTTTATAAAATTTGATTTACATAAAATATATGAAATAAATTTGAGATGAAAATAATATATTTTTATGGATTTTAAGATTTTTTTATATTTTTATAAATTAACTTAATATAAATAAATAAACATAGTTTAATGTGGTAATTTTTTTTATTTATTAGTTCATAGTAAACATTATTTCATTAATAAATATTTTTTAATTAATTTTAACTTTACAAAATACTAACTTAAATACAATTAAACCAAAATACAAAAAAAATATAAAAAAATTACCATTCAAGTTTTCCTAAGAAATAAAGATCTACAATTAAACCAAAATCCAAAATCTAAAACTAAAAACAAAAATAAAAAACCCAAAATTTTAAAAACCAACTAAACAATCATGACCCAGTTATCTAAAAAACTAACTATATTTTGATTTACTTTATCCTTATGAATATTGAAATAATATCATTGTTTTTAAAATAATATTGAACTATATATAAATAGTATCGTCACTACAATCATATTTAAAACTACTTAAATGATAATCCACAATTTTGGAGACATAAATATTTTGTAATTTTTTTTCACCAGCATATCATATGATCAAGTAGTAGTTGGGTTTGAGTCTTTCAAAAGGATGCTCGGTCCAACCGGATCTGATCTACATTGAAAAAGAAAATACCTTTGTTTCTTGTTTTTTGGCAAGAGAGTTTGCACAAATGTTCCTAGATCTCAGTATATGAAATATGCTAAAACCCAAAATTGCCTTGTATTAAGTGGAATAAGACTAGCTTGGAAGCAAACGCCCGCCATATGGTTGGATTAGCAATCATGTCCACCAAGTGGGAGCAACACGTCTCGATATGTATTGTAGTAACCTGTAACTCCCGTAAGCAGGTCATCACCAATAGAAGACCTTCCATCTCAACGTCTAGAGCCAAGATACTTTTACGAAAACCGTGTACGTCAAATCTTTCAACTTCCATATGACCTATGTGTGTGCACCCGAGTCCACTGACATTGCCATTGCCATGATCGACCCAAGACGCCTCAATTTGGCAAGTCGAGATTTGGAGTTCCATAGGAAGAGTCCAAGTATAAGGCACTGCTAGTGTTGGATCATCTTCCTCCTCATCATCTCAGAGGTTAGCTTTTCGCCAGCATTCCACTTTGAGAGAAGTCAGCTAGAACGTGTCTAAAGGTGAAACATTCTTTCCATTAAACACTTTATCGTTTCTTGTCTTCCAAATGTACCATAATATCCATAGAAAGGTTTCAGCAAGGGATTCCAAGTAGGCCACGTCTTATTTCCTCCAAACACAAAATCCATGTTTTGGTAAACAAAGGTACTCGAGAGAAACCAGGAAAGGATATATAGTCTAATAAATCCCAAACCTAGAATGCTGGGGACATTAAAAAAGAAGATGTTTTTTGGTTTTCTTAGAGTCACCAAGTAATTATGTCGTCGCAATACATCTTGAGCGGTTACCACATAAAGTGTTCCATTTTTCTAGGGCCTTCAGGTTATGTAAACCAGCGATACTTAGTTGGACAACCAGTGTGGGCACTTCGTAGTTTATGCTTTCGTAGTAAGTTGTATCCGGATTTAACGAAATAAAATCATGATTTCTTATGGTTCCATGCATAGCCCTCCATGGACCATGTATTATTATGTCTCAATCCGAGGATAAGAGGAATGTCCTCAGGGTGGAAATAATCTTGTAAGAGGTTAGTATCTCAATCCCTATCAAGTGTCGGAGAGAGTGGGAGCTGCAGCCTATAGACATGGTTTATTAGAAGGGTTTCGCGTCCGCCCTGTTTTTCATGTTTCTCAACTCAAGCGCGCTTTGGGTCAGCATGAACAGGTGGTGGAGCTTCTAGTGGTGTGAGAAGGCAATGTACAATCGTTGTTAGAACCGGATTAGGTGGTGGATAAGCGCTATGATAAATTTGGAGTACTGGAGCTACTAGTTAGTTGGATTGGAAATCAGATTTTAGAGAACTCATAGGTTTGATAAATAAAAAAAGAGAACTTATGGTTTATTTTATTGAGATTTTATCACTTAGTTTTCACATTAAAAGTTCTAGGGCAAGCTTGATTTTGTTGGAGGAAGTATTGATAAATATTAAAATGTGTATTACGGTCAAAGGAAAAAAAGGAGTGATTCAGAAGAAAACAGGGGAGGCTGATGTGGCCGGAGACATTGGAGATTTGAATATTAATGAGGAAATGAAAGCTATGGATTGACTCGGAGGGTCTGCGGCTAGATCAAGTGAAAGATGTGAAGAGTGTTTGTTTACTTATGTGAGAGAGAGAGAGGGAATGTAAGAATCTTTTATGCTTGTTCTTAAGCTTAGAGACGTGATGAGTGCGAACGATCGCTATAAGATCGTTGATAAATTGAACAAATGAGATTGTAAAACGAATCTTACAAACAAGCTTGAATCAATAAATCTAGTCTTTCTTTTCATTCCCTACAGATAGCTAAAATCTATCAGGTTTGTTGAATTAGAAGTAGAACTCGAGCTTGTACTTGACTTGTTTAAACGTAGCTAATGTTTTATTTTTAAGAAAATTCAGATTGATTCAACTTGGTAGACCTTAAATCGACTGAAGCAAAAACATAATGAATTTAACAGAAACTAAAGTAACGATTACAAAGTTCCCTACTTAAAAAATAATCAAAACCTTAGTAAGAAAGAACCTGAGGCTTATAAATATTGCTTACATAATCAACTCTGGATCCAGTCACTTTACTCAGTAGAACTAATTGGTCAAACCGAGATCACAAGTGTTTCCGGTCTTTCTTTTTTTTTGAAAAAAATCGAAAGTGTTTCCGGTCTTTGATGCCTTTGATATCCAAATGCTAGACAATACATACAGACAATTGTGAGAAGAAGGTCATGTGATTCTTCGTTTCCTGGAAATGGCTGTTCTATTTGATGAGACAGATAAATCTTGCTTGTGTGCTTCAACCATTGAATACACCTACACTCCATCAACATTTACTTGCTTTTAACCATAGAGTTCTCGAATTCAACGATCATGACAAAAAACTGACTGTTTCTATAATGAGGATAAGGAGATACCTTTCTTACAGCCGATGTCAGTCCCATGGTAGAAAGAACATCACTGTCCACACACTTCCATGTCAGAGTGTCCTCTGCCTCATCTTTGAACAGATCAATTGTTCCCCCTTCTATGACATAGAAGAAAGTAACATATTGTCTAAATACACGTTCATGTCTCTATGTACAGGAAAAACCGGAAAAAGAAAGATATATATATATATATATATATATATATATATGCTGGTCAAACCTGTAAGTTGTACGACTAATAGCTCCACATAAATTTTTCGACGTATGTGTGTGAAGATGTGGACAAACTCTCCAAGTTCTTTTCTTGAGACTACAGTGCATGTTTCCTTGGGTTCTAGATGAAATGCTTCTTTAAGGTAGAGATTGATCGCCTTCCTCCTTGATGCCAGACTAGCTTCCTTATCCAATATAACAGATGGGAACTCCCAAAGACCAGCAAGCAGACCCTCTTCGGGTCTCTTTACAAGAACAAATCTACCTCCTGACTGGTTCTTCTCCTGTATCTGTATTTCCAAAACACATACGCAACAGAAGTCGACCTTTGGCTTGGCCTTGACCACTTTTGTAGGATACTCTGTCACGGGAATGCTTCTGTTTTCCTGGAACAGAGAATATGCACGGCACTGGCTGGAAATAGGACAAGAAGAGCAACTTGGCTTTGATACGGAGCACAGAGTCGCACCAAGCTCCATCAGAGATTGGTTGAAATCTCCAGGACGTGAAGGATCCACAAGTTGTGCAGCTAGTTTCCTGACCAAAATAAATAAATATGTACATATATAAAAATTTATCCACTTCTTGTTATTGTCTTAGGAAATGCAAAAGTTGGTTCACCAGAAAATCTTCACAGTAAGCCGGTCTTTCGGATTAGCTGAGATAGCCTTTAGCCTGGCAAGCACTCTAATCACGTTACCGTCAACAACAGGTACCGCCTGGAACATAATAAGTAGCAAAAGTTTTACTTAAGTTTATTATGACTGATAAGAAAACTGACCGCACCTCATTAAAAGCAATGGAGGCAATTGCTCCGGCTGTATATTCTCCTATTCCTTTAACTTTCATAAGGCTAGACGCTTTATTAGGAAAACCCTCCTTCCCTGCAACAACCATCTTTGCTCCCTACCAGAAATAAAACTACATTACTTAGGATATTTAGTGAAAGAGTCCTGGACTGCACAAGTAAGTGTATTATTCACCTCTAAAAGAAAGCGTGCCCGTCGATAGTACCCCAAACCTGCCCACATTTCGTTTACCTCCTGCAGCGCCAAGAACTCAATTTTCTTTAGCAACAATAATCTTTTTTTTATTGACTAATAGAGTACTTAGTTTCCATTGGTAATGCATAGCAAAACTCAATAAGATTTAAGCCCTTACTTCCGAGTTATATAGCTCACGAAAAAAAAACACAAGCACATCATGGGGGATTCAAATGGGAGGGTTGATTCACAATTTCCCACATCATTAACACAGACACTCTTTACAAAGAAGCCAATTTCCCAAAACATAAACAAGCAATGAACCACATAACACAGGAAAAAAAAGGCTATTTTTTCTCATGCCACTGGATAAACAAATTCAAATGGTGTGGCATTGACTAATATATAAACCTCTCCATTTGGAATAAAAGAGAGTAATCTCTTCCCTACTAATGATAGGTAAATAACATGCTATTAAGCCATTACTTCCGAGTCAGTGAAAATGGAACTAAAGATGAGACAATGCAGAGCAGAACCACCAAAAAAAAAAAGATTAAGCCTTTACTTCTGATTAGCACATCACACAGGCAAACATATATACGAATGGGACAATAAAGGAAAGTTCAATTGATTCGAAATTAGAAAGAATAACCAACCTCAAGGGAAGCTTGAGCAAGGTCGTAGATGGTGGGCCATTTATGCATCCAACGTTTGTAATACTCCATTACAGTCTGAACCCTAGTTTGCTGCAACATAATCTCCGATACCCAAACCTCATAAGCTCTTCTCTCTTTTTCAGTCTCGCTCCTTGTCTTCTTCCTCCATGGTAGATCTCGCTGATTCTCATCGTACCAATCAAGCAGAGACGTTCTGATGTTCTGGGTCTCCTTTTCGTTGAAGAGATCCTCCATATCTCCTCCCAGTGGTTCTTCTTCTTCTTCTTCTTTTTTCTGCCGACATTTTCTCATCCGAGGCGCAGAAGAATGGGACATCGTTTTGCTCTCGAAGCTCGAAGCTTTGCAGTGGAAACTCCGAATCGTCTTTGGGTTTTGTCTCTTTGACGCGACCGTTGATCTTTCAAATGTAGGGTTTATTAGCCGCACGCGAAAAAGAAGAAGTATCATTCAATCCGCACCGTGAGAAAGATTAGGCATGGGCATTTTAACATGGATCTGAAAACCCTAACCGGAACAGATCCAAAAATATCTGATCCGGAACCGGACCGACAATTTACAAGTATTTTTTGGGTTAAAATTTTTTTTTACCTGAAAGAACCGGAACCGAAAGGAACCGACCCGAATAGACCCGGATCCGAAAAAAACCGACCCGAATAGACCTGACCCGATAAGAACCGATTTGCACCCGACTTAAAAACATGTATATCTAAAACTATGATGTTTTTGTGTTCTATTTTATATATATTATTTTATGATTTAGTTGAAATATCTTTTGTTAACAACATTTGTTATTATTTTGTAACGTTTTTTAAGTAATATAAAGCTTTAGAATGTAAAATTTAGAGTTTAAAAATGTTTTATTTTAATTATTAATAGTTTCATTTAAGTTATTTTGTAAAATTTTAGATATATATGACAAAATATCAACTAAATTTGATGGAATTGGGTATGTCATGTCCTTTTCAGATACTAAATACCCGAACCCGACCCGAACCCAATATGGACCCGAAAAATTACGGATATTTTAAGGGTATTTTAATTATAGATCCGAATCGACCCGGACCCGAGAAGAACCGACCCGAACCCCAACTGGAAATTTCTTAGTATTGGATCTAAATATTTAGGACCAGAAAGATCCGGATCCGAAAGGAACCGGCCCGAAACCGACCCAAAGACCCGAACGCCCAAGCCTAAGAAAGATAATGGAGTGTTGATCACAAAAAAAAAAAGAAAATAAATGGAGCTGAAATGTCTTTTTTTTTTTTGGAAAACTATACTTAGTATAATTTTAAACTAGAGTTTGATTTGCACGCATATCCACCTAGATTTTGATTCTTACTTATGTTTTATAAATTGTTTAATGACATTTCTAAGTAGTTGTTTATATATTTTTAAGTTTATATACATCAGAACCGAACATATCCGATTCAGAAGGACCCGACTCGAAACTCACACAAGAATTTATAATATCCGAATGGAGCCAAATTTAAACACAAAGAACCTGATACCCAAATGAAACAATATGTATCTAAATGGGTGTTGCCATTTTGAAGCGACCGTTGATCTTTCAAATGTAGGGTTTATTAGCCGCAAACGAAAAAGAAGAAGTGTCATTCAATTCGCACCATGAGAAAGATAATGGAGCTGAAATGTATATTATATCTTTTCTTAAGTTATTTTTTCTGATAACCGGATATCCGGCATGTCAAAACCCATCCAACTAGTTCTCTAGGGGCCTGACTACCGGTGGCAGCCATACCCGATTGCTCGCAAAGAGAATTAGATATCTCTGTCGCTTGACCACATAGATGGATAAACCTGAATTGACGCGGATTTGAACCCAAGTCCCTTAGGGACACTTGGGACGCCATGCGCCACCAAACCAAACCCATGTGGTTAAATAAATATTGCCTTTTTTAAGTTCAAATGGGAAATTATCAATGTTTCCATGAAATCATGAAGTCCATCTACTTCATGTTCTTTTTCTTGACAAATACAAGGTTAGCGAATCAATCAAGGTATTTTACTTTGTGAATAGAGCTGACTTTTAATAGATGATCTATTTCTTCATTATTGTTTTGGTGTGTTTGAGTCCTAGCTTTCGACGTTTATGTTTTATAGGTTTATATGTGGGATCGACATTCATCTCATGAGTAGTTATGTCGGGGTTAATTCCAGACGTATCTTTTGTGAACCATATGAATGTACTAAGTTTTCCTTTAGAAAGGAAATTTGTTCGCTTTGGATAAGGTCTTGCAGATCTAGATCATTAGAACTTTCGTAAGATGACATATGGATGGGTCTTATTTTGTTTTAAACGTTGAGTTCTGAGCACCTTTTTCTGTAATTGTTATACGGGGCATCGCTTCGTGAGCTTATAGTAGTCCATGTAACAGTTACGGGATGCTTTTTGGCTTCCACAGATGGTTTGAATGACTTCCGAATTCGGAAACTTCACACAATGAAAATATGTTGAATGAATTGCTGATATGCTCAAATTATCCCAAGAGCACTCTCTTAAATAAGAGATTGATTGTAGTACTTGGGGATCGAGTGGTAGATCACACAATAGACTATTAGTTATTGGTAAAGCTAGAACAAAAATAGAAAACAGTAATAAAATGCATATAGACTTATAAATGACCTAAAACAAACTAGAAATGTGTAATAAAGACTCTAAACATGGCCAAATATATTGCCTAAAATTGGTAAAATCTAGGACCTATCAACTCTTCCAGACTTATTATTTTGCTTGTCTACAAGCAAAACATAGAAAAAACGCAGGGTCTCACTAGCTCCTTAGAATACCACCATCACCTCTACAAGGTTGCAACCACATCTGAGGCATTTCCATGTACTCAGCCCCAGCCTAGCAACCTTGCCATACCACAACTTAAACAGATTCTGCTTGACATATCCTTCAACTAACCTCATTTCTTAATAAAAAAGGTGTAGGCTTTTCAAAGGATACATGAACTCTTACTCCAACAAGTATATGAACACACATGTTGGTTTTTCTAGTTCCTTTCTGATATCACTCAAGTTACCCTATGAGCAACTTTCTCTCTCAAATAATATGTTCAGTTAAAGTACTTAGGGATCAAATCCAAAGGGAGCATGAGCACACAATAGAATAAGTTTTGATGCAAGAAAGGAAACATATTTCTTTCTTCACTAAGAATCTTTGAAAAGCTACCTTGAACTATCCGACCCATGATAAGTAGTTTTATGCTTTGGTTGGAGCTTTTTAAACATGACAGCATTACTTGTGGGCTAAGGAGTTTGTTATACACACAGAACAAGTCTCTCAAGCATATTAAAGGTCAACAAAAGCTGAATAAGAGGCATCCCTAGGTGGGTCAAATTTATAGAGACATTTCCTTATGTCATCTGCTACAAACAAGGTAAAGAAAATATTGTAGCCAATGCACTCTTTAGAAGGTACGTCTTGCTTTCTACACAAGATTCTAAGTTGATAGGGGGTTGAAAAAATTCAAGACATGTTCTGAGCATGACCCTGACTTTAAAGATACTTACAATGAATGTAAGAAGTTTGCTAGTGGAAAATTCTATAGGTTTTATTGTAATCTTTTGTTTGAAAATCATTTGTGTGTCCATAATTGCTCTTTGAGAGAATTGTTTTCTTGAATGCTTTGATGGAACACTTTGCCGCATATGAAAAGGGATGTAGAGAGGATATGTGGCCGGAGTACCGTTTGCAAAACAACCATGGCAAGGCACAAACACCATGTAAGTACACTTCTTTGTCAATACCTAACGAGCCTTCAAACTGATATCTCATTGAATTTCGTATTAGGCTTGCCTAGAATCAGGGAAGGGAAGGACTCAATCTATGTAGTCGTACATAAAATGACACATTTTATTCCTTGTTAAAACGCCAACGAATAATTGAATCGCACGCGAGAACACTTTCTTTAAAAAGTATTTTGACTCTATTCCAAGCATTCGTCACAAGAAATCATTTGTCTGATGAGATAATCAAAGTACACACTCTTGTTCTCGATTAAGATACAAAATAACTTATATAATTTCTCCTTTTATATGTATTTCTTCAAATATTTTTGATAATTATTTGAAATAATAACTGCTTTTCTTTCGCTCTTCCAATTAGGTTGTGATTTCTTGTTTGTGATTATGCATAATTTGCCAATGCTTACAATTCCTTAGATAATAGAGCTAAAAGTTGCAATGGTTAACAATTAACATTGTAATGTTTATTTAAGAGTTCCAATAGTTCATCATTAAAAATTACAATCACCAACAACTGCAATAATTCATTAATGAATCATCACCAACACTTGTAATCATCAATTGTTGCAATATTTCATTTTAGTAATTGCAGCTCTTCATCCAAACAATTACGATCATTCACTTAAACAGTAGCAATAATTCACTAAATCTCAGCGAAATCCTACATTTTAGACATTTACAACTTGATTTTTACAATCCTATAAACTCATGATTGCATTTTGGACTTGGCCTAGTGAAAAGAAAAGCAACGAGGTGATGGTATTCATTGTGATACAGATGAGAGATTTAAAATTCTAACTAAAATTTAGCTCTCTTACGAACCTAGATTTTGAATATTCACATCTTTTTTTGTTAAAGCAGACTCTAATTGTTGTGTATGACAAGATGAAATGCGGCTGATTTGGTATTAATGTCTGCGTGGAGAAATTCCTAGTAGTTGGAAATCACTCACTAGTTAAGGTTTGATATTCAGCAATAAGATAGTTCTCACAAGTTCATTGGCCTTTTTGACAAGACCAAGATTGTTTAGAAGTTTCAAGAAAAGCGTCCGTGAAACAGAGTAACAAATTACTGATCATCACCAAAATCTTCATCCTCATCTTTGATCTTAACATCAGCGTCTTCTCCAAACTGGATGCAGACATCAATCTGGGACAGAACATACTGAATACTGCACAAAGAAAACGTTGTCGATATTAGCTTTTGAATTGGATCAATGTTGGAAGATATGATAGAGAGCAAATTAGTTTATCACCTTCGTTCTTTCCTTATGTCAAGGGGTATGAAATTCACCATCCCATATTCTCCCACCTAATAATTACCACCACATCCCAAAAACGCAATCATGAAAATCAAACTATACACACTTTTGCTTTACGATCAACATATGATTAAAACCGTATTACATACCATCTCAATCAGGGCTTTGTTCAATTTCGCATATCGAGGACCCATCTTTTGGTTTAACTCTGCCAACAATGTGCGAGGCTCCGGATCCAAGTAGCTAAGGTAAACAAACCCGACGCAAAATTACTTAACTCAGAAACAACAACGGAAAACGAAAAGACACAAAAGAAGAATCCATACGTATCAATGTTGCTTTTATCCTGCAAGAGATCCATCTTTGAGAGGATGTTGATGTGTGGTAATTCAAGCTGGATCATTGCAGAGAGAGACGACATGCAACCGCTGATAAACTTGGTGACATCTGTTATGAACTGCTCCAACAAGATATATCATTTGTTATCAACACAAATTGGTTTTTTTACTACAACAGTAGTAGGTATAGAAAAAGAAACAGAAGTTGATATAAAACCTGTGAATCAAGCAGATAAACAACACAGACGTTGAAGTTCTTCTGTTGCAAATGCGCCACAAAGTTCTTGAGCACAGGAACATGTGTAAACAGTTCTATCTGGCCTATTAACAGGATAGATTTCAGAAGAATTTACAGATAAAAAAAACACACTTGAGAAGCAAACTTGATTACAGAAACCACTCGTATTTAAATAATCAGACAAATAAACTTATTGATCATGTATGCACCTGGACAATCGAATATAAGGTAATCATCATCTCGGTAGTTGTCCAATTCTTCATCCACCCAATCATGTAAGCTATCCTCAAGGTATCTGTGGATTAAGAGTTAAGGATTCTCCATGCAATTTTCCAACATATAAATAAAGGCAACAGCATTAAGACTCAGGAGGTAGTTAAAAATTCTCATTATATGTCTATGTAAAAAGGATACTCCATGCAGTACATGAGGGCACCATTAGGACCAAGCCCAAGCTCCTCCATTACATCTTCCAAAGAAACAAGTTCTCTGATATCTGCAAAACAGCAAAAACCAAGAAAGTGTGAAACCAAGAAAGTCCCAAGGGATTTTGATTGAATAACTCACCCATAGCCACAGGATAGTTGAAGATTTCAGCAGCAGGATCCAAGTTAACAACATTCATTGTTCTGCCGACCGTTTCACAGTGTTCATACAAAGATGAGCAATACGTTGACTGATCCAGAAAAAAAAAAATCCCCATTAGACAAAATCTAACTGTTATTACAGATCCAAAATTGACTATATAATGACCTTTCCGCTGCCTGCTGGACCGATAACGAGCTGAGCATAACCCATTGTAACAAAGCAAAATCTTCCAGAAAAAAAAAACTCAAATAGAGCAAAGAGAGTGAATGATTCTAAAAGATGCAAAGACGGCGACTGATATATAAGCAATGCACCAAACACCTAAACCGAACAACACACTCAGTATGTCGCAGGAACCCATAGACCAGAAGCAATCAACAGACACATCTCAGCACCTGAAACAAGGATAATATCAGAATCGATTGATATAGCTACGGTTTAACACCGAAAACATCGAAGAAAGTGAAAGCAGCCCGACGGAAACTTTCGAAAGCCCACAAAAAAAACACAATCACAAGCTCTGTAGCATAGTATTGAATCAGAAAGAGATTAAACTTGACCTTTTAGTATTTGGTTGCGTCTTCTTTGGGGTTAAGAAGAAGAGAGCTTCACTTTTCGGTTCGGTTGGCTTTCGTAGCGATTATATTGCTTCTAAAGACTTCTTTAGGGTTTTCGATGATTTTTTCTCCTTCAATTAATGAGTTGGTTCGGTTGCGCTTGGTTTGACAGATATTTAGAGCGCGACAATTACAATTTGACCACACCAAAAATAAAAAAATAAATAAAGCATTGCTTCTCCACGTGTATCACGTAGTCTTCGCCGAAGCTTGAATTAATTAATTATTTTTATATAAAACTATAATCAAATAAGAAAATTATTGGTTTGAAAGCAAAGATGTGATCAAAAGAAAAAGTCTACTCATGTGAATCTTTCCTCGTGGATTTCGATCTCTTCGTTTTATATATAAACTAGGATTGGCCCGCCATACGGACGGGATGTGATGTATTGGTTTTTATCGATGATATAATTTTTGTGTTAATTTTTTTTTTATGTTCATTTGGTTGCGAGTGTGATTATGTTAAGCAATCAGTGTTATCTACATCAAATTTCAATTATATAACTAAAAATTGACATGTTAACATATTTAGTATTGTCGTTGATTCAGAGTTACAAAATTTTATAGTGTTATAATACTCATAACATTTTTCTAAATTTAAACTTTGAGCATTATAAATTAAATCAAACAAAATCGATCAAAAAATAATACAATAGAGAAACCTTGTTAAACCACAAATAGTAAGGATATCTTTGGATTGTATGGAGTGAAAAGTTGAGTTTTAGTCTCTTATTTTTCCTCTGTAGCCAAAGAAGGAGCATAGGCTTTTTATATTTTGTTTTTTGATCAAATGAGAGTTTCTCTACTGTTTATTTAACAATTAGATATACGACTATGAAAAATCAATTACAATTATAATTTAGATTTTAATAGATATATATTACATTAGAATTGACTACTAAAATATAATTAATATGCCAATTCAGAATTTTTTATTTATTTATTCAAAGTGTTGCTCAAAAAATTTGAAATGGTTAAAACTCACTATTTGTTATATTTTCAGTATTGGAATTAACAGAAGGTAAGCAATGTGAAATTTAATTTAATTAAACTTTGTTTATGCTTTAAATACTTTTATCTTATTATTTAGTTTTTCATATAAACAATTGTTTAAATTGACAACTCATTTGAAGCTTAGTTATGTTTTTAAAATCATTGAGTTCTCGTTTCTCGGGAATCAGTCTTTAAAGCATCTCCAACATATTGTTATTTATACCTCTATAATAGCATTTAAATGTGAAATTGCTCTAACCCACCTCTATTTCTTCCTCTATAATAGGGATCTCTATTTTTTCCTCTATATATAGAGGAAGAAATAGCATTTCTCTATTTTTACTCTACATTTAGGGACTATTATTTTAGAGGAATACATTGGAGCATATCTCATCTCTATTATAGAGTTCTTCTAATTTAGAGGTGAAAATAACAAAATACATTGGAGATGGTCTTAACGGCAGTATAAAATGTAGAAACCGGTTCCTTACATTTTCTATATCAAACGATAATATATTCTTTTGACTAACTAAAAATTTACGGCTATATAATTTTGGTTTGATAGAGTACCGGAGTTATTTTATCAGGCTGGCCAAAGAAAAGATTTTTTTTTACTAAGGAAAATGTTAAAAAATATTGTTTCGAACAAATTGCAACAGAATCTACGAAAATAAAATTGCTAAACATGGTCTTTCGTTGAAATTGATTGTTTAAACGTGTTATTTTTTTAATTAACCCAAACTATTTTATAATAAAGAATGAATAAGTAAAAAAATATCAGAAAGACAAATATAATGTTGGTCTTCAAATCAGTTTATGAGAACACATTACAAACCAAATAAAATCAAAAAAAAATATTTTTTAAGAAAACCACAACCCAACGTTTTCTCTAAATCATATCAACTGAGCCTTCAATCTGTAAATTTGAGAAACATTACCTCAGCTCAAAGATCTAACTTTTCTGCTTTCTTCAACTCAAAGATCCATTAGTTATAGCATCTAAGTTTTTAGAGAAGCCCATTAATACATAGTACACGACAAAGCCCAATAAAATCAGGGTTTCTCCTAATCATGTCTCGACTAATATATAACGTGTCAATCATATAGTGTGCATTCTCATTGTTTATAGTTCTTATCATCTACTTCGATACTGGTATAAGACTTTTTTTTTTAATTTTTGCGTGACAGAGAAGCGCTTTGTTCTTTATCGCTGACGGTCAACCTCTAAGAAGTTCTGAGCTTTTCCATTTTTTTTCCTTCTGGCTTTATATCTAAGCTCTCTTTTATGTAGTCGAGGTGAACATAGAATGTCCAAAAGTCTCTCAATCCCGTGAGACATATTGTGATGTTATTGTGATAACTCTTGAGATGCTGATCGACTTATAATGAAAACTGAGTCTTTTTTCCAATCTTTATTTTAAAAAGATCTGTGGGTTTATGGATCTGACTACATGATGAATCTCATAAAAAGTCCTTTTCCAGTTTTTATTTTAAAAAGATTTGTGTGTTTATATGATCTGAGTACATGATGAATCTCATAAAACAAATGGTATTTTACGACTGATTTTATGTTTGATGTTTATTCACCTTGGAGAACAGATACTCAGAATCAAGTTTTCAAGTTTTGTGATTTTTTAAGTTCTTTCTTTTGGCTGGGCATATGATATGAAACTATATTTCAGGGATAATTTGCGTTTGAATCTTATTGATGCTATCTTTATGATTATCTGATACCCGTATTTCAATTTTTATACAGAATATCTTTCTGTATTATGTTTGATTGTTTAGATTAATGTCGATCTCCCTTAATTCCTTTTTATTAATACGGTTAATTTTCTTTGTTCAAATTATGGTCTTCTGAAACTTATAGTCTGGCCAAAAAACTATTAATCCTGAATTTTAGCAAAGCAAAACGAAGCTACTTGTGTAAATTATTAAACCCACAAAACAAAGTCCAAAAAAGTAACAACAAAACGAAGACCCAAAAAAGTAACAAAGAGTCATAATTGAAACGCAACATTTAGTTAAGTGTGACACGTGTTAACACTATATTAAGCGACTTAGTGACGTGGTGCACTTACAGGAGAGAAAACACTACTTTATATATATAGATATTTTTACCCTCATATATAAATGAGATAGGGACTTTATTCTGATTTGCCCTACTACCTCAATGGTTTTCTCTAATTTGTCCCTCCTAATAAATAATTTAATTTTTTTTTCTTTAATTACAGAAACTTGGGTAAATACTAAACTACCCTTAACGAATCTACAAAACTACAACTAAACCTAAACTAAACCCTCTAACCTAACCCGTGTATTTTCTTCTTTCCTCTAAAACTCCCAAAGGGGCAAAACAACCTTCCCGACCTCACTCTTTCTTTATTTTTCCCTTTTTTTCTCTTTCTCTTTGTACGAACCTTAATGACGAAAACGTTATTAGCCGTCGTGTGAGCGATTTTATCAGCGCTTCCTATAAACCCCAGCTGGCTTTTGGATACTATAAACAGAATACCATTGAGAGAGATGTCGTGTACCTTCGGCCGGGAAGGGAGCTTGTTGAGAAGTAGTGTGTTTCTGTTGCAGCTGTTTAAAAAATGTTTTTTAATCTTTGATCACGCGGATGGACCGAGGAGTTTGGCTACTAGAATGGTTGTTGCGGGAGGTGGTTAGCTCCAGGGCCTGTGCTAGCTTCTTTATTAGCTTTGGCTGCTTATAAACTCCCTGAGAAACATAGAGGTTTAAGGAGGAGGCTTAGATGCGCTATAGCTTGTGGTTTTCCATTTCCTAAGTCCAAACGATCAGGAGCTGAAGCTGCTTCTATGTTACTGAGATTCAACATCGCTAGAACCAGCATCGTCAAGCTAGGGTTTATACAGATACGCGAGCTTGGGAAACCGCGGAACAGATATGGGGGGTTTGCTTCTTGCTGTTCGGTTTCGGCAAGACCATTCAGCTGAAGATAACGGAGCTGCTGTTTCTTATGAAGCAAGTAATCTTACCCTTAGCAATTAGAACTTTCATACGTCGCGGAGCTGCTTATAGTCTGCACAAACGCACTCGAAGCGGCTGACCAAGCGCTGGTGACGCCCGTTGGAGAAGTGGCTAGACAAGTCTCTTTGTTGGAGACCGGTTCAGACAAGCGCACAGCTAAACCCTGTTCTTTGGGAAGAACTTGCTCTGACTCGAGCCACCGTGTTAGAGACAAGATCTAATTAAGCTGATGTTGTGTGGCGGGCAGTTCAGTGTGGCTGATGATCTGATCTGGAAAGCCATCTTTATAAGATCTTCGATCTCAGGAGAGGATCATCATGCGACTGTGTCGGCTTGAGAGACAGATCTTTTTAGGGCTATGTTTTGTTGTAAAAGTTACAAAAGGTTAGAGTTTCTTGGTTTTGTCATAATCATTATTCTTTAGTTATAAGAGTTAGATTTATACAGAGGCTTTAGTAATAAAGAAAACTATTATGTAAGAAATTTGTTAGAGAATCCGTCTTTTTACATTATTCTTTGAGAAAAAGACAAAAATAACAATAAATCAAGTTTTTGTTCCCAAACTAGCACTCAAGGTCAAAAGTCACAAAAATAACATTTAATGTTTTATCAAAAGTTACAAACTTAGGGTTTAGAGTTAAAGGGTGGGGTTTAGGATTTAGGGTTTAGGGTTTAGGGTTTAGAGTTTAGGGTTTAGGGTTTAGAGTTTAGGGTTTAGGGTTTAGAGTTTAGGGTTTAGGGTTTAGAGTTTAGAGTTTAGGGTTTAGGGTTTAGGGTTTAGGGTTTAGGGTTTAGGGTTTAGAGTTTAGGGTTTAGGGTTTAGAGTTGAGAAATGAGGTTTTGGGGATAAGATTTCAAAATTTTTTTTAACGCTGATTTATTACGATATTACAATTATGATATAGGAAAGATTACATAGACGATTCGACAACCGACAATATTACCTGCCTTATGAAGACCTACGCCTAACTGCATCACCTGAGCCGTCCTATGAAGATCCACGCCTGACCAGATTTACTTGCACCATGTTGAAGATCCCTTGCAAGTCTTTCCTCTGTAGTCTGCATAATTGTTTAATAAACCGTTCTATCCGAAACTTGAAACCTGGATTTCCTGCAATCTGCAATAAATTGCATAGTCTGAGATTCGAACCCCAGACTTGGGTGTAGAAGCCTTTAAACCTTAACCAATAGGCTACGGTGCTTCCACAAGATTTCAAATTTTGAAAAAAAATAAAAAAATTAAAAAATTAAAAAATTAAAAAATTAAAATTTTCAAAGGATAAACTTAGAAAGGTGCTATATTGGTCATTTTAGTTTGAGAAAATTACTCTGAAAGACACATTGTTAGTTTCCAATTACACAATAAAACACTTTCTGCTTTTGACACACATTTTCTAGATGTAATGCCATAATTAACCCTGAGCTTGCCTAACTAAATAGAGGAGAATCGTTTGGATAAAACGGTTGTGTGTTTGAGATGTTTTTTAATCATTATAATTCTTATCTATAAATGAATGGCCAAGAAAATTTGAATATTTCTTTTATTTTACTATCTTTATCTACAAACGATATTCATTCATCGCTTTCTTTCTATTTTAATTTTTTTTGTTCTTATTTTCTTTTGGCTATGTTTCAATATTCATTCATCGTCGTCTTCGCAACATCACCTTCGCTGTCGAAACATCACCATCCTGTCACCACCATCGATGTCTCAACATCACTATGAAAGAGACTCAGTCTCGTGGAAACGGTGGAGGTTGTGGTGGAGGTGACAGTGGATGTCGCGGCGGAGGCGGCGATGTTCATGGTAAAGGCGGTGGTGGTGGAGGTCATGATGGAGGTGATGGTGGATATTGCAGTGGAGGTGGCAGTGTTTATGGAGAAAGCGGTGGTGAAAAACGTGAAGGTGAATATAGTTGTGGATGTCCACCATCACTGCCTTTACCATAAGTTGTATGTCCATTCGTTTTCTGCCATAAGTTGTATGTCCTCTATCCACAAATTGTATGTCCATTCGTTCTCTGACCATAAGTTGTATGTCCTCTATCCATAAGTTGTATGTCCATTCGTTCTCTGACCATAAGTTGTATGTCCAACGTGAAAGTTTCTTAACTTATTTTAATGTTCATTTCATTACATACACCCATCCTATGTCCAAAAGTTGTATGTCCCGAAGACTTATGGTCAGAGAACGAATGGACATACAACTTATGGATAGAGGACATACAACTTATGGTCAGAGAACGAATGGACATACAATTTGTGGATACTGAACCCTTCTGATAAAGACCAGCACCGAATAGGCTACGGCGAGTGGTTTCATCAGCAGCATTTCCCGCAGGGAGGATAGTGCTCGTTGTTGCTGCAGCGGTTGTCACGCCAGTTGCATCAGTTGCTGCAGCGTTGAGTGGAGTCTGAATGACATCCGTGGTGTCAATGGGGGTGTTGTTATCGTTTGTCATTTTTCTGTAGAGAAAACATGAAAAAACGGATTAGTACTCCATTCAACAAATAATATATTATTTTAAGGAAAGTAATAGTCTACAATCGATGTTCATTTTTGGTGTTTGAACCAAATTATATCGATATAAGTCTTGAGAAAACGTTTTGCAAGCTCGCTTAGAAGCGTTCTCAGAAACCATTTTTATAGACTTAGAATGTTTCATAAACTCACTTTGAAACCATTATCAAAATACGTTTTGCGAAAAAAGCTACAAAGCAATCCGCAAAGCGTAATGAAATAAACAATAAACGTTTCGCGGAAGTGCTAAAAAGCAAATCGCAAACACGTTATGAAATAAGAAAAAACGTTTCGCGGAAGTGCTAGAAAGCAAATCGCGAACCCCGTTATGAAATAAGAATAAACGTTTCGCGGAAGTGCTAGAAAGCAAATCGCAAACACGGTTCCAAAACCCGTTTTTATAATTGTTCTTCAACCCGATTTGAGCTTTAGACATAAAGCAATTTTGAGTTAAGATTGTTGAAGCCGGAAAACCGGACTGACATAAACGATATAATAAAAGCGATGTTAAGGAAATAGACGAATGTAATAGGCGAATACAAGAACGAAAAGAAATCATATTCGCAAAGAGACATGCAGTCGAGATATGATCTCTTTCCTTAACTCAAAATATTCGCTCCGTTAGTGAGACGGGACTGTACGAATATAGAGTCCCATGATACAACCATGGCAGACGAATCACGCCTCACTCGTGATCGCCCTATCGAACTATAAACTCTACGAAACACTCTCGTATTTAAGACTTACGCTAAGGGATTTTCGCTGTTGGTTTGATGTGAAAAAACGTTAAGCAATGAAGGAAGAGGATAGGCGAAATTTAAAGAGACGGAGAAGACCCACTTCCCGCAACAGCTGCTGCACGTGGGCGAGAATCTCGCGGAGATCGAGGGAAGTTAAGTTCTGAAACTTCTTCCTCAAGACTCTCTCTTATCTCGTTTAAAACTTTCGAGAGGATAAAATGCATGACGTTTTTATTTTCTAGACAAACTACTTGTCGTTTTAAATAAAATTGCATGCTGTTTTTTCTGAAAATAAATGGCAAAACGTTGAGCTTAACTTGGTCCAAAAAGAATAGTCTTATTGGGCCGGAGGCCCTCCACCAAGACCCAAGACCCAAGCCCAATCCCAAACCCACACCGAGCCAGCCGGACGGCGGTGGCGGCGCGCGCGTGGGAGCTCTCCTTTCTCTCCAAGCTGTTTAAGCTTTTATGGTAAGTGAACATATATATATTGCTCAACTTCTCTTCCTCTAAGCGATGTAGGACAAGTCCCTTTACATCATAAATAATAATTCTTTGGGCTGTTAAATTCACGGGCCCAAATCATTTGCCTTTCACACATTTCATTAAAGCCTAATGGCTATTAATGGATCCAACACTTTTGTCTTACGTGAATAATCCAAAGATTGGTAAGAAGAAAAAAACAATAAAAAACAATCAAAAATAAACCTTGTCTGACGTGAGTAATCCAAAGATTGTCAAAGTCCTCGTAAAAGAAAATCTATGTGGAAGGAAAATTGAGTTTTTGAACTGACACAAACCTTGTCACAGACTGGACAAGCCTCACTTCTTTCCATCCATTCAAGAATGCACGCGAGATGAAAGTTGTGGGCGCATTTAGTGAGCAGCTTCGGGTTGTCAATATCATATTCTGGAAAAACAAACAAAACAAATGAAGAATATGAAGAATTTTAAACTAAATCTATCTTTTGTTATCCAACTCTGGATGATGCGGAAAAAAAACGTTCTAAGCAAATTGGACACTCGTCTAGATGCAACTGAAACAGGAAAGGCACCTGAAGAGGAGCAGCAGTGTATAGATTAGAGGCCAGAATCGGGAAACAACAGCAGCAGCAGCAACCCATTCTTTGGATGGTTATACCAAGTCAAGTCTTCGACCTGAAATTACCACATTTAAATGTAGTAGCTTTGAACGAAAAAAAAATGTTGTAGCTTTGCACTAACAATTAAAAAAAAAAGCTAGCCATGAGATTTAAAAAAAAAACAATACAATTGTATCTAACTTGCATATCAAAAGTGTAAGCCACGGAAAGACACGATAAAAAAATTCACTTTCAGCAATTTAAGTCTAAAACATGATAAAAAAATTTCAACAATTTTTTTTTGTCCAAAATGTGTTAACAAATTCAACAAAAAAACTTGTCTAAAACGTGTTAAAAATTTCAACAAAAAAAATGTCTAAAAGGTGTTAAAAGGAGAGAAACATGTTTGAATATTTACACTTAGTAGTACCCAAGACAAATCAATTTAGACAGTTTTAGATTGTATGTAACACATTGGTAGAAAAAAAAATGCATTTTCTGTTATTCATCTTATTATGGTCTTTCCATCAAAACATTTGTATGGAAGTATAAGGATGATTTCTATAGAAATGATAAATTTCTATCAACTTGAGAAATTAAAAGTGTTTTATGTCTAATTTGACAAATAAACACATATATAGACATATATCACGTAATATATGCGACATATCTTCTAAAAAAATAATAACAAGACGAACATTAAGGTTCTTAAAAACATGCATAATACATAGTAATTCAAGGTATTTTAAGGTAGTTCAAGGTAATTCACAGTAGTACCTAGTAGTTCATATTACACATAGTAGTATAAGGTAGTTCCTAGTAGTTAGTAGTTCTTTGACATCGTAATCGCGCAAACGTCTTTGACAACATGTTCTTTGACATTTTGAGACAAATTCTAGATACAGTACCCATGTGCGGTTGTTGGGAACACCTTAGGTATTGACTTAATCAAGCTTTCATTTCTATAAGAAAGAAACACCAATCCGAGTTCATTTTATTTCACTGACTTCAACTTATTCATAAACTACACTAAATGCAATAGGGTAGTGTTGATGACCATCATCTGTATCAACTATGTCATTGTTTATCTTCCCATGTAGAACACTTCTATATTTCTAATCATTCACTTGCATTAGATAATCCAAAACGTCTTCATCACACCAAATATTTGATGACTTGTTCGAATACAATACCATTGGAAAGTAATTAATCTTCAGCATCCCATCTACCTTAATTAATATTTCTGCATATATTCTCAACCAATCCAGAATATGTAACCTCTTTCAAAGATGTCTACATCACTAAAGTGTGAGTTTTATCTTCTCACGAGATCCATCTTATATCAGTCTCATCCTTGATGTAAATTCCCCCGTAGTAAAAAATATGATTGTAATATGAGAAGCCATAGATTTCCCTGAAAAATATAATTATTATTAGTTAATAATTTAAAAAATCTAAGTTATTCAAGAACTCTGATGCATAGTCGATCTAGTAATACTAGTAATACACGTTTCACTTTAGTAGTACTAGTAATTTCAATAATTTTTAGAAATTTTCATTTTAATCGATTTAATCCTTTTAACCGACCACGAAAGTGTTATACAACCCACAATATCGTCTACCACCATTATAATATATTATTTTGTTTCAGAACAGTGCAGAATAAACAGAAATATACAAAATATTCTTTTAAACATCATTTTTGTATTTGTTTTATACCAATATACCTAAAACTTTAGTTTTCATCAATTTAGGTGTTTTAAACGACCAATAACGTATTACAAAACCCAAATTATCATCTAACACCATTTTAATATTTTTTTCCTTCAAAACAGTATTAAATATAGAGAAATATGTATAATCTTTTTTAAACTTCATTTACATATTTTTTTTAAAAAACCTCCACGATTATAAAAATAATCTTTGATATTTTTCGTTACCTTTAATACATAAAACGTAAATAATACATTTCTACAAAATTTTCATAAAAAAATCCTACTAAGTTACTTCAATAATCACTTTCAAAATCGTTAAATAGAGCTCATTAACATATAAAATCGAATATAGTTAGGGAATAAAAAATGATGGACACATGTTATAATAGAAAGAAAACATTTGGAAGTGGGGATCCCCTATAGATTCTGTTTAATGTGCTTTATGAAAAATAAATCTACGTGAAATTAAAGTAATACAATAAAGTAGGGTCCGCGAGCAAGAGAGAGGAACGTGGGATCCGCGGAGAAGAGAGAGGTACGTAGGGTTGCGGGAAAGAAAAAAACTAATATAAAAAGAAAGGGTAGCAGGGGAAAGAGGAAAATAGTGAAAAAATGTGGGGCAATGAGAAAATAGATGGGGTAATTAGAATAGATATTTTCCAACTAGGGCTAATTTGATTACTTTCCATGAGATAGCCTACTACGTCATGTTTTATTTATATTTTTCATTGATTCAGGTTGAAACATATTTAACGTCTCTCTCTTAAACACCTCCAACTTCTCTCTAGACTTACACAGAACTTGAAATCGTTTCCGGTGGCTGGTGAGCAGCTTGCCACCGGTCACCATCCCTCTTTTTGTTTATTTTTTTTTGTTTACGATGATAATATTATCGATCGCTAGATCAAAATTCCCTTCCGTTGCGGATAAACTTTTCGCTTAGTCGACTTTTTGTTTTATCTCTTTCGCTGGGCTAATTCATATTCTGTTGATGTTTGGATTTGAAACTTTTCTTCTTTGCTGGTTGAGCACAGATCCCTTTTCTATGAGGCTATTTCTCTCTTATGTATTAAGAGTAAGTCAACATGAAAATGGAACATCTCAGATGAAAAGGACGATGGTGATGTTGGAAGTACGCTGTTGATTTAAGGAAGATTCAGTGGAAATTGGCATCTTCAATGAAGGTCCAGTAATGAATCTTCTAGTTGAATCAACTAGAACTTCTCATATTTAATTCACCGGCGGTTGTAAGAGATTCAAGTGCGGTTGAAGGCGAAAGCTAAATATAAAGAGTACAAAATCAAGGTGAAACGAGGATTGAAGGTGGGAAGATGAAGCTCTATCGTCGGCGGTGGTCGAGATTTTACCGGCGGTGAAGAGAAAGATCAATTTGCATGTCCCATTAATGCCACGTGGTTGGAAATTATGTCATTACTCTACACGTGTATTTTACTTTGTAATATGTGTAGGGATAAAAAATAATGTACTCTTTATATATAATAAAATCAGAAGTCGACGAAAAAAAGTTGAAACATATTTACATTCAGTATAAAATTCCAAATCCGCATACATAAAAATTCGTATTTTAAAAATGACTAGATTTTGAGCAACGAATGTATTATTTTCTAAGTTGTAACACTATACCAAAACTTTTGACTTACATCTATGGTATAATTCAGATTTTATGCCTATTTGCATGCAAAAGAATTGTTAATTAGTTATTCGGATAAATGAATCAACGTGAAGTTACCGACTTGTCCCCTAGCGTTGTGCATGTAGAGTAGATATGTCTGCATTGCTGGATTTATGCTATAGTAGGCATATTAGGGATACGTGTCATGTGGTGTCAGATGAAAGAGACATCTTGTGTTATCGATATTTCCACTTGTAGTTCAAATTTAAAATTTCTCAAAGGGTGCGTGAGTTACGCATGGGTAATGTTGTTTTCGTGTAGTTAATTTAGAGTATATTTATACGATTTGTATGCCTCGACTTGTGTGTTAATTACGGATAAATCTGAGACTTATAAAATGTGGCAACCTAGTGACTGACAAGTGACAAGGTAAGTTAACCGTAACAAGAACAAAGTAATTGTTTAGTGTATGAGTAGGAAGGAAACATTAATACGCAAAATAACATTAGGTTAATTAAGTCAAAACAAGATTACGTTGGTTGCAAAGATTAAATTATACTAGATCGTTTTCCGCGCTACGCGCGGATAATTACTTTTAAAATTTTACAATTAATTTTGTTGTGTGAATATAAAATATTGCAGAAATTTTATATGTATATAAACTATGTAGGATATATAATATATGAGGAGAAACATACTCCGTTTTTGGTTGTTGAATATGTAATATGTTTAAACATACTATGTAGTTTTTTTTTTCATTATTTTCTGTATGTTTAAATAGTAAGGTTAAATATGTTTTAGCAGCAATTAAACAATGTTTATATGTTTAAACACTTAAATTTGAGTATTTTCACTGTAACATATTATTCAGGCTAAATAATGAAAATAATAACTTAACTAAATGATATTCAAACTCGTTTTAAAATTTTCAATTCTTGTGAGTTTTAACCTTGTATTGTAATCCAATATTATTTCAAATATTATCAACCAGTTTCCTTTTACATTAAATTATTAGAGAGTTTTATTGGCAGTGGGTGTTTTGTTTTTATTTGTTCCAAATGTGATGAACTAATTATATTGTTTTAAAAAGATCTACTTGTTGGATAACTATATTATCATTTTTTTTTTTAAAGTTTTATTGCTGCAAACCTAGAATATACAATTTCATTCAAAGGTTGTGACATCAAAACAAACAAATATTATTAATTATGTAAGATGATACATATTTGATATTTTTATTTTTATATAAATTCTTATATGTGAATATACGATGAAAAAAAATAATTATTAATAATATAAAATATTATGTATCTTAAGATTGTATTTTGTATATAATTCTGTATTTTAATATATATTATACTGAATTATATTGGTTTGAACAGTATATTCGTTTGAAAATGGACTATCTCCAACGTTATATGTCTCATAGCGATAATTGTATTTTTTGTATTGCTGAGTTATCTAATATACTACATGCCTGCAAACTTGCTTTATCGAATGTACACATATTGAACTCAAATTTAGCTCGTCGTCCACTATATTAATGTATACATACCAAAAACGACGAAACCTCTTTAGGTTCTCATCCTAGCTTCCAACCTCCATCCAACCTCCGTCCAACATTTCCACTTCCCTTAAACCATTAAGTCACCACTTCATCTCTTTAACAAATACATAATTACTTTCAGTTTCTTTACAATTAATGCCTATAGATTCACCATCAATATTTCTCTTTGAGGTGGCTATAAACCCTCGCTTTCCATAACTCAAAAATACACCATCTCTCAACCAAACAAACTTCGCATAACCAAACATACCATAGCACCATTAACTATGGAAAGTTATGTATGGTCAATGTACTTGTATGAATATATATATGGGAAACATTTTCCTTTCATCGAGAGTATTGTTGTTACTTGAATGATCTGTATTATATATGTGGATGCGGTCTCACCCTAAATTACATGTCACTTGGACGTACCATGAGATTTAAGACTTTGTAAATTTCATAATTTTGTTTTCATTTTTTATGTTGGTCTACAATAAAATTATGCAGTTTGCTCTCAATAGTTTGTCCCGCCTAGTTTAATTTTTATTATTAATTATTATGGATAAAATATAATTAGTTAGAATAGTTGTCTGGCTCTGATTGGAAAGAAAGCAAGATCACACCTTTTTGGGGAGACAAATGTTTTTTTTTAAAATAATTTTTCAATATGAGGCTAAACAATAGGGTTTTACTTAAGAGAAACAATGTGGTTACTGGTTTATCCAGTTTAATGGGCTAGATATTTTGTACATTTTTATGATGTATTTAAAACATGTTAATTGTGTAAAACTTTTTTAATTAATTTTAGAAAGACCTAGAGTGGTAAATAATTTGGAGATGTTGTTTTGTTTTAACATAGATAGAATTACCCAGTACTATAACAATATTATTTTGCTGATTTGTCGGGTTTTTTTTAATATTACACGCATGTTTTGTTTTGTTTTTTTTATAATTCCTTAAAATACTACTAAAACATGTTTAATTTTATATTTTTTCTTGATAAAGTAAATTTCATATATTTAGAAAAATAAAAATTTATATTTATGCTTCATACAATATTTGGCTGCATAATTTATAGGTTTTGTTGCCTAATATAATGTAAACGAATGCGTGAAGATATATATAATTCTTTTTGAACCAAGTCTTAGCTAGTTAGCACAATTATTTTTTGAAAATTATATGATTTCTAAAAATTTTTTTTGCATGATTTCATCTTACTCATGATTTCTAGAGCTTTATTATATATATATATATATATATATATATATATATATATATATATATATATTCTTATATATTTCTAACAATCATGGCTTTTTAGACATCATTGTTTGTGGAGTTCAAAGAGAACGCTCTCCAAAGTGAGTTCTTAAGCTTCGACTTAGTCAACCCCTCTCCCCTATGTTATGATTTGTAGTGAACCAAATAAGATCGTTTCCGAGTGAAAGCTACCATCGTTAATCACTCACTCCAATATAACAGTGGAAGATACATTCAGTTGGCCAGCAGAAGATCTAGTGGTTATTGAAAGATAACAATGGTTGAATTAAATTATCTTTCTCAAAAGCTTCCAAGAGATACTTCTCTATATATACCTCATTTGAAAGATGTCAATCTTTTTTTCTACATGCAAATACGTAACAACACTCACGTGTTTCTAAAAAAAATGAAAGCTATTTGGAATAAGCTTTACTGGACTATTCCACAAATATGCACACTTTTGAACACTAACTTTTCTTCACCTTTTAGTTAGGCTTTACATTGTCATCACAATCCCTTGAGATCATTTTATCCCCTTTCTTTAACTTAAGTGAACTTTAAAGAAAGTATTTATACCACTTCATCTTCCAGCTTGTATAAAAAAATGAGATTTTTTAATTTCTTTTACATTCCGCAATAAGACAACAATTGTAATTTGTCAAGCGACAAAAAAACAAAATGTGCAAGAATTACAACATTATCTCTATCGTTGTGAATCACCCCTATTGTTGTGGTAAGCTGTGGAACCTTGTAAATGAAAGAGATACTGTAAAAGAGAAAAGAAACACTTTTATTGACAGAAAAACATCCGGGAGCAGCAACTCTGAAACGAATGCAACTTTAATTTTGCATACACATTGGGAAGAAGAACCTTGCAAAGTATGAGCTAAATGTATTTCTACTGTCAAAGAGCTGAAAAGAATCATCACTACATACATACCACAAGAAAAAAAGAAGATTTGTCTAATTGAACAAAGGAGCAATCAAATTGTCATTCAACATATAACATGGAGACAGAGGGTTTAACAGGAAAAATACTTGGGCACTCTAATTATAATGGAAGAAGAAGGTTAATAAGTCATGCCACTCTCCAGCTGGATCAACGTACTTTACTACTACGATGACAACACTGGCACTCTCACGCCTCATATTGGTTGTTTTGGGAAAAAAATCAATATGAAAAGATAACTTCCAAGTCACAATTAAAACAAAGAGAGCAGCAGTAAAAGAAACCTATTCTCCACGGTGATGCTCTCTATTAAACCTATTCTCCACCATGAAGTCAGAAAAGATAGGAAAGTTTTATTTCATTTGATTGACAAACATGAGATCAGATGTGATCTTCAGCTTAACGTATATTCTCTCTCTGTCACTCAATTGCAAGCAATAGTTTCCAAGAGAGAAGATGAAATCAGCAAGGCGATGAGACGTTGCTGTGAAAAGCATGTCACAGATTTTTGCTGTTTCTACGCTTCTCTTCATCCTGCATAAACACTTAAAAACAATCCTTTTTATATAAAAGAAAACAGAGCCTGATCGGAAGTTTATCATCATTAGGTATGGGAGTGATGTGTTGGCACCTGACACCATACCGTCAATGTGAATTCCCTTTCGGAAACAGCCTCCAGAAGGTGTCTTTCATCAAAAACTAAAAACTTTAGAATATAAGAAAGACATATCACGATTGTGTAAGGGAGTATTTAAGTACCATGATATTTGTATATGTGAAGTTACGTCACTAACGGAGGTCGTCAGATCGATTTGGATCAAAATAACGGTATCTTGGGGATTACATCAACATCTGTAGCCTTGATTTCGTCTGATACCAAGACAAACGAACAAATCATCTAGATTTAGACACAACTCACAGATTAATGTTCCAAGTTTCAAACTTTAGTAAAAGAATTATTGAATTTACTCACAGTAGCTTCTGTTCCAAAGATTTCACAGATTGTGACTTCCCGGTGGAGACGGGAGACTTTCCGTTGGATTTCATGGCCGTAGCAGTAGCTTCTTCAGTGGAGGTTTTCGATCAGGGTTGAACTGAAGATCAAATGAAGCACTTTATATACAAGGAGGTGGAACAAAACAATTACAAAGGATTAAAGAGGATAATGGATTGAGGAAGATTTGTAACGCTGTGACGATTAAGTGGAAGAGTCAGAAGATCAAAACTCAACGCTTTCTAGACTAAAAGCTAGATGGGCTTGAGTTGCCATTTAAAAATATATACACAGCCCAAACGAAGGACCAGTTTTGTCTTAAAGCTCTTCTGACGTGGCGAGTTAAAACTCTATAATTGGTGTGAATTATCAATATGACGTGGACACCTCCATAGACTCTGATATCCTCCTTTTAGTATAGTTTTGATTAAGACAAACCCCTAGATAACAACAATTAAGAGTTATATGACTACTTTTGAACATATAGACGATAATGGATGTAGCTGTAATTAGAGATGGCAAAATTTGAACCAGTCCGCGGGCCCGGCCCGTTTGGACTTGCTGCGGGGCGGGATTGGTCACTAATATTCAGGCCCGATTTTTTAGCGGGCCTCGCGGGATGAGCTTGTATGGGATTGGGCCAGAAGCGGGATTGGTTCAGTGTATCCCGCGAGACGTGCGGGGATCCGCACAGACATCGTCACTTTGACTCTCGAGCTCTCTCCGACAAACAAAACAAAGAGAAATGGCAATTTCTTCTGGCTTCTTTTCCGGCGAGTACAAAGGCGATCTCTTCCGGCTTCTTTTCTTATTCGAACCGTCAATTTCGATTTGTCACAACGTCGCCATGCATGTTCTTTGTATCCTCGTTTAATCAAGGAAGAGTCTCTTCTCGGTTTCATCTTCTTTCTTCATCTCCTCTTTAGCCACGATTCAAGAACGATGGAATCAGGTAAGGAAAAAATTGTGTTTACATGTTCTTTAGCTCGTTACTGTGATTTAATTTGTAAGGAAAGATAAAAAAAAGGTCTAACTCTTTGTTGTCGATTATATGATCTTCAGTGAAATAAAAACAAAATATGGGGACTCTTTTGTCTCTTATCAAGCGGCTACACATTGAGCAATCCTGTAAGTTGTTCTGTCTCGTTGTTGGCTCTTAATAAACAGCTTCGTATCGACAATACTTGGGGTGTTTAAGCTGTTCTTGTTGTTATCATCAAGTCAATGTTTGCTAATATGCATTTTTTTCATGTTGGTGTTGTTTTTCTTGTGTGTAGTTGTATGTTATAAAGTTTCCTTCTTTGTCTTGATATTGAAGTCAGAAATATGTTTGGTCTGTAAAATTAAACTAGGCACTGTTGTTTGTTATCCTCATGGCAGTAGTTTCTTAATGTTCTGATCGTATAAACTCAAGTGACTTAAGTCATAAATTTCTAAAACTTTTTCTTTATAATGACATGTGATGAGTGGGGGATTGTATTATGACCAAGGAGAAGAATGATATGAGAGTGCAAAGGACACTTGCATTCCGATTTATAAGGCAAAGGACCTCAGGTTAGTCTCTGTTCTATTTTTTTTTTGTCGTCTCCATTGCTTATGATAAGAGCTGATGGAATTTAGGTATGAAAGCAGACCGTTGACAAGGTGTTTTATTTTAACATGTTATATTAATTGAGTTTCTATGATAATCACAATAACTAGGTTACTAGTATATGTTTGTGTTCTTACATAGATCTCTTTCTTTCTATGTTTCTAGTAGAGCATTGTTTGACTTCGTGACTTTGTAGACAAAAAAGTTGACAAGTACATTGCGATCGATGGCTAAAGTTGCAAAACCTTGATGGCCATTGTGATCTTCTTCTGGTGTCTTCAGACTTGCAAGCAGTTTGTGGAAGAGGAACTGCATCGAGGCAGGTTCGTTGCTTTGTTTGTAGTTTCGTCAGCATATTTTAGACTTGTTAGTAATGTGGGTGAGAGTTTGATGCTGGGGCTTTGACACACCTGCGGGCCTATACCGCCAAGGCTTGTGCAAGTCACGGGTCGGGATTGGGCAGCACTTCTAGTGACCGCATCCCGCGCGGGCATGTACCGCCAAGACCCGCATTGACCATGTACCGCGGCGGGGCGGGACAAGGTGGGTCGGTACAACCCAATTGTCATCTCTAGCTGCAATGAACCCTCCCTAGGAATAAACAGCGAGTGGGCGGAATGTCTTCTCTCTCTCCATGCTTTGTCCTCAGATGAGATCTTCAATGGCCTTCAAGTGTTCATTGTTGGGACCATAGGAGCAAGATAGTTCAAGTGTGGCTATCTGAGCATTTGCTTGTCGAACTGCATCTGGCAACAAATTGATTTCTTGTGTTTGGTAACGAATCTTGTCCCTAGCCTCCAACAGACTTTGCTTTTGCCAAACAGAGGGCTTTTCCTTATATGCCCAAACCAGGAATCCATGGTCATCACACTTGAAAAAACGTCTTTCGGGGTTTTCATCGGTCCATGACATGACTGTGGGTTGGGAATAGTGGCATATCGGACCATAGTAATTCGAAATTGAACCGATCTACACAGATGATGATGTTTGGGTACACACCATAGAAATTGAATATTAGAGATAGAAGATATCTATAATACTAAAAGCCGGATATGGTGAGCAGGGAGCGTGCCATGTCGGATTTTTAATTCGGACCAATCAGGGACAGGTTTTGTGACACGTCAGACGGGCTCGCGGAGACATATACTGTGTGGGCTTCATCCGAGAAGTGGGCCATTCGTGCCATTTGGGCTTAATCGTTCATCCGACACGCGTGCCATTTGGGCTTTATCAGGAGTCATTCCTCGGCGTGTACTTTTGTTCCTCAACCCTACCGCTTCGTCTTCCCAGATGGAAGAGCAAATAATCCGAGAATCAATCGAGCCACTTCTTCGCCATCAATTTTTTCGTTTCAATCAATCAATAACCCCTTTATGATTTCGTTTCACCTCCCTCTTTTCCTACTTCTTTATATACTGATCTTCGTTTCAATCCACCCAAAACCCTAGAACCACTCCAAGCTTAGTCCATGGCGATGAAACAAAATGGAAAGGCTCCTGTCTCCTCCGACTCTGAAGAAAGAGTCATGTTATTCAAAGATGTCTCTCTAGGTCCGCATGCAGCTCAGTTGCGCTTCCGACTCATCCATTTCTGGGAGGCTCGGAACCCGATCAAGAAGACGCTTATTGGCCTCCAAATGCTCCTCATCGACGAGCAGGTGAGTCGATTCTTCAAAAACAGTTTCGATACCTTGAGATCTATTTTTACTGAGAATTTTAAACGTTTGTTTAGCTTCGGAGAGTGAACTAGGGTTTTGATGAGTATTTTTGGAGAATTTTTTAAGATTGGTTAATTAGTTAAAGTAGGGTTCTGAGTTTTCAATTTTCGTACGTGATTTGTTATTCTTTTTTTGACAACAGGGGACTGTTATTCAAGGATTCATCCCACCGGGGCGTATTAAAAAATACTGGCCTGAGATGAAACAAGGATCAGTTTACCAACTCGACAACTTCTACGGATCAAAAAACAAACCGGTGTATCGGGTTGCTGATCATATCGCAACCGTGTCTTTCACATGGAACTCTGAGATGTCGGTTCTTCACGAGGTTCCCATCTCATTTGATGAAGACCGTTTCAGGTTTCATTCATATGAAGATTTTGAAGCTAACTGTGATCTCAAAGGTGATCTCTACGGTAAGCTCCCTAATTTTAAAAATCATCTCTCAATTACATTGGTCTGTCTTCCTGCTTAGATAATGATATCTAGATTTTCTTTTGGGTTAAGTTTTTAGTTCAAGTTTTTGGAGTTTTTGGTTTGTAGTAAAGTTAGTAAGTTCATACCAGTAGTTTTATTAGCGATCTAACTTACACTCTTCTTGAACAATGTGATAGATGTTGTTGGCCACATGAAGTTGGTCAATGGACAGACTTTTATTGGGCTTCCCATCCTTGACGAAGTGGAGATAGAAACCTCTCGGCACATTATGCTTCATGTGCAATCACATGAGTAAGTGTTTTTTTTTCATGTCACCATCCCGCCGTAGTTTCTAAATCCGTAAGAGTTTTTTTTTTTTTTTTGCAGTGGACCTGTGATGAAGCTCTACCTTTGGGACCAGGCTGCAACAGACTTTTGCAAGAAGTTCAACTCCTGTGAAAACACTCCCACAGTGCTTTTGGTCACGACCGTTAACACCAAACTTCTCGGAGGTTACCATTTCTCTCTTTAAAATCATGCTTATGTGATACTAATTTATTAACAATTCCAAAAATGTTTTGTTTTTTTTCATTGGTTAATAATTTATCATGCGTGACCTAGATTATATATAGCATGTAGAGTTAGTCCATGGAAGTAGAGCATTTTTACAAGTTATATGTTTTCACACTGTCGTTTTATGCATATTTTCACTCATTCGTTTAATGTTCCTTCCATTATTGGACAGGTACTCTTGCCCTGACATCTATGTCCTCCACACGGGTCTTCATGGACTATGACGTCCAACCAACCAAAGATTACTTCACCTGGTATGTATCGCAGACTTCAACATCTATTTCACAAGTTCATGTGAAGCGTACACTTATACCTATTGCAGCGATTGACTGAAGCAGTGCTTTATATTTTGTATCAGGCTTGGCTCAACCCAGAGATTGCTAAGCAGGTTAGTGCGAAGGTGGTAACTAAGCGTGAGACGCTGACTATAGCAGACATATTCTCTTACATGACTCAGGAATCTGCAAAGGTAAAAATAAAGCTAAATATTTCTTACTCGTTTTGAAACGCTTAGATATTTATATCTGATTTTATACATTGTTGCATGATGCCTTTTTTGAGTGCACGGCTACGATTGATGATGTTGTGCATGGCTCTGCTTGGTACTATATTGCATGCAGTGCTTGCCATAGTAAGGCTACCAAGGGAGCAACTTCGTTGATTTGTACGAACACAAGATGTGGGAAGGTCAACACAACTGGTGTTGCACAGTATGTTATCTCGCCTGAATATTCAATTAGGGTTTCACTGATATTAGTTTTTGATAATTGAATTTCTGACGTTAGCTTCTGATTCTTTGATAACAGGTACTGTGCAAAGATTTCTGTTTATGACAACAGTGAACAAGCATTTTTTGTCCTACTTGGTGATGCTGGTCGTGAGTTGACTGGGAGGCACGCATCCGAGTTGGTTAACAGCTACTTTGAGGTAACTTATCATCACTTTATACTGTCAAATAATTTAGACTCACAATATTGTACTTGAACACAAACTGATCATCAGTTTATACTCTTAAATAATTTAAACTCATACTATTGTACTTGAATGCAAGGCTAATAAAAACGAAGGACCTGACCATGAGGTGCCTGTCCCGGAAGCTCTGATCAACACCATCGGACAGACACATAAGTTTTGTGTCAAAGTTACAGAGCACAACTTCTCAGGCAATACCAGAGATATAACTGTCACCAAGATCCTTTCTCTAGACACACCACCGCCCACAGAAGCCTCGGTTGGAAACAACATTGCTGCAACGTCCGAGGAAACAATGCAGACTGGAAATGAAGTGTTTGAACCTTCTAAAAGTCGTGGAAATTCTGCAAATGAGGAGAGTAAGAGGACCTCTGCAAGTGCTGATCCAGAGAAATCTAAGCGCCCAAGATGTGAGAAGTAGCGCTTCCGATCATCATCTCACGTACTGCATGCTTCATTGATCTTTACGTCTTTTTTCCAGTTTAAGTATGGACTTATGTTTCCTAGTTTTTTTTGCTTTTCAGTGTTTTGTTGGTTGAACACATTTTAACTACTTTGCATGATTATTAGCTAATAATCATGTTTATTTGCTTATCAATCTGCTTCTTCAGAATTACTCTGGTCAGTTTATTGTTTATGACTTAAAAAACAGGTTCTAAGGTATATTTGAGACACTTCTATGACATGGAATGCAGGTAGTTCATAGTTTAGAAGAAGCAATACATTAATATAGGATTTTGAATCACAAAAATTAATAACAACGTGAAGGAATAACTGCATAATAACCACATCGTGATTATCTCTTATCATTGACCAACATAAGTTTAGGATCACATCAAATAATAACCACAACGTGATTGAGTGCATAATTTTAGCACTTAGACATGAAGTCAAAATCAAGTAATTAAATACAGATCCTCTCCACAAACATAAGGAAACAAAAATATACGATTCCTTAAGGAATAAGTTCATTATCTAAAAATAAACTTCCTCTCCACTTTTCTTAAGCGTATAATTCCTCTCTCACATATTTGAAAACGGTTTACAGATCACCATTGAGAACGTCAACTAACTCATATCAAGTCAATCCTCCAAGAAAACAGTGTAAGTGCTCTAAATTTATAATAAGCCAGATCAAATATAACCCAAAAAAATTACAATCCTATTCAAAAATACTAATTTACAATCTGATTGAATCTAGGGATCGCCATATCAACGGAATGGAGAACCCACCTCCCACCCCCCTCTCCAAATTGCAGGTAACACAAATCCTAATCCAGTTTCTATGCGTTTGTTGTCCTTAAGTAATTTATAATAGGATTTCATAATTATATAATTATGTGTTTTATATATGATAATTATATTCGTTTAACATTTATTTATTGTTTACTTTATAATCATAGATGTTAAATATACTATATTTTAAATATTTATATTTATGAATCATAGATGTTAGATTGACTATATTTTTTATATTTATATCTATGAAACTCTTTTAATAAGAAGGAAAAGTAAGAATATATATCTATATAGTCGATGATATAAAATTCATGTTAAAAAGTTAAATAACTATACTATTAGAGTTTTGTAAGTAAGACAACTGTAATATCATATGAATTTCTTCTTCTTTGTATGAATGATAGATCTTTTGTTTGCACTCGCAGACCCAATAATTTTACATAAATAGTATATACATATATTATCAATTCAAACACCATTAGAATAAATTATTTTTATTTTTATGAAATATTTAATAATTAAATAAATATTAATTTTTAATATATGATAAACTTTTTAAAATATTTTTCTGCACTATCTATTGCGGTATTAAATTTTATAAACACTCACATATTACGAATACATTACCATTTTTTATAAATGATTCTAAAATTTATCATAAAAGTGGTGTATACATGGGTATTGATTTTATAGAAAGAACTGTATTTTAGTATTTTTTATTAATGATTCCAAAAATTATCATAAAAGTGATGTATACATGTGTATTGATTTTATAGAAAGAATTGGATTTTAGTATTTTTTTATTTACTACATATAATAGAAGCTGGAGTTTTCATATATTATTATTTCCATGGTTCAACCTACTTGTTCTAATATTCTGACAACAACTTTCTTTTTCCATGAATTTACATACTTCTTTTGTGTAACTTATGCATACCCTATATACCATAGATTATGAATGTTAATTTTTTTTTTTCATTTTTGAACTATTTATTACCCTATATACCCTATATACCATAGATTACGTATACATATTTATTACATGGTTCAACCTACTGGTTCTAATATTCTGACAATAACTTTCTTTTTCTATGAATTTACATACTTTTTCTATGAATTTACACCAGTTGTTTTTCCGTCAGTTGGTTACCCGGAAGAAGTATGAATTATCGTGTCGGTTTTCGGGAAAGCCAATAAGGTATGCAATAGGGGACTTCGCTGTAATGACTGGGCTTAACTGCGGAACTTGACGGATGATTCATTAGCGGTTGCGCCGAAGTCATATGCAGTTGCTGCATTCATAGCTTTTAACCCAGACAAACTAGCGTAATTCTAAAATTATTGGGTCTATGTATTAGTTACTTTCGTCTGTTGTTTTACTTATATAATTTGCGGCACCAAAATTGTTACTTTGGGCTCCCTAAGTTTCAGGGTTCCCACGCAGCGTCTATGTTTTTCAACCGAATCATCTTACCTCCTTTCATTTGGATCTTTCATTTTTATGGTCTAATGCTTGCATTAAGGGGCTGTCTGTCCTATCGGCGAATGGTGCTATAATCAGATCCTCGAGGAATTAAGAGCTTTCCGTGTAGACCGTAATGTGTTAATAGTTAAAGACCAATGCAATAGATGCCTCCTAAGTTAACAGTACGATTCTATACTACGCCACATATAGTATGGAAATGTCAAGTAAGTAGCATTCCTCACATCTCTACCCCCAACACCCACCTTCCATAGTTCGAACTTTATCTCCCTCTTACATCGTTCTCATGCTGGATCCCAAACTTTAGCCATTCGGGCACCAAGTAGGCCGACAGTAAATGGTGTTGCATCATCAAGCTTTTCAGTTTCTTATAGGACATGATTCACACCAAAGTGTAAGCCACATTCGGGAAACAACGATGCAACCGATATGTTTCATATCCACTACACCAATTACACACCCTGTACCGAAAGCGTAAAATATTATTGACTTCCAAATTATACTACACCAATTGCACACACCCTCTGATAGTTTCTCTCTATTTTTATTGGAGAAGAATAGCACAAGTGATATTAATACCTATACTATAAATGCTCCGTAGTATAGCACCGGGTGGAAAATGCTTAATTTCTAATTATTTGTGTTTAGTGTTATGTTAGAAATTAGACAGGCTAAGTCTATGGCATAGGTTTGGTACAAAAAAAATAGAACACATGGGTTTATAGTTCCTCCTCCAATCTCACTTGTCCCATCCCACCCACGATACTATTACATGGCTATATTCTTCATTAATGAGCTTCCTATGAATATTCAGCAAAATGACCCTAAAAGATATGCCTTCGAAATATGCATCAAGCAAGCAAATGATGCATATGATACGATGGTCGTCTGGTGATCCCGAATTTTATAATTCTATGCTTGATATTAAATTTGGACTACTAATTTCTTAATTAAACAAGTTTCCATCAGATATAGCATCATCTAATGATATATTCAAATTTTGTTATGGATTTTAATAATATTGCAACTGTAAAGAAGAAGAAAAAAAAATTAACCAGCCCGGATTCATATTCCCCATAGAACAAGAGTAAGCCAATCTTTATTCGTTGTTTATAGGTTTGGCAATAAAATTACAACATCAAATTCCTGTATGTGAATATTGCCTCTAAGAAGAGAAGAAAGATCTTATTCATCTGTTGGCATTTTCAGAACCATAGCCTCACCATCTGCATAGCACACGAATATAAGAAATTCGTTCACATTCTCGACATTTTACCATACTTAACTAATCCTTGTTTTATAATAAATAATGAATCTACACAACTTGGAATTATGCATTGTTAAAGAAATGAACAAAAATGGTTTGTGTTTTATGATTTTTACTTACCCAATGGCGTGTATTCCGGCAAACTTACGTACTTGGGACATGATTTTTTCGACGTCATGTCTTTTGAACCAACACAGTCCCTGGGCTGTTAGTGATAAACATTTTAAAAGAAAACTGTCATGAACTGATGCAATCCTCATACCTAGCAAATTGTTTGAACTTTAAACAATGCCAGCGATCAGATAGCTTAATGAATTTGCCATTTTAATCAAGGAAATCACCAATATAAGATGAAAGAGATGTTGAATACAGACCTTGAAATCTTTATAGAAGCATATACGTATTTCATCGATTGCATCTCTTTTGCATACTACTTCAGGGGTGATATGAAATGCATTCTGAATGGCTGTGACAATACCTCCTAGAGGATACTTCTCGCTGTTGGAAGCAACATAGCCAGCTTGATAAAGGACATCCTATCCAATATAAATCCAGATGTTAAAAAATAATAATTAAGAACTCTTCTAGGAGCGAAAATGTACAAAAATGCCCACCCCAAATTGATAAACTGACAAATCAGAGGACAATATAACATGCATATCATTTGCATGGTAAAAAAAACTACCAACATTCATTTACATGCTTACAATTGAATGGAAATACAGAGTTTCTATAACTCAGATCATTAAATAGCATTTGAGCAGAGGATATGGAAATTGCTAGTGCTTAAAATATCTGGTTGATCAATCTAGTTAGAGAACATTCAAACAGTAAATGAAACATGCAAGTCAAACTAAAGCATGCAAATCTTTTTTTATGCCCAATCTTCTTGTTTAACTAACTCGCTAGTAGGCATAAACTTAACTCTATGAAGACTTACCGTGACATTATGCTTGAAGTATAGATTAAGCGTGGTAATGAAGTAACTATACTCATCACGAATAACAGGAGAAGAGCAAGTCCCATGTTTCTCTGAAAAAAGTTTAATCAAAACAATGTTAAGGAGAAGAACCCATTTATCGTATTAGCATATACTCAAACCAGAGGAAATATACTCGAAGCATAATCAAACTCTGTATACAGTTATGTGAAGGGAAATATAATTACCCCACTGCCATCATGTATTGCAAAGGGATAACATGAAACCCAACAAATGAAACTCAGTTAGTTTTGGTCATGGGAGATCCATACACCTTTCGAAAGAAAGTTATAAGATAATATATCACCTCATGGCCCCAAAATGATCCTTTTCCACCATGGCAAGATGACGGAGAACCACAGCTGAGACTGGGCCAGTACTTTTCCATGCCATCCACCAACGTTGAGATCTGCAAATTTTGTTTCCTATGAGAATCTTCATTTGAGATATTAAGACACGACAAATATACCAAATTAAGAAAACTCCACCAGTGGCCACATAAGCAAATTATGAATGTTTATACCTCCTTCTCATTGAAGTCGGATCGATAGCAACATGAAGGCCAGGAACCGTCGTTATAGTCCGGCCATAGTCCATCTACGAGATTAGTATTGGAGATGATTATACTCAAATTATTGTTGTAATAAGAAATCCTATAGCGAAAATCAACATTAAGCAACTACATCAACCGGTCTAAGAAGGGGAAATAACAAGACAGAAAGTAGCAGTTTACAGCAAATCCGTTAACTATAATAAATCCAGGGTATGCAATATCTTCTACCATTTAACTCCTACCTAGACACAGAACCGTTATCATTAAAAAAAGAAGAAGAAAGTTTCTTACTTTCAAATGTTTTTATCTTACAGCAGTCAAAGTAACAACTCTAAATGTCACCCGAAAATCAAACTCAGACAAACGTACACAAACATTGACTTGTCAAACTGAAAATAAAATAGAAAGAGAATAACTTACGGATGGTGAATTGAGTTGGAGTGTCCGAGCTGTCAACAAAAGAACACACAAGGTTAATCAAGAGCAAACTGAAAAAGGCCAATTCTTTTCAAAGAGCGCAGAGATGATCATTAGTGAATATATCATATCCTTAGGTACGCAATGGGTTTTTTGAATCGAGAGAACAAAGAAAGATTTCAGATCAAAGAAACATATAAACGTACCCTCTACAGCAAGCGTTTTTGGAGCAGCAATGGCGAGTTCCACGGCAGTAAGTTCCGGGCCATTGGAGAGAGAGAGCAAAATAATCAAACTCTCTCTGGGAGCGATTGACTTCGACGACGTCGTCTCCGGCAAGTCTTCCAGTGTCCGGTAGATAGGCTGAGGCGGAAAGAACCGTAGCAAAAAGGACTTGGAGGAGAAGGAGAAGAGATCTACGAGACGCCATTGACTCTTTTTTGGATTGGAATTCAATCTCGAAACCCGACTCTGATTGAGTCACTGTAGCCTTTTAAATATGTGGACCAAAACGAGGGCATTGTAGTCTTTCTGCTATAGAGAACAACGAATATTCTATATACAGCTTGGCTTCGGATACCTATATATCCAAAACTGGGTTTTTTTTTACAGTTCAAAAAAAAAATTGACTATTTTTACAAGATGAATTACCTGTATACTGCTTAGAACAAAGCCAGGAGGGAAGACCAAACGGATAGGCATAAAGATATATATATGAGCAAAGCATATGACATGATGGTATAAGCTTTTATTAGAACAGTAATGGAAAAAAATAGAATTTTCGACCACATGGATTCAGTGGATTATGTGATGCATATCATTAGTCAAATATAAAGTTTTTATGAATGGTCAACCAAGATGTAAAATATTACCTAAATGAGGATTACGTCAAAGATATCATTTGTCTCCTTTCGTATTTATTCTATGTTTGGAAGCGCTCGTTAGCTTTCTCATGGAGAGAATCAAGGGAAGATTATAGTGATGCATGTTCCACGCACTAACCCCTCGTTATCCCACCTTCTCTTTCATGATGATAACCTGTACTTTTGTAAGGCGGAGCTCCTTGAATGTGAAGAAGTTATAAAAATAGTAAGGACATATAAAAAAAACTTCAAGTCAACACATTAATTTCGAAAAAATTCTCTACTCTTTTGTAAGAGGGTTAATGGAAATGTCTACAAACAATTAAGGATACTCTTGGGATCGAGAATAAAAGGGGAACAAGTTCTACTTGGGAATTCTAGAGGATATGATCGGATCTAAATGCAAGCTATTTGGTTTTTTAAAGGACATACTTCAGAACATATTAAATGGATGGACATGAATATGGTTATCGAAAGGGGACAAATAATTGCTAACTAAATATATTTTATTAGCTCTTCCGACTTATGTTATGTCCATGTCCATCTTCTTGCTTCCATTAGAGATTTGTGAACAATTTGCGAGTGCCATTGCTAAGTTATGGTGGAGTTACAATCCACATAAAAGAAGAATGCATTGGGCCAAGTGGGAAAAGCTTTGTTTACCAAGAGAGGAGAGTGGAATGGGATTTTGTATGATCCATAAATTTATTCTTGCGCTCCTGGCAAAACAATTATGGCATTTTGTACACTTCCTAGATTCCCTAATAGATTGAGTTTTGATAAGAAAATACTATAGAATTAGTTCACCATTGCGATTAAGTTTGACATATAATCCTTCTTACGTATGGACGAGTATCTCAGCAGCAAGGAATTTACTACTGTTAGTAATTCGACATAAGGTACATTCTGGATATGCAGTTAAAGTATGGGAAGATCCTTAGATTCCTACAATATAGTACAAATGTCCTGGTGGTACATCCGAGAATGATAGTAAGTGATTTCATTAAAGATCACCAAAAAGTATGGGATGTGAAGATGCTCAAAAATTTTGTTATCCAAGAGGATATACTGCTTATTCACGTTTTGTTGGAGTTACACAAAGAGTGGTCAATACACAGTTAAATCGGGCTATTGGGTAGCAAAGAATATCCTAAACGTGGGGGAAGACAAGTTTTACACATGGCCTAGTAGTGTTGGCAATTGGGTTATACGCCCCGTCTAGTCCTGCCCCACCTTGGTATTAGTTTGATGCGGGTCTTGGCAGTACATGCCCGCACGGGACGCAGTCCCTAGAAGTGCTGACCAATCCTGACCTACGACTTGCACATGCCTTGGCAGGTCGTCCCGCGGGACTCCGATCTTCATCAACACATGAGCATGGCACCTGCAAGAAGAAGAGACCAATAGAGATGAGAACACAACATAATTCGTTCTATGAATCAGTTAAACACAATGATGCTCAGCCGAGAACACAACAACAATAGCTCTTACTTCTTAATACTAGTTGATAATCTACTTAGCACACAACAACACTCGCTCTTCTTAGCACTAGTTGAACATCTACTTAGCACTAACACAGCAACAGTCGATCGTGGAGAGTCTAGAACTTATGTTGTTTTATATTTTCATGATATCTTCATGTTTTAAGAAATTAAAACACTTCATTGATTGATTACAGTCTCGGACCTCTTGGTACAGCTGGTTCAATGGATGAACCAGGGCATGATACGTTATACTGAACCAGGGCATGATACGTTATACTGCTCTCTTAATTTCATTTCTTAAGTTAGAGTCTTGTATTTTCATGTTAGCTTAATGTTTTAAGAAAGAATGGCATGAAGTAACAATGGCAAATCCAAGTAATCAGATCTCAAATGTAAATAACCACCAAAACCAAATCCAACCAAGCATTGTGCCCTCATTAAAAAAAAATTATCGAGAAAATCCATTAGGACAAAACCTGACAAGGGAAAAAGAGCGCACACGAAATCCATAAAGTAAATAAAATAAAAACACCAAATCAAAATAAAAATCAAGTTTCATCTTCTTCAACTTCATCATTGACAATGGATTCAAATGATGGTAGGTAACGCAAGAACCACCGTCGGAGCTAGAAATGCCATCACTGGACCTCCAACCATTGTGTTGGTAAAGATCACGTTCGAAACGCCATTCTTTAACCCTCTCTCGTTTTTTCAAGTGAAGAGTTGAAATGGAAGAATGTTGCGGGTCCTCAATTTGCCCGCAAGTTCATTCGGGCATATCCCGCGCAAGGCCCAATTCCGCACAATACCTTACCCGTGAGGCCTGCAAAAATTTGGGCTTGGATTATCCATGACCAGACCCGCCCGCAGCAATACCTATCGGGCCAGGTCCACGTGCAAGTACATGAATTGCCATCACTAGAGCCTAGTATCACCAAGCTGCAAGTTTTTGCTTGGAGAATAAAGCCACCCCAAAAGATTGCGTCATCTCATTTGGCAACTGATAACTGGCCATGTAGACGTAACACATAACTGGATACATCGCCATATGGGATGTGAAAGCTATTGTCCTAGATGCATCTAACCTGATGAATTAGTCAACCATGACATTTTCAGTGCCCACCGGCACTACATGCATGGTCTCTATCAAAAACATCGTCGAGCCCAGACATCTTCCTGTGCCCAAGTATTTATGCCAATATTGATTATCTTTTTTTGGCGAAAGAGAAATATTGAGGCCCCAGAGATGGATAGTGACCCATACCCATGAATAATTTGGTTTCTTTGGAAATCTCAGAACGATAAACTCTTCAGAGGTATTGATAGGGATTCTCTTGAACTGATCAGATTCGTGGAGGGAGAGAGTCAAGCTTAGTTCGCAGAAAATGAGATTGTTCTTACGAAAGCTTAACTATCAAGTAATATTGAAGCGCAAGTCATAAGCTTGGAAAGATCAATTATTTCTAGCAATATGCAATGCAAAATTGGAAGCAATCAAGTAACCCACGCATCCACCCTTCACAGGTGGTTAGATCATTATCGATCGTCGAGGACTGCCTCTCGCCAATGGTTCTTATCTCGATTCGAAGTCCATAGCACATCTCTTCTTGCGGCCATTGACTCTACACACAAAGTATAAAAAGCCGATGGTCCGGATAACACACTTGCCGCATCGTCATGCAGCTACACGGTCGAGGGTAGCTATCCCTATCACATGTGTCTTTGCATCCTGCCCGAAACTAATTTTGGTAAGGCCCCGGACAAGGCACGGTCCTCGAGTGGCCACCATTGACTCTCACGACACTCAACCCGAGTGTTGGACCCTCACGGATCAAGTCCGTGGATTTACGGGTTTCCCCGTTAAGACATGATCAAACATGTTATACTATCTGAGCCGAGGCCCAAAAATATAATGCATTCACACAAGTATATGAAACACAACATCAATGCATCACAAACATGTTATACCCCTAGAGCCGAGGTCCGAATGATATAACTCAATATATTTCACAAGCATCAATCATTATCATATCATTATATATTTAAACGCGCAACCTAACAATGCATCAACCAATACTCTTGTTTTACAGGCACTAACCGCACACACAACAATCATAACCCATAACCGAGACTCACCTGGGATTTATGGTTAGGTGGGGTTTGGTTGGTGGTTTAGCTCCTAAAAACATTTTGGCAGAATTTTGGTTCTTTAACGCCTGATACTTAGAATGAAAAGAGAGTATCCCAAACACCCCGTTAGTCGGAACCAGGATATAGATATACTTCTATACATAGATTAAGAAACTTAAGGGAAAAACTAAGGTCGGGAATCTTACCTTCGAATTTCCTATTCGGGTCTCTCAGATACTACGATCGAAACTCTCAGATTTTCTTTATATGGTTTGAGTTGGTGTGACCGTGTGAGGAGTCCTAAGGGTCTACTAAAGGGTATTTATATGTGAGAGGGGTGAAGGTAAAGGTTCTGGTCGTGGTTGTATGGAGCAAGCAGGAGGTGGCTAAAGGGGGCAGAAGCTGGCCATAGATCATCATCGGTTTGGAGACACGTGTCCAGCAGCTTCATCAATAGCAGCTGCATCATCGGACAAACAGGCAGGAAGCTTACTAATCCACAGCAGCTGAAGAATACAGACAGCTTGATGAGTTAACATCCAGCTGTCGTTATCCGAACATATCCACACATACCGAAACAATTTCCGATCAGATCCGATCGTACCAAAATTTATCCGGACGGCTGGGAAATTATTTCTTCAACCAAAAACCTAATTTTATTCTTCCAAAATAATTTATAAATTATTCTCAGAGCCATTTGACCTTAACGGCTTAAGAATATTTTTCCGATAAGTTTTCTCGTCCAACTATGTGGTTTCATGTAAAACCGGAAACATCTCCAATCCACTAAATTTCTCGAAGAACCTTTCCGCGTCCTCTGTTTCTGTTAGAATCCAACTTAAAATCCAACAGTTGACTTCTCGCTTCTCATTTTCTTTCTAATCACTTGGCATCACTCGCGGTTCAATACTAATCACAAAAACCAGATAGGCAACATCGATTGTAAAATGACGAAAGATGATCAGGTTTTCTGCTCTCGATTTGTTTATTATTATTGACTCTTCATAAGTGATTTTATTTTCTAACTCTATAAATTTGTGCTTTCGTTCTCGTTTCTGTTTTACTGATATGAGTTTTGTTTATTTTTGTTTAGGAATAAAATCAAAACTAAAATATTTAATCTGAATGAATCAATATATATATATATATATATATATATATATATATATATATATATATATGAATTAAATAATATATATATATATATATGAATGAAATAATATATATATATAGAACTTCCAATATTAAAAATCACTTCGATTTGAAAAAGTATATTTCTGAAATTGTAAGGATCAAATAACATATTAGAAACCACCTATTTAAAAAATAAATTTGTATACATAAAATGTATATACATTAGAGTAAGCACATAAATCAAAACCAATACCTTTTGGTTATTTACAATCATGTTTTTGGTAAAGAAATCAAAACAATCATTTTATTTACTTTATATGATATATAATTAAACTTTAGTGATATTGACATAGATATATAGTATATTTTAATATAAATATTTATTATTGATACTTTCTACTCATATGATTTTATTAACATTTGTATATTTGTTGAAACAAAAATTTAAACCAGTAATCACAAAACTCTTAATGTGAGATTTATCAATGCAAATTTTAAAATTAAAATATTAAGATCTCAATAATTTTTCAATGCAAATTTTGAAATTAACATATTTATATATTTTTGATAGTATATAATTTCATTTAAATGATTAATATATATATATATATATATATATATATGTATAATATGAAAATATATTAATGAGACTTCATATTCATACGATTTATGATCATTTGTATCTTGTTTGAACAAAAACAAAAGTTAAACCATTGATCACAAAATTTTCAGTGTGGAACTTTGATCATTTTTAATAATTTATAGTCTTTTTATAAAATTCAAAATATAAGACAAAATCTAAATTTTTTTATTATATGCTTAATATGATTTTTTAATTTCTTTTAATAATATAAAATTAAACAAAAAAAGAGAGAGTGTACAAAATTATTTTCATAATCATTAATTGTCATATATATGTTAATCATATTACGTAATTCCGTATATTTTATTTAAGGAGAATTGAGAATACTCTTTGTTACACTACTAATCAATTTGATAGTTAGTTTAATAAAAAAATCTAATATATATTTATATGGACTAACTTATTTTTCTAAGAATTTTAAGAATCATCATAGTGATGACACATGGCTACGAAAACATGTTGTAATGTTCGAGGATTAATATATAGGAGATATGCTTCTTATATGTTAGTCTTGATCCAAAAATATTAAGCGCACTGAAATTGGAATATATTAAATCACACATGTATATGTTGTTGGAAACTATGTTCTGACAAATGAAACAAATAAAATATTATTTATATTAGTCTCGATTCTAATTAAAGTTTTGTTGAGACCGTAGTACTTTAGATCACAGTACATGTGGTTAGTAATTTTACTTTGTTTATACTGCATTTCATAATCACTGTCATAAAACAAAACCACTTTAAGATTTGAAAGGATAATCGTGAATTAAATAATATGCCACAACTTAATATTTACTAGGTTTGGTCCGTGTTAGGCGCAGATTATATATTTTAGTTTGTTATATTTATATTATTTATGTCATATATTTGTTTATTACTTTGCTTGTATGCTATTGAGTTTATAATATATTTTATTACCATTGTAATAGGTAAAGCTAATATAAATACTCATTATTTAAGTAAGGTGAAATTATATCTCTTATTCGAAAAACAATTTCATAAAAAGTAAATTAAACAACTTTTCAAAATGTTGTATAAGTTAAATACAGTAAAAAATTCTTTCAAAAATATTACCATTTAGTATTTCATTTGGTAAACTATAAACAAAAACAATATATTACAACCTAACTACAGTTTTTATTTAATATTTAATATTTTTAAAAATATGATTATATATTATGTGTAAACTGTTGTATCATTTATTCGTTTTTATCACCCTTTTGGTTGAAATTTTTTGGTATTCCCCAAATTTTATTACAAAACTAAATTTAATAATAGGATTGTTGAGATATTTTTATAAGATTATTTTAATTTTAACGGTTTAAGTCTTTCTATATATTTATTTTATTTTACTTTTATTATTTTTGTCAAATAATGTTATACTGCATCGCTTGTTCATATTATGTAAATATATATGTTGTTTTCATATTAGTATTTGGTTTGTATTTGAGGACGTTCGAATTTGTGACATATATTTTGTCGTAATTTTATACATTTTTTTTTTGTTATTTTTAACTGTTTTAGATATATTCTTTTCCGTTTCAGAAACATTCACCTTTTAACATATATATATATATCTATTTCAAAAAATATTTTTTTACATTTTTAATACATTTTCTACCGGTAAATGTAAACCTTAAAAATGTTTTCTGAAATTCTATTGATAAAAAGTTTTGGAATATAGTTTATTACAAATTAATATATCAATATTCAATATTTGATATGTTTTCTTTATATGTGTGAAAATACTAAAACTTACATTTTTTGAAACAGAGAGAGTACATATATTTTTTCGAATAATTGTTTTTAATGCTAAAACTTACATTTTTTGAAACAGAGAAAGTATATATATTTTTTGAAACAGAGAGAATATATATATATTTTTTTGATTACTTTCCTCTTGTACAAAGTAAAAAAGAAAATATTGTAAACTTACATAAAATGTTGCAGTTTTTTTTTTGAACTTTAAACATTTGCATAAACTGAAACAAAGATTTATAGTATTTGCTCGTTTTATTTTTCTTTCATAAGCTAATCAAAAACACACAAAGGACACCAGAAAGTTAAGATTTAAGTTCAAAAACAGCTGTAGAAGATGATGATGCGAGCACATAGCCATTGCATCTAAAAAGAGAACCCAATAATCTATTAATTTCAGGCCCCAAAACTATTAAATTCACGCAGAATTGTTATTTGTTAGATTTTTTATTAACATTTTCCAATAACTTCCAAGCAGGAATTATATAGCCATACGAAGATGTGTATGTAATGTTGGCATCCAAAATCAATTCTACGTTATGCACTATCAAGATAGCACATTAAAATGTTTCGTTATTTATTTCTGATCAAAGAGGTAACTTCATTTATGCCATCAATTTCTCTTCAATTTTTCTCACATTCAAGTTCATTGGCATGCAATTTCTTCTATCTTCTCTTGGGTTTCCTTCTTAGTCTCAGTTGGCATCATGGTCCATTTTGCTTTCAGAAAATTCATACCAAGAAAAAATGAATTCTCCATATCTTCTCTTTTACTACCGTCTTGGGCATTCTTACCATCACCTGAAGACACCAAGTCAGGCTTCTTTGTCAATCTCTTCTTACTCTCCTTTGATTTCCCATTAGCAGATTGAAAAGCTATCCCTTCAGCTCCCCAAATCGCCAAATAGCCTTTGACAACTGAAAGCACTTTTGTTGGTGAGGATTTGAAGCAGAAGCTTGTTCACCCGTAATTTCTGTAGTTGTATATTTCCTCCTCATAGTCTGAAGCTTCTCCTTGAACTGTCTCAAGGGAACATAAAAGCTAAGATAACCATTCATGGATCAGCAAAACAATCTCATCTTTCTCACCAAAAAGTCTTTTGAAATTTGATCCCATTTTCTCACCTTGTTTATAGATTTTCTTGGCTCCCTTCGAACTCACGTTGCGTGAGTCTCCTCCAACCAGGAGCTTCCTCCCTGACAGCTGAACCTTGACAGAACTTCTTGGTTGATAATCTTCCGGCTCGAACTCTATTTCTTTCTCGCCTGCGCTTGAAGATAAGATTTGAACCCGGTTAGCACTTATGGTGGCTGGCATAAAAGTCGTCTGAAACAGAATTGAGAAGGTTTCACAAAAGAGGCGGAAGCTAAATGCTGAATGAAAAATCATATATAACAGCTACCAGTGTTGATAGTAGGTCACCGTAAAATTGACATCACTATTATAAAATGCTTAAGAACATACTCACGTCTGAATCAAGTAAAAGCATATCAACGGACATGAGTTCATCACCACCGCTTTCCAGAATCGCAGCAATGAAGAATATTCACCGGACTTGATAGAAAACTTTGGAGTTAAGGTGATTTGAACAGATTGATAAGTCTATTGCGTTATTTGAACAGATTGATAAGATGATTTTGAGAGGAGGAATGCTTGCCTTTTTATTGTCGGAGGTACACCGTCTCGCTGAAGAAAATCTTGCATTGAAGGCTACATCGTGACTGATTGAATTAATAAGAGATTTAACACACGAAGATTCTGTAACATAGACCGTTTCGGTGATGGAGACGAAGTTCAGAGGTCGCGATTGAATGAAGAACAAAGACGAACCCTAAAATTCTGTAAGACGGCGTGAAGCAAAGATTAGAGTTGACTCTACCAGGCCGTCAAGCTGGTTTGTTCGAAATGAGGACCAAAACAATAGCAAGACCGCATGACTTTCTGAATAAATGAAACGTGAGTTTTGTGGAGTGGGACACGTGGCATCACCTCCTTGCATTATTTATATATAGATGTGTAGCCTTCTAAAAGTTAGGAAAATAAAATCCAATTATTTAAAAAAAATTCAAAAGTAACGAAGATTAATAAAGGTCACATAATCTATCTATACTATTATTTGAGAAGTGAATTTGCCTATTTGTCATTTTCTCCATGATTTTAGGCTGAATCATTAAACAATTTTAATTTGACTAATTAAAGTTTTAATATCTAATAAATAAATTATATAATTCATTATTTAACGGATTACAAAATAATATTATAAAAATATCTCAAAAATAAATGGAAAACATTTTCGAAAAAGAAGATAATTCCATGTATTTATTTTGTGTTTATCTACATCTTTATTTCTTATTTTTTTTATTTTTATAAATAGTATTATATATACACATATCATAATTAGATTTATCATTATACTAAAATATTATAAATAGTTTTATACAAAATAACAAAAAATTGATTTATATTTGTTTGTAAACATAATATGTCATGGCATATTTTTAAAAATTATTAAATTTATTTTAGTATTAAAATACTAAAAAGAAGTATATAAACAATACCAACAAATTTGATTTATATTTGTTTGTTAACCTGATTTTTGTGATATTTTCATTTTTATTCTTATCATTCATTCGCAAGAATAACTTGTATTTGTTATTTAAGTTGAAAATTTAATATTTCTTTGTTTTTATTTTTACTAAATATTTATTGTTATCAGTTATCATCCAGTTGCAAGAATAACTTTCAAAAAAAAAATATTTTCAAAATATATATATATTTTTTACAACAAGTACCTTATATTTATGAAAATTTAAAATTTACTTTATTTACTTTTAATTTTTCAAGAGTTTCAAAGAATTATACCTTTGTTTAAATTAAAATTTCCTTAAAAGACTATTATGTAAATAAAAAAATGATTCTATTATTTTTTATAAAAACTGTATTTTCCAAAATGATTTGTCTTAGTTATAATTATTAAAGTTTGAAAGTTAAAAGACCATTTGAATATAACAAACTATGATTTACAATTAAGAAATATTATTTTATAGGAAAATAGTAATTTCCATTTTAAAGTAAAAAACTATGGATTGACTATAGCTTATTGTTCTCTATTATAGCATTTAGAAATAAAAACAACAATATATAGAAAATGTTCTTATCTTATACATTACATATTAATGTTTTGTTTGTCGACATAGTTGGTCTGCTTGAGTGTTAATTTAGTTATTATAGCAAGTATTTTACAGTATAATTAATTACTTATACATATATCAATATTCTTATTTACTTTGACTAATATAATATGTAAATCTGAGTTTGGTTTAACATTCTTGTGCTTTTGATTTATTTTGAGATTTTGTAGTATATGCTAATTCTTAGAATTTGGTTTAATAACATCACTTTATATTAACAATTATATATTTGTTTATTTAATTATATCATTTTTTATAAATCTTATATAGTAAAAATGTGTTCAAGATAACAACGTATTTTAAAATACAAGATATTAATATTGTTATCCAAAATAATATTTTTAAATCAATAAAAATTAAGAAATTGAAAGATTCATAAAATAGTATAAATTTAATATTTAATTTAATCTTTTTGATCTTTAAACTAATAGTATATTTATTAATAAATATTTATCAAGTTTATATGCCCGCATGTGCGGGCAAAACTCCTAGTTTTAGATAAAACAAAATACTTTTATAGATATATTCAAATTTTGATTATTTTAAAATAATTTCAAAACCAATAATGCAGAAACTTAAATACAGTAAAAATATCTTCGTATGTCTGCTAAATATTTTCTTTACTAAAATACCAAAATTGTTTAAAATTATAAAATATATTGTACAAAATATATTTACTTCATACCCATAGTATGTAAGTATAAAAGAAAATGTTGGCTCCAAGAGGATAAGATAACATCCAATGAGAATCAGATAAAAAAACACATATACCTCTAAGAGCCACAAAATCTTACGAACGAGATCCTCTATCATGCCACTTCAGCATATCCAATCTTACGTCTCGTAGATTTGCTTATTTCTTCATCACATACTGAAGTCGTTTTGATTTTTGTTTCACAAAAACAATGGCAGCAAGTGCATCTCCAATGGCGAGCCAGCTAAGGAGCAGCTTCTCTTCCACTTCAATTGCTAGGCGTCTAGCCGTCCCTAAGGGGATCTCCGGCCCTTCTTTCGGCGTTTATCCGACCAAGAGAATCTCTTCCTTCACTGTCCGAGCTGTTCAGTCCGACAAGGTATTTATCATAAAGTTAACAATTGGACAAGAAACAGATCAGATTAATTATGTGCCAAATCTACAATTACTCATGCATATTTCAATACCAATTATCAATCATGCGCTATGATATCTTACGAAATTTAGGAAAAACAACATTTTAGTCATATCTAGATGATTTGTTAGGATTCAATAACCATAACAAGGCATCACAATTTTTTATAACTCTGTATAACCTCTTTTACGGTATTTAAATGACAAGAGAATGATAAGTTGCCGTCTTGATGTATGCAATGAAAAGTTATATGCTCCATATATATAGAGATATATCGATCAAAAACCTAAAACGCAAATAATCTGACGAGTAAATTTGGCAGCCAACATTTCAAGTGGTCCAACCAATCAACGGCGATCCATTCATCGGAAGTTTGGAGACTCCTGTAACGTCAAGCCCATTGATTGCGTGGTATCTTTCCAACCTCCCGGCTTACCGCACCGCCGTCAACCCTCTCCTCCGTGGTGTCGAAGTGGGCTTGGCACATGGTTTCCTCTTAGTGGGCCCATTCGTCAAAGCTGGCCCATTAAGGAACACTGCTTACGCTGGTTCCGCCGGCTCCTTAGCCGCCGCTGGGCTTGTAGTCATCCTCAGCATGTGCCTCACTATCTACGGAATCTCTTCGTTCAAGGAAGGTGAGCCTTCAATTGCTCCGAGTTTGACGTTGACTGGGCGGAAGAAGCAGCCCGACCAGCTTCAGACAGCTGAGGGATGGGCAAAATTCACGGGAGGGTTCTTCTTCGGAGGGATCTCTGGTGTGACTTGGGCTTACTTTCTGCTCTACGTTCTTGACCTTCCATATTACGTCAAATGAATGTAGTTCAAAATATGAGCTTCACCAGTATTTTATTTTACCTACAAAGACTCTCTTGCACCATTGTTTCTTTTTTACTTTTGTCTGAGCAAGAATTATGAATCTCGGGGTCGTCATTGTGTAATACTATGGATCTTCTCTTAACTATTTCTTGGTCTTTATTCACATAATGATTTGTTATCTGACAATAAACCTTTATTGGGTGGCTACGAATGTGCTTAACAAGGAGACAGAGGTGCCGAATTCAGAACCGCGTATTGCAGAACTTCAAATCTTTGCTTGAGAGAATGAAAGGACAAAGCACCGTAAAAAAATCATTCCTTTATATGGCAAATGGTATCTTGACATCTAGTTGTTACTATTATTCTGGTCCATTGTCATATGTGATGTAGTAATCATTGTTCTAGATATGTAATAATCATTGTTCTAGATGTGAAGCTGAAAATGAAACTGTCAATCATGCAATTTTTAAATGTCCACAGCAATACAAATATGGTCTATAGCAGCAACTCTTACACCGCCCTTGTTTTTCTCTTCCTCAAGTCAATACATGGATATAGATTGTCTCTTTTGGCGAAAGAACGATATTGAAAACCTATATTTGGATAGAAATTTATATTCTTGAATTATCTGGTATATTTAGAAAGTAACGAATAAAAAATTGTTCAAAAAGTTAAACAGAGACCCATTGGTAACTGTTCGACATGCGGAATCAGAATGCCATGCATGGTTTGAAGTTCACAGCAAACGAAAGGATATACCAGAAGCTAAACAACTTCTTTACAAATCATAATCTCCGAGATTTGTATGATCGATGGCTCATGGACATGATGCACTCTTCAATGGTTATGGATGGACATAGAAGAATTCCAGAGGGAAAATACAACTTTTGGGAGCCAAAAACCAAAGAAGAAGGATATCATCCTTACAATCAGAACTTGAAGCGCTATCCTGGGCTATGGAGTGTATGCTACAAATGTCGACGTGCCAGGTTTTTGGGACAGACTCAAGAGAGTTAATCACAATGATTCAAGATTCAGGAGCATGGTTGAGGTTTTCAACGGAGCTAAAAGAGGTGTTAAGACTAAAGGCTAGATTCAATGATTTTATTATTATTTATCTTCCCTGGTCGGAAAATGTTTCTTTTGATTATTTCTTAGGTACAATTTTGATATCACTCAAATTACACTAAGGAGTGATTTATACTCTCTCAAATAAGAGGTCGAGTTGTAGTACTTAGAGATCGAATTCACATGGAGCTAGGGAACCAATTAGATCTAATAGTTATATGATTAAGCTAGACTAATAGTTTATAAAGCAGTAAATAAATATAGCAAAGCAGTAAATAAAGCAGTAAACAAGTTGAACAAGACAATTGTTCAGCTTGGCAGGGAGTTGTTTGATGGGAAGATGGTTACTAGACTTAGGGTTTCATTCAGGTTATTACAACTCTAAACTATAGATGCTAAGGATTGATTCTAGAACTCGATATCTAATGCAAAAGACAACCAACTCTCGCTGTAAGTCTAAACTATTGACTAAGTTCAGTGTTTCAGCTCTCGCATGTTAACATAGATCGAGCATCGATCGATGCTATGGTATGAGCGTCGATCGATGCTACGGATTGAGTGTCGATCGATGCTATGGTATAAGCGTCGATCGACACTGCCTTAGGCAAGCGTTATCGATCTGATCGATTATGTTCAACTAGATTCCTAGACCAACTCTCGTATGCGCCTAGGTATCTAATCCAGCAGGATTCGGGTTCCGCTAATTGATTGCACTCTCGTGCCTCTCAATTTTCCTATGATTCTAGGTTCAAGCAATTAGTCACACTCTCGTGGTTTTCCAACTACTCTAGATCCTAGTATTACAAGCTATCCTGATGTAGAGATCTTTAGATATCCTAAGAGTCATATAATTCAGAAATTCATTCAAAACCCTAGAAATTCCTAAACCTAGCAGGTGGATCTACTCATGCATGATGTTTGTCACAGAAATCATAGATGAATAACATAAAATATAAATAAAACCAAAACAATGGAGTTCCAAGAGGACTCTGAAGGAGTTCCTCTCTTCTCTCCTAACCTAGAACAAGAATAAAAGAAAGCTTAGATAGCGTGTAGCCGTCAACAATGCCTTATAAATAACATAAATAGGGTTTCTGGTCGTCCAAGGGTATTCTGGTAATTTGGGGTTACTTCTGGGCTTCAGTCGGTCATAAAATATGCTCAGCCCATATTCTGGCATCACTGTCGATCGACACCAATGCTGTGATATCGATCGACAGTCCTTCATCTCCTCGACAGCTTCCTCTTGCGAGGCAGACTGACCACTCTTCAGTAAAACAAGCATAACTTCTGCTACAGGATGCTGATTGACCTCAAACCGGTGGCATTGGAAAGCTACTCAAAGATCTATCTTGTGCCAAAAAATGAGCTCAATCTAACGGTCGGAAGGTCTCCATCCATAGCTAGACATCTGACGCGTCTGTGCAGGTTTACACTCAAAAGGCTCCAAAAGACACCAAAATCATCACATTCCTCCAAATCGTCTCTGAACCTGTAAATACTCTAAATAAACTCTATATAGTAATAAATATATATTAAAGCACTTATAGACCATGGCTAAAAATGGGTAAAATCCATGGTCTATCAAATTTTCAATGGGAATTTTATTACATTGGTTGAGTAATAGATAAGCAATTTGATGGAAACAAAATTCATTGAACACAAAAAGAAAATTACATTTTAATACAAACTAGAGCTTGTTCCGTACGACCGTACTGGTGTTTGTTTTAATTTTATGTGTATATATATTTAATTATTTATATTATTTTCAAACACCTAGATTTTATAGTTTGTTTATTTTATTCAATTAAGTATTTTAAACTCACATGTATTTGTTGCTTCTTATTATATATATATTTTGGATTGTGTTTATTATTTGACAAACTAATATATACAAAGTTAAAAAAAATTTGATAATTATTTTATATATCCTTATCTATTATTAAAACTAATAAATGGATCTAATTTCAATTTAAGTTATAAGTAGTAGTAAGAAATAATAATTATTTAGTATTTTTGTTTTGAATTTTATGACAATTTAAAAAATATTCATATCCACTAATATTTAAGCATTTAATATAAGATATTTATAGAAATGACAAAATAAATGATTGAATATTAAATAAAATTTTATTTTTGTTTTTAATATGTTAGATTTGAAGGTATATTATTTGAACATAAGTTTTTATGTAATTTAATTCAAACATATATAAATTTAAATTGGGATTTACATGATATATAGATGTTCTTATAAATTAAAACAATATACATCTTATAAATGGGTCAATATAGTATGTCAATATCAAATGGATCATTACTAATTAGTAATTCAAGTATCTTGTTGTCAAAAGTCAAAAGTATAGGAACTGTTTTTTTTGGGGAAAAAGCAAATGTATGTTTCTAAATCTAGCAAAGACTATAACCTTTTCCTTTTTTTTTTTATTGTCGATTACTTTTTTCCTTCCTATGTTATAAATGTATAACTTTGATATAATCCTAAAAAAAATTAAATATATTATTTGCATTTTAATGCTATATATAATGTAATTTTATAATTTTATTTAATTTTTTATTTGCCATTGTTAATATATAAAGATTTTTTATAAATTTTTATTTGTTATAAATTTCTTATTACATAATAATATAATTTCAAATTTGGTAAAATAAGTTCATAATTTGAAATAATCAAACATATAGTCTCCTTCAAAATATATTTTTAATTTCTACAGTTTGCATTGAAAAATATTTTTAAAATTTATTTAATTATACAATAGAATAGATATTTGTTTAGGATCATTTATATTTCCTTGTTGTGTTTAAAAAATATAATTTAGCATCAAACATGGAAAGATTGAATACTTACCATGATCCATGTAATGTTACCATGAACCATGTAATGTTACCATGAACATCATGGTATATTAAGAACTTGTTTTTTTTTTTTTTTTTTTTTTTTGTAAAAGAGAAGTTGGTTTTTCAATCCAAGAAAGTATATTTACATGGATGGTACAAACATGGAAAGGTTGAAAACTCTGAAATAACCTGCAATACAACTAAAACAAATTAGTAAAAGAATTCAAAATTATCAACATAAGAAAGAAAGAGAGTAGTGAAGTACATGCTGCAAGAGAATTGCTTCTTGAGAACAGGTAGGAAACTGTATTATTCTGATTCCAACCATCAACTACAAAGCATATCGCTATCTGGTGCAAACCAAAACATGGTTACATCTAAACAATATTAGTTGTTTGAGAACAATAATAGCAAAAAAAAAAAAAGACAAATATGCAGGCTCGATTACTAACCAACCATGTATGAGTTTGCAGAGTAATGCAGCCAACAAAAGATCTTCACCACGTTCATCATTGTCCTTGAAAAAAAGATTATGTAAGATGTAAGTAAGGCATGTAGACGGCAGAAAACAACACTAAAGCAATGCACTTTCACAATTACCATAACTGGAGCTGGTTATAAACGCAAAACACCCAACTCAAGACTATAAAAATTACGTTCAAGCAATGAATCCCAAGCTCAAGAGCTAACCTCAGTCTGAACGCCGCTGCCGGAGTGTTGCGGCCATAGGGCTTGCAAAGATAAGACAAGCCGTGATTTTCTTTCCCGTAATCTTTGCACGTCGAAGGAAGTACTGCACACCCATAAGAATACCTGCAGAATTCATTAAGTGTGTGATTGTCAGCCTTCCAAACCCATAAGAATACAATGCTTAATATAAATTTAGGCAGGAGAAAGGTAACTAATTTTTTAAAAATATTTCTTCAGAATATATAGAAACAGATTATATAAAAAGAGCAAGAGCATTTGAGGCTCATGTCGGCTCATTGCTACGGTTAGATTGACGTGGAGACTGACTCACATGTTACACGCCTCCAAATCAACTTTCTATCAGTAGAAGAAAACATCTGTGACATGGAGTTCAAAAGCTGAAACATGGAGTTCAAAAGCTAATTAACATATTCAATTAGCATAAATTCATTGGTAGGAAAGGTAATACATAATTAAAACAAAGCTAATATGGGTTTTCTATTTACCTAATGGGTAAGACGAATATCCTTCCTGCAAGAAATAAAAAACAGAGCAGAATATATGTAGTGTCTGACTGGAAAGCACTTCCAGCGATAATTTTTTCCTGCGAGAATTGTTTAGCGATAATATTTTTACTCTCTGTTCAACTTATATGTTTGCCAATCAGGTAAAATTAATTTCCATCTCCCTTACGCTCCCCACTGTTTAACTGGTGGTATATAGTACACTTTATTACCTCACTGTTTATGAAGTGGAAAGTAAGTTACACCTGATTTCATTTTATTTTCTTTATGTTTTGCTCTGCTACTTTTCCTCTTAGTTCCTCCACTTTTATTTCTCCTAGTTACTCTAAAATCTACCAGTCACACGGTAGTTATTTGAAAATCGAGGACTCGAGTTGAAAATAGGAAGCAAAGACAAACTAACGATTCGACTTTTGGAGGACCAATTTGACCATGGACAAGGGAGAGAGACACAATCTTTTCTCGAAATAGCTATGCTATTTTGTTTTCCGGTTTTGATCCCTGAGATCGCTTGAAGCCAAGTTTTTGTAGTGCTCATTCGGTGAATCTTAATTCCCTAGTTTGTTAGGTTTTCTTTCACTTGCATCTGGCTTTCTATAGAGAGAATGAGGGTTGAAGAGGAATTATGATGTCAATAACAGATGAAGTGAGTGGAAGAAGATGGAGAAATCACAAAGGTCACGAAGAAAAATAAACAATATCATCTTAAAGTTAGATTAAAGATGTCGATTGAATGCTTTCCAGTGGGAGGAGTGGGCTAATCACGCAAAACCTCAGAGTTAAGAACAGATTAATGAAGTATTGATACGTTACGGGAGAGATTGGAACGTCCCTTTAGTTCTGAAAAAAAATTGTCCACTGTCGCAACCGCAAAGAAGAAGAAGAAACATAAAATTCTAGTGAGCTTGTCATAGTGTTTTCAAAGGCCCAAGGAAAAGTTGTAATAATGGCCCAGTCCAGGATAGAGGCATGAGATAAACCGGATGATACAAAATCAAATCAGACGCGGGCTGGTTTGGTGAAGTGCCAAGTGTCCAAAAACGTCTTATATTTCCTGATGACGTGGTGGCATATAGAGAGAGGTAACTCTCTTTTATTGTAATAGATTTTTCATGCGAATCACTCTTACAGCTTAACATCTTTTTGTAGCTTAACAAAAGTAAACAATTATCTGCACTGTATAGGTGGATATGCTCTTGGCAAATTTAAACATGATAGCATTTGGCTACACACTACTTTGCATATCTTTTAAATAAATGTTTCGGTACAAAATATGAAAATGTAGGGAGACAAACATCTATTTAGAATAATAAATCTCAACATTGTCCGTTTGATAAAACTTTTTATAGTTTGGTGTATTACATAGTAAAAATTAGGGAAATTAGGCCATATAACCTTAAAAAAAACTATAATTCACTAAATAATTAAAATCTTACACTCTCTCCTTCTTTCTCTTCCTATCTCTTTCTACTATCTCTCTACAAATCTAATTTCAATTTTTGTTTTGGATATTTGGCAAATAAACCCTAAAAGTTAAGCGTTTAAAATGCACATTTCTAGTAAATTAAAATCAAACAAATAAATTGTTTGATATTCAGTCAGAAAAAAATAAATAGCTACAAATGATTAATTTGAGAATTCTTAAATTGACGAAGCTAAAATTTTTAAAATAATATAAATCAACGAGATTTTCACTTTAAATTTTTATAAAACAATTATATTCCTTTTTTTCTTGTTTCACAAAAAAAAAGTTATACTCGTAAGAGACGGAAGGAAAATAATATTGATGTCTCCGTCACGGCGAAACTGGGGAAAGCCAGTCAACCACATAAAGCTTATCTCACCCTCGAAGCAACGGTTTAAACCAACAACCATTCACTCTCTCTCTCTCTCTCTCTCTCTCACATATCAGAAGAAAAATATAATGGCTGTTCATATTCAGAACCCTAACTTTTTGCACACTCATCAGCTCCGATCATCTCTTACATCGGCCTCTGCATCACCTGCTTCATATCACTTCACCAGATATTCTCCTGCAAAACATTCCGGAATCATCTGCAAGTCCAATAACAAAGATGTATGCTCGAAGTCAGTTTACTGAAAGATAAAACATTGAGCAATAATTAACTCGTTTCTTAACAGGACTATCTTATTGATGCTCCTGTGTCTGCTGGAGATGGATTCTCATTCAGTGGAGGTTTTTACCATTCTTTTAATCATCATCTTCTTCTTCTTGGTTTAGTAGGAAAAGAAGAAATAATTGTGGTTTCTTCATGGCAGGGAAGTATTCGGATCAACCGAGTCCATCAGATGAATGGTTAAAGCAAGGCAAATGGGTTAAAGCTCACAGAGTTGGGGGATCTGGTGAAGAAGCCAAAGATCCCATTTTCGGACTAACAATGGGATCTAGCTCTCAAGCTTCAAAAGATGTTTTCAGGTAGGATTACAAACTTCTCATCTCTTATCTTACATTAGGACTTATGATTTTTGGTATCCATAGGTGGTTTTGTGTGGAATCTGGGAAGGTAGACAGTCCTCCTGTTATACTCATCCATGGATTCCCATCCCAGGTAAGTAAATTAATATCACTTGACTTGAAACACATCCCATCTTGTTATCTTGAATAAGTTTCAGATTTTGAGCATTTTTTTTTATTGTGACTAGTCTTACTCTTACCGGAAAGCTCTTCCCGCCCTGTCAAAGAACTACCGCGCCATTGCCTTCGATTGGCTAGGATTTGGATTTTCTGACAAGCCTCAGGCTGGATATGGATTCAACTATACATTAGACGGTAACATCTTGTCCCCAGTTGTTGTGAACAGACTTTTTCTTGATAAATTTACAAGATTTTATCACAATGATCTGCGGCTTTGCAGAGTATGTTTCGTCGCTTGAATCATTCATTGATGAAGTTACTACTACTCAGGTCTCACTGGTTGTGCAGGTAAGTATCCTCACTTAACTAACGGAGCAATATTACAGGTATGTTCAGTGTTAACTTCTCTTTTTTAATCAGGGATACTTCTCAACTGCTGCGGTTAAATGCGCAAGAAACCGACCAGAGAAGATCAAGAATCTCATACTCTTGAATCCTCCTGTAAGGAAGGGATTTTAAACAAAAAATTGAAACGTACCATTTTCTTCTCTTCTTTCAAACTGACTTTACTTAGAGACTGTGTTTGTTGCGGTTGCAGCTCACTCCCGAACATGCTAAACTTCCATCAACCTTGTCTGTATTCAGCAACTTTTTGCTCGGGGAGATTTTCTCTCAGGTTTGTTTCCATCAAAGTTGCTTCTTAACTGTTTGCTCATATGAAGGCTTATCTAAAACCAATAGGATCCTCTGAGAGCAAGTGACAAGCCTTTGACGAGCTGTGGTCCTTACAAAATGAAAGAAGATGATGCGATGGTTTACCGAAGACCTTATCTGACCTCAGGTTCTTCTGGTTTTGCACTTAACGCCATCAGCAGGGCCATGAAGAAGGAGCTTAAGGTTCCTTACCAAAACCAAGGTTTGATGAATATCTAGAGTAAGATTGGAATATTCATATGGATTTTCCCTGACAGGGCTATACAGAAGAAATGAGGACCTCACTGATGGATAAAGACTGGAAAATCCCGACCACCGTGTGCTGGGGACAGCGAGACAAGTGGCTGAGCTATCAAGGAGTTGAAGAGTTCTGCAAGAGTTCAGGACATGATCTCGTTGAACTTCCAATGGTACAGACTATTTCCTTTTGCACCCATGAGACCTCAATAAACAGCAAAGCTAACATTAACCGGTTTTGATCTTATTATTAGGCTGGTCATCATGTCCAAGAGGATTGCGGAGAAGAGATTGGGGGACTAATCTCAAGAATCATAAGCAAATCTGCTCTTATCTAACTAGGGCGACTCCGCAAGAAGATAGAGAAAACACAAAGATGTCATGGACAACCCCATTTGTTAAAAGAAAAAACTCAAGTTTTATTTCACAACCTTGTGTATTTCCAGTGGTACATATATAAGTCATTAGTAAGATTTTTGTGCTAAACTTTGAGGCTCTATAAATCGAGAGATAGAAGAATCATCAAAGTAGAATCTCCAGTATTGGAAAATTCTATGTATACCTCCATTAATTGGTTAACAGCATCGAAAGATCTTAAGCTGTCATCTCTCCGTGTCTTTTGCTTTTCTATGAATTGTATAATTTGGTCCAAAACAAGAAATCCTCTATGGTTGGAAACGGTCTATCCAGCACTCATCGTTCTTGACAGCATTTCTCCATCTGTGTTTAAAGGTCTCCAGTTCGGCGTAAGTCTGCTTCCGAACCTATGTAATAACGATTTTTGTGAAGAGAGATTTTTTAGCTATATAAAACAGTCTATGAACCTTAAGAAGAGACTGCTGATATCATATTTTCAAATACCGGACTGGTTACAAGTTTACCTCAGATCTAGCAGATGAAATTTGAGAAGTTGATGATGGTTTCTGCATGACAACAGCTATTAGACTATATCCAACTGAGAGAGCAATTACAAGAAAATGAATTGAATTGCATACCGATTTGTCTGAACTATCCTCAGTCTTGGTCTTATCAAGTTGTTCCGAATCTATCTGCTTATATGCAGTAACTATTGTTACTTTCCAAATAAAAATAATAAAGGCTAGGCTAAAGGATTGGCAAGAGAGGCAGTATCAAACCTTATTTTCAGCCGAACCTCCTAACGTAGGAAGACCAAGATGGAGTATATACTCGGAATCAACAATGCCAATGTTTTTAGTTCGATCACCCTATTCAACGCAACAACACAGTACTCTCAGAAACAAAAAAACAACAAAGGATGTATTGACATGGCTTAGTCATAATTTACCTGTGCGCAATATCCAAGCTGAAAGTCTATACCCCATCCATGGTTTAAGTCATTCTGTAAAAGAATAAAACGGTTCAAGCATACAGATGGTGATGGTCTTCACAGTCTGAGACATAATAAATCAAACTTAATGCAATACCTGAATCATATGCCATGCACACCTCCAGGCTGCTCTGGAGAACACAGGAGCCATCATTTCGACAAATCTGTATGTAGGTAGTTTTTTTATGAGTTAAATTATCTGGTCATGCTTTTCACTGAAGGAGACAAGATAGTAAGTGTTCTTACCCCGTGCAAGGAGGTCCAGTGCTATTCTCGTTGCACCTAGCCTTACCAATGACTTTGTATGTTCTCCTGGTACACATAAAGACATTGCAATAATATACATCAAGTGATCATCTTGGATAGAATAATATTGGAACATGAGAGAAATACCTATGTACTCTCGATTTGCTGTCTCGTGAAGTAAGTTGATGATGCACTTCAGACAAATTAGGATCAAGAGCTGGTTGCGATATTTGAAGCCCTTCTTCTCTAATTATTGAAACATACCTGATGATAACATAATACTTTAGTTTCACATGTTTACTAAATTAAAAACCAAAAAAATGCTCTTTGTCTAACAATATTACCGTTTAGCATCAAAATGGTCAACACCGAGATCTTCATCCCATAGAAATATGTAAGAATATGCTGAGACAATGTCCGGGTGTAGGAAACGCTTTGCAAACCACCTAACACGAATTTAAAAAAAAAACAAAATTGTACAGCCAAATGCTATTATATCAGATTCATGAGTCAGAAAAGGTAGTTACCACTTGGTTTGGTTTACAACAGAAACATGAATAGCAGTTTCACTCCACTCAAACTCCTTCCATTCATCTACGGTGCCATCATAATGGAACAGCATCACAACAAACTCACTTGATGAGAACTGCCACAAAAGGAAGGTGGATATCACATCAAACTTGTTTCATAACCAAGAGGCAGTCTCTGTGGTTTACCTTCTTGAGAATCTTGTTGACACTTTCCTTTTGTTTTATTCCGACTGCCATAGCCAATAAGTTCTGTTTTGGGTTCTGAGCAAAAAAACAGAAAATAGATTCTCAAGTGCGGTAAGAAATGTCTCAAGAGAAACTTGAGAAATAGCTGGTAACGGGTAAACACCTTATTTCGTTTTGCGCCCCATAACGGTCGCATTTCCAAGTCGGATGTACTTGCAACAATGCCTCTCGGTAGCGTCTCGCTTCCAAGAGGCCTAAGTGGTGTCTAATTCAACAAAGTTACACGAAAAGAGTCATCAATATTCAGACAGGCAAGGAAACTTGTTTATGTGCATAAAAACTAGAGTAGCAGCTATATCAACGAACCAACAAACCTTGCACATTTTCAGTTTTCCAAGATTTAGTCTAACCATCGAACTCCATCCCGAGATACTGCCCTGTCAATGAATTATATCCAAAACAGTTTATATTCAAGATTTAAGATATGCTTAAGATGTGAAGTCTTGAGGTTACAGAAGAAAGTTATACTTGTTTATAGTCTACCGTAATAAACGCATTCCCTATAAGGAAAATTACGGCAAGCAAAAACACGAAAGTGAACAAGCGACGAAGAGACGAGCTCTTTCTTTTCTGGTTCATATTTAGTGATACCTGAAAAAGCAACAAACAGAAGATCAACAACAACACACTAAACTCATAGATGACAAGAGCGAATGATCTCATTTATCAACAATGCCACAATGTGAAGATCGTGCATCTATAAACATACTTCGCTGTCTGACATTGCAGAGCTGCGGAAGAGAGAATTATAGATCAAATAAGCACAAACCCACTAAAGCAAATGCACTAACTACACAAAAAAAGACTTGAAATTCCATGGTCAAGGAACCTTCATATCATCCAATGTTGGCCGAAAACTTCAATTGGATCAAGCTAGATAAAACTAAACTAGCACAACTTTATCTCTCTTTTCTTTTTGCAATTCCCTGGAAGTCCAGAAGACCTTGAAATGGCAAGACGTGAACAAGAAAAGAAAAGCACCAACTCCTATCGATGATGCAAAAGAAAGAAGAGCAATATATAGAAAAGACAAGCTTACGGAGCTCAAAGTCTTGAGTTTCTTGTTCATCCTTCAACAGCAGTGGTGGCCATTAGAGAGGACGAGGAAGCCTAACACTGTTTCTTTAATTAAATCAAATCAATTAAATAAATGCGACTCATAGTGTTAGAATACCCTTTTTCGTTAAAAAGACACTAAAATTAATAGCGATCCGTCAAGTTTGGTTATGTATTGTTTCAGTAAAGTACCACTTTAATTCCTTAAAGTCAGCTTCTAATAAGAAAAAAAACTGGGAATGGAAGCAATCACTTACACGGTAAGATGGTCAATAAGTCAACGTTTTAAACAAAAAATGTGATATTTTATTAACAATTGAATAGGCGCTCTACTTGCAAAAGGGGAAGAAGCATGCGTGTTGGCATCATCGCCGAAAATCACTGACCAATGAGATTTATTGGGGCACGTGTTTTTGCTATGCATTCCTCTTTCCCTCTGTCACGCACACTTCCTTGCAATTGCAATGTTCATGTGACTAGTAATTTTTTATTTTTTCCCTTTTCTTGTTTAATTAAACTTACTTGATATTCGTCTAATCTAGGGTTCTGGTGATTGGTGAGGAGAAATAACGAACGGCGGGATATGACGATTAGGGTTTTGGCGATTGGTGAGGGCAGGAGTTCGGAGTCGGGAGATCGTGATGCAACCATGATGGATGTGGGAGAGAGAGCGAGACCACCAGGGGATCCACCGGATGCGGCGGCCTCGTATGCATCCAAAGTGGTGGGTACGAATGGAGGAGGTATGCCGGTTCCAGAGAGTTTGATTGATGATGCGTTTGTATCTGAGAGGCTACGAGTGGAGTTTCCGAATGGATAGGATGGAGAACCATCGATTACGATTGAGCCAGAAGTTTTAGAAGCGATGAATGGGATGTGGAAGCAGTGTATGATTGTTAGGGTTTTGGGAAGTAACGTCCCGATCTCTGCCTTGAGAAAGAAGCTAAGAGAGTTATGGAACCCTAAAGGAGGAATGTATGTAATGGACCTACCCAGAAAATTTTTTATGCTTCGTTTCGAGAAGGAGGATGAATATTTGGCGGCACTGACAGGGGGTCCATGGAGGGCTTTTGGCAGTAATCTCATGGTGAGAGCTTGGTCGCCGGAGTTCGATTCGTTAAGAGATGACATCGTTACGACGCCGGTTTGGATCAGGTTGACAAATATTCCAGTGAACTTTTACCATCGATCGATCCTCATGGGTATTGCCAAGGGTTTGGGTAAACCAGTTCGTGTTGACTTGACCACATTGAAGTTTGAAAGAGCAAGGTTTGCAAGAGTTTGTGTAGAAGTTAATCTTGCAAAGCCGTTGAAAGGGACAGTCCTAATTAACGGAGATACTTTGTAGCTTACGAAGGGTTAGCTGAGATCTGTTCAAAGTGCGGAATTTATAGACACTTGGTTCATGGATGTCCAAGAACAATTGCGGAAAGATTGGCTGAAGTAGCTATACAGACGGAGGCACAGTCAGCTACGCGATCACCCACTAGACAAGAACCAATAGTACAGGAGAATGGTTTTACTCCGGTGAGGAGCTCAAGAAGAGGGACGCAGATACTGCCTCGACTGGTGAATGGCAGGACTGCGGAAGCCGGCGGGGAGACAGACAGGAATGTCCAAGAGATCCCGCGGACCGGGGGAATCACAAACATTGCGATATCCAACAAATTTGGTAGTTTAGAGCTGGATACAGATCGAAGTGAATCAAGAGAAGAGATTATGTCTGGCGAGGAGAACAAGGAGAATCAGATTATGAACATCAAAAGAAATGAGAACAAGGAAATTTCGCAAGGGAAAGAAACTCTAATCTTTGGAGGGAAGGTGGATATAAGAAAGGATTCGAAAATGGTGAATAAGGAGAAATGGGCTCGGAAGAAAGTAGTAGAAGGAGCACGAGGAAGGCCCAAAAATTTAAACAATAAACCCGCTAGAGGTTTGGTGTTTGGGCCCACTAAAGGGGAAGTCAGTCTATCGGAGTCGGGGAAACGACTGCGAGTGGAAAGTTTGGAGGCAGGGAGAGCTGGGGGTGCCTTCAAGGAGAGTGTGGTGGAACCCAGAGTTACGGTCAAGCCATTGCAACTAAGAGATGAAGAGTTGGAGAATCCGATGGATAGTACCATTAGTGAGATGGAACAAAGGGAGACGGAGGCGCAGATGGAAGCGCAGGGGGACGGAAGGATTTTGGACCTCGCATGACAGGGTTCCCCAGTAATCCAATTAGACCTTATCGTAATAAAGATGATGAATTGCATTTTCTGGAATTGCCGGGGGGCAAATAAACCCAATTTCCGACGTTCTATTCGGTACATTTTGAAGAAGTTCGATACTGATTTTCTTGCGTTATTTGAGACCCATGCGGGAGGGGATAAAGCGATGAAAATCTATCAAAGTCTAGGCTTTGATAACTCTTTTCGGGTGGACGCCGTTGGTCAGAGTGGTGGTATTTGGTTGTTGTGGAGGAATCATGCTGGAGCTCTAACGATCTTGGAATCGTCAGAACAGTTTATTCATGCACGTGTTGAGATTGGGAGTGAGGTAATTCACCTCATAGTTGTCTATGCTGCGCCTACAGTGAGTCATAGGAGTGGGTTATGGGGAGACTTGAAGCGGGTAATTGAGAATATTGATGAACCAGTATTGGTAGGTGGAGATTTTAATACTATACTGCGGTTGGATGAGACGTCAGGGGGCAATGGTAGACTTTCACCGGACTCTCTAGCTTTTGGAGAATGGTTAAATGAGCTAGCTTTGGTGGATATGGGTTTTAGAGGTAACACTTTCACATGGAGAAGAGGGAAAGATACCCGGAACTTTGTGGCTAAACGTTTGGACAGAGTCTTGTGTAGTGCTCAGACACGAGTAAGATGGCAGGAGGCAGTAGTTTCTCATCTTCCCTTTCTAGCATCAGACCATACACCAGTCTATGTGCAACTAGAGCCTGAACAGAGAGGTAACCCCAAGAGGAGACCTTTTCGATTTGAGACGGCATGGCTCAAACATGAAGGTTTTAAAGAGTTACTTGCGGCATCTTGGAATGGGGAGATGCGTACGCCTGAGGCGCTTGTGGCGTTGAAAGCAAAGCTAAAAAAATGGAATAAGGAGATATTTGGGGATGTAAAGCAACGGAAAGGAAAACTAATCAGTGACATCAAGGGAATTCAGGAGGAGCTGGAGAGGAACCCAACTGATGATTTGTTGTTAAGGGAAGCTGGCTTACAGAAGGAGTTTGATGTGGTTCTAGAACAAGAGGAGATGCTCTGGTACCAAAAATCACGTGAGAAGTGGATAGTGTTTGGTGATAGGAATATGAATTACTATCATACGAATACAATTGTTCGGAGGAAGAAGAACATAATTGAAATGCTGAAGGATGATGAGGGGCGCTGGGTAGATCAGTCAGAGGAGTTAGAAAAGCTGGCCATAGCTTATTATAAACGCCTGTACTCAACGGAAGATATCAATTTGGATACAAAAAAACTTTCTCAAGAAGGCTTCACTGAACTTACGAGGGGTAAGAAGGAGATACTCAATAAACCGTTCTCTGCAGTGGATGTTGAGATTTCGATGCGATCCATGGGGAAGTTTAAAGCTCCAGGACCAGATGGGTTTCAACCGGTCTTTTACCAAGATTCATGGGAAGTAGTGGGGGACTCGGTAACTCGGTGTGGGCTTGAGTTCTTTGAATCAGGTGTTCTTACTACGGGTATGAATGATGCAATGCTGGTCTTAATACCGAAGGTCCTCAAGCCAGAAAGAATCATGCAATTCCGACCAATCAGTTTATGTAATGTCTTGTTCAAGATAATAACTAAAGCGATGGTGTTGAGATTGAAGAAACTTATGCCCAAGCTTATTGGTCCAGCGCAAGCCAGCTTCATCCCATGCCGGCTTAGTACAGACAATATTGTTGTGGTCCAGGAAGCGGTTCACTCAATGAGGAAAAAGAAAGGACGCAGAGGTTGGATGCTGCTCAAGTTGGATCTCGAGAAAGCATATGACCGAATCAGGTGGGATTTCCTAGAGGATACTCTTTACGCAGCAAAACTACCCGGGATATGGATTCAATGGATCATGCAGTGCGTGACAAACCCGTGAATGAGTCTATTGTGGAATGGAGAGAGGACAGAAGCTTTTACACCTCAACGTGGACTTCGGCAGGGCGATCCTTTGTCACCATACTTATTTGTATTATGCATGGAGCGCTTGTGTCATCAAATTGATCTTTCTGTGGCCAAGAAGGAGTGGAAACCAATCAGTCTATCTAGGGGTGGACCAGCTTTATCCCATGTTTGTTTTGCGGATGATCTGATCTTGTTTGCTGAGGCCTCAATCTCGCAAATTCGGGTGATTAGGAAGGTGCTAGAGAGATTTTGTGGAGCTTCTGGGCATAAAGTAAGTCTTGAGAAATCTTTGATTTTCTTCTCTGCAAATGTTCATCGGGACTTAGCGAATTCCATAAGTACTGAGAGTGGAATCAGAGGAATAAAAGAGTTGGGAAAGTACTTGGGCATGCCGGTGTTGCAAAAAAGAATTAATAAAGAGACGTTTGGGGAAGTAGTTGAGAGAGTGTCGTCTAAACTTGCGGGATGGAAAAGGAGATTCTTGAGCTTGGCAGGGAGGATTACACTTACAAAGTCTGTTCTCGCATCGATTCCAGTACATACGATGAGTACCATCGCTCTGCCGATATCTACTTTGGATCAACTTGATAAAATTGCTCGGTCGTTTATTTGGGGGAGCAGTGAGGGAAACATGAAACAACATCTGGTCTCTTGGGGAAAAATCTGTAAACCGAAGAGTGAAGGTGGGCTGGGGATAAGGTTAGCTAAAGAAATGAATATTGCTCTACTAGCAAAGCTAGGCTGGAGGTTGCTGAACACACAGGATGGCCTATGGGTTAAGATTCTGCGAAAAAAATTTCGAGTTGGCGAGTTGGATGATTTATCTTGGTTAAGCGTTAAAGGAACTTGGTCACCAACATGGAGAAGTTCGGTATTGGGGCTGCGTGAGGTTGTTGTCCCGAGTTTGGCTTGGGTTCTTAGTGATGGTCGTCGAGTACGTTTTTGGAAGGATAATTGGTTGTTTAATGAGCCACTATCTGAGTTGAGTACAGTGGATATTCCAGAAGAGATGGTGGAGGTACGAGCTCGGGATCTTTGGCAAACTGGCGCTGGTTGGCAAATGCATATAATAGAACTGTATATGTCAATGCCAAATCGTCTAAGGTTGGCTTCAGTGGTGATTGATGATGTTACGGGTGCAAGTGATAGAATGTCGTGGGGAGGGAGCAAGGATGGTTTATTTTATGTGAACTCAGCTTATGCTTTCTTAACCAGGGATGCGGAGCCGAGACCTAATATGGAAGCCTTATATCAGCGGGTTTGGCGTGTCACTACTCCAGAACGTGTACGAGTCTTCCTATGGCTGGTAACTCATCAGGTGATCATGACAAACATGGAACGGAAACGCAGACATTTGAGTGAGAATAGTATATGTCCATTGTGTAAGGGGGGGGGGGGGGAGAAGAAACCATTCTTCATGTTCTTCGAGACTGTCCGGCAGCTGCGGGTTATGGGCGCGATTTGTTCCCCTAAGCAGACAACAACGGTTCTTTGACCAACCTCTCCTACAATGGCTTTATGACAACCTTGCAAGGAATAGACCAGGATTGGGGGAGCTATGGCCAACGCTGTTTTCTCTGACTGTTTGGTGGTGCTGGGAATGGAGATGTGGGTATGTTTTTGGAGAGGAAGGAAAATATCGAGACAGGGTGCAGTTCCTTCAGGATAAGGTTCGGGAGGTGATAGAAGCAAATGTAAAACTAAAGGAACATGGGCAGAGCCGGGAACGTGTGGAGAAGCAGATCTCATGGAATCGACCAACAAATGGCTGGTTCAAACTGAACACGGATGGAGCATCTAGAGGTAACCCGGGACTTGCTACGGCGGGTGGGGCTATTCGCGATGAGTATGGAGAATGGAATGGGGGTTTTGCAATAAACATAGGCATCTGTTCAGCCCTTTTGGCGGAGTTGTGGGGAGTATACTATGGCTTGTGTATAGCATGGGACCGTGGGATTCGTCGGTTGGAGTTGGAGGTTGATTCGGAGAGTGTGGCTGGTTTTCTTCAGACATGGATCCATGATTCTCATCCCCTGTCGTTCCTAGTACGTCTGTGCTATGGCTTCATATCAAGAGACTGGTTAGTCAAAATTTCTCATGTGTATAGGGAGGCTAATTATCTGGCGGATGGATTAGCTAACTATGCGTTTTCTCTATCGTTTGGGTTACATTTCTTTGAAGATGTCCCAGATTTTGTTGCTTATGTTTTTTTGGAGGACTTTCAGGGGGTATCTAGATCTCGGCAAATTTGCATGTAATGAGTTTTATGATTTGAATAAAGAGTAGGAGACTCATGTCTCCTGCACCCTACCAAAAAAAAAAAATATTCGTCTAATCTATTAAAACAAAAATACAAAATTAAATTTATCATATCTTTTCTCCAATATTTACATTCTCATGCTACTGAAGTATTAAATAACTCTAACTTAGCTAATCATTATTTTTTTCTATTTTATTAAATTATTTACTAAATCAAGTTTAGCTAATTTTTTGTGTTCAAGATATTTCCTAATATTATTTAGATAAATTTTAGAAAAATTCAAGTTTACAAATGATTTTTAATAATTATATGTAATATTTTTCAAGTATCATATAATCCCCACACATCTAGCTTGTAAGGCCTAAAATATATGTATTTTGAATATTCCAAAAATATTTGTTTAACTATTACGGTTACCATTAATTATTTTCAACAATAAAATCTATCTATGCTAAGATTAAATATTTTTGAATTACTTGTAAAATAATATGAATTGTTTATAACCAAGTATTCATTTTAATCTATCAAAATGTCGCTTACTATATATATACATATACAATATTTTTAAAATATATTTTTAACCTTTTCAGTTACTATTAATTACTTTTAACAATAAAATATATTTATATTCAGATTTAATATCATTAAATTACTTGTAGAATAATATTTAATGTTTCTAACAATATTCCTTTTCTGATGTATCTAAATCTCGCCATATGACCTATTTTTAATCAAAATATTTAAAATATTATTACATTTAGAAAACAATTCCGTGTTGAGAGAAAAAATACTCAAACATATTAATTGGTCAATATTGTCGAAGGTTTAGTATTCACAAGTCAATAATTTTTTACAGTATGTAAAATATTTAATTATTATGTTTTCTAATTTTAAAATAAGAAAAATATTTAAAATATTAACTAATAAACATTGAAATAATATTTATGTATATAAAAGTAGAAATAAGTATCCGCACGGGCACGCGGATCGAGCACTAGTTTTTCTTTAAAAGAGAGATCGACAGATTTACATAATTCCGGTTATCCGGAGGAAACATAAAGAACAAACGTTTAAAGTTACATGAATCTATTCAAAGCAAAACAGGCAATTCTCATCAGAAGTTTCTCTGAATGTAGATTCCCTTGACCAATCAACGTCGCCATCCCATAAATCCCATAAAGTCATACCTGTTCAAAGGCGCCTCTTAAAAAAACTGTATAATTTTTCTCGTATCCCTGCACCAGTCATCTTCTGTTAAGCGTCACATCTTTTCAGAATGGTATATATTGAAGAAACTGAATAGGTTGTCAATTTTTTCTGAGGGTGTTTCTCATTCTCTCTCTGTGGATTTTAAATCCCTGTTTCATTGCCATCCTTTGCCGAAGATCTTATTTCCTATAACCCTACTCCTTTTCAGGTAATTTCACTCTCACATTTTGTCTCTGTTGAGTTTACTGTCCCTATTGTGTATCTGCAATACTGCCCTTGATGAGTTTATGTCTCCCTTCTTTTCGAGTAAATTGAGTTTCGTTTTATGGTTTGGATAGGAGATAATTGGTTGTGTAGATTGTAGATGTATGCGTAGGAGGGAACCAGTTCATTCCTTAGTTAACATATCGTTTTTTAACTCTTCGCATGTTGTAGAAACCTGTTTCATTGCTTTCCTCTGCCATAAACTCTATGTAAATTGGTACTGAAACAACTAAATTGTTTGCTTTCTATGATCTGAGAGATAAATTTTCTTTTACTCTATCACTACAAGAAAACATCACCAATGCCGACAATCATAACCCAAAGTAGCGAGGAGAGCAAAATTTTCTCAGCATCTTCTCTGAAATTTCCGACGAAATCTACTTGATATTTCCTCGGAAACTGTCGTCGGTAATGGCAATAATTTCCGAGAAACATAAGTCGTCGGCAATTCTCATCAGAAGTTTCTCTGAAAGTAGTGATGAATCGTTCTTCTCGGAAAGTGGTCACAAATCTCGGGAACTTGTCAAAAACACACACAATCTTATCTTCTATTCTCCTCTCTTATCTTCTCTTTACATTCCTTTTCTTCTCCTCTTTTGTTTTCAGCTCTGTTTCTGTAAGATCTATTTGTTAAACTATATTTCTTCAAGAACTACCGTAAACTATTTGCTCCACCACGGCTGTACCGTCAACGCACCGCCACTGCAACTCCGTTAATGTTTGAACGGGATTCAGTCGACTAGAGTGAAAGAAGTCAGAAATGGGATGACTAAAGACGTTTTATTAGATTCCAACTGAAGGGTTACAAGAGTGACAGGAAAGTGAGAGAGCAACAAGATCAAAGAGATCGCCTAAAACCCTAGATCTAGCCGCTTAGTATGTAAAATCACCAAAAGTCCTCTTTTTTGTTGCTTCCTCTCCCCCTTTTATAGGTCTTCTGTCCTTGATGCCCTAATTTCGTACCTCTTTGGGCTTTGATGCGAGAGGCCGAGTATGCGGGCCTGGACAAAGTTCCCTCCAAGCTGGGTACTTTCGGTCGGCTTACTCGACCGGCTAAAAGTACTCTAAGGTCGAGCTGACGTGTTTAGCCGCCGAGCCGACCAAACTAATCCAACTTGCTGGATTAGGGCCTGTTATTCGATGGGCCTTGTGGAGGGATGTAATCCATCTCCTACAATAAGTCCCCCCCAGTTCACTTGTGAGCGACGCGACGGTCTCAGTGAATTTGTGGGTCAGGTTTATTCGGATAGTAGGCTCTAATGCAAGGGATAACCCTTCCCGTTTAGTCGTCGGTATGTGCTTTTAGTCGCGTGATGTTCTGTAGGTGTCTCTGGTCGCTCAGAGTAGCGCTTGTCTTGACTCGCTTACTTGCCTATCTGCTTTTATGATGGGATACAGTTTACTCGGGTGATAGATCATTTCGGATAAAACGACGGGGATCGGTTTTGCTGGTTAACCCGGGGCCGGTTTAAATCGAGACCAGGAATTGATTCTGGTCTGATAACCTGATTGAAAACCGGTTCAAGCGAGAAACCGAACCGTCGCGAGTAAGTTTCTGGGCATTTAGGCGGCCTATTGAGGCCCATTTAGGCCTTTGTAGACCTAATGATTGTGCTCGGAAAACGTGCATTCGTTTTTGCTATAAATAGGTTTCTCTCCTTTGTTTTCGTCATTCTTTTCTGCAGATTCAGGTATCCTGTTTTCTCCCCCTTCTCTCTACTTTTACTTTCTCTCTCTAGATAGGTTTTTCTTCGTATAGACTCGTTGGTATCGTTAGGCGGTTGTAGTCGTCCCCTGAATTAAGGAACATGCCTCCGAGAAGTCGATTGTCGCGAGAAGAGAAAGGGAAGGACATCGCAGATTCTCCGAGTCCGACCAGAGATGCGTCAGCGACCGGTAGTCCACTGGACGATTTCGACTTGATTCATCGTGATGCTCTTCGGGACACGGAAAACATGACTCTATCTCAGCGTCTTTTGGTCGCTGATGCTCATAGGATGATTCGTGATGAAGGCGCGGATCGTGTTGAAGTCGGGAGCAGTGATGTGAGCGGAAGTGAGAATAGAGGGGGAGACCAAAGCGATACTGCGACTGGTTCCGAACGTGGCGACGCTGATGAGTCTGGTCGGTCCCCGACGCCTTCGAGTCGGGTTCGTACGAGAGTTTATTTCGACCAGATAGACTGTCGTCCAACTATTTACCATCCTGGTGGGATCTTCGAAGAGCTGGCTCCGCTGCCGCCCGGACTGCTACGGGACCCGCGGGCTCAGTCGTGGGGGAACGTGTTTGGATCTTGTGCTTCTCACCATACCGTGAGGGATCTGTTAAGGGCAAACGGCGGTGCTGGCGTTACTTACATCATCCCGTCTGCTGAGCAGCGTTCCTGGTCGCCTCCGGTTGGTTACCAGTGCGTGTATGAGTCCTATTTCGGGGATCATACGAAGCTATGGTTCCCGATCCCTCGGTTGGTGACGTCTTATGCATTCCGCCGAGAAATTGCCATCTCACAACTTTTGAACGGGTCACTGCGAATAGCCGTCATGTTAATGGTAATGGCAGTTTAGATGGACATCTCGATGAGCGTGAGGGTCTACGAGGACCTGACTTTCACGAAGGCGGAGCCAAACGGGATCTTCTCGGTGAAAATGCGTTCGAATTACAACGTCTTGACCGGTCATCCTATTAAGACGCATGATTGGCAACGCACGTACTTTTTCGTGAAATCTGATGAACATGCTTTCGAAGAGCCGCCGGGGGACGACTACCGCGTTTTGTGGAATCGGCTACTCGGTTGAGACTCGTCTGTTGGAGTTTCGTTTTAGTCGTTAGTCCTAACTCTTCTTATCCTTGTATTTGCAGTTCGTCATCCGAATACGATCGCCTACCCCGAGAAGTTTTTTGAGAGTGCTCAAGCGATCGCGGCGCACAGTCATCTTCGTTGGCCGGATCTCAGTCGGGAGTGGATACGTCGTCAGCAAGCTAGGATCGCTAGAGGTAAGCCTGCTGGTTGCTTTTAGGGCCCACTCGAGTTTCCTTTTGCGATTTTCATGTTGGTTCTCTGCTTCTGTAGTTGATTGGGAGTCGAGGCTTCCTTGCGTTCTCGGTCTCCGTAAGTCGCGCCTTCCTTTGTTTACTCGCAAACAACAGAGACTTCTCGACAAAGCTAGAGAAATGGATGGAGTTCCGGATCTAAGCGCCCTGTTAAAAGGGAAGTTGCAACTGCTCTCGAAGAAATCGACTACAGTCGATCCTCAGGGACCGTCTAACTCCTGAGTCGACGTCACTTCTGAAGGTGGTGGAACCTCCTGAGAAGGGGCCTCCAAAGAAGGAGCCTCCAGAAAGGAGGGCCCTATTGCAATCGATCAAGGGGGCGGAGCACAGACTTCTTCTTCAGGTCCCAAGAAGAAGAAAAAGAGCAAAAAGACTAAGGTGGGAGCGACCGACGAGGCTCCTCCCGAAGAGTCTGCTTCCCTCGATGCGACTTCCGAGGGTTCGAAGGCCAAAAAGAAGAAGGATGGGAGGAAAAGGTCTCGTGGCGGGGAAGCTTCCTCTGCCAATAGAGGTGAGGGCCTAGCAGAAGGGCAAGAGCCTGTTTTAGAAGGGGCGGCACCAGATGGTCACCCGAAGAAGAGAACTAAGAGGTCTGCTGAGGCAGAGCCCCGTCCTTCTACCTCCGACGCGAATGCTGCTGATGCGACCTTAGTCGACGCTGTTGGGGAGGCCAGCGACACTCCTGAAAACCTGTCGGAGGAAAGGAGGAAAACCAGCTCGCGAGAAGGAGGTTCTGGTGGTGAGCCCGAGAGGTCTGCTCCAGACTCTTCTGCGAGAAAAAGATCTGGATCTGAAGGTTCCGTAGCGAAGAGAAGGAGGATCGAATTCCCTGATCGCGTCGAGTTTTCCTTCGACGAGACAACTCCCCTAATCCTTAATCCCCTTAGGTGCGCGGAGCTGACGCGTCAAATTCGTGGTGGGACGAAGGAGATGCCGCAATTGGAAGACCTTTACTTAAAGAATGAATACATTGACACTGCTTCCTCGAGAGCGCGGGTATCTGCGCTACCTTTCACCTTTTATCTCCTTCTTTGATTTATTGGGTTCATCCATCTCACGTGGTCCGTGTTTGTCGTTCTGCAGAGTGACGGGAGCATGAACTTCCTTGTTGAGAAGTACGACAGTGCTCTGAATTAGACGATGATCCAGTTGGGATCTTCAGAGAAGCTTGCTCAGGCAAGGTTGAAGGCCATCGAGAGAGTAAGGGCGGAGCATAAGAAGGCTAACGAGAATTCTGCGAAGGAGAAAGAAATTCTTTGAGTGAAGTTCGAAGAGCTGGAGGGTAAGCTCAAATCCGCCAGTGCGGCGAAGAAAGGGCTTGCCCGAGAGAACACTCGTTTGGAGCAAGAGGCTGCGACCCTTGAGAAGGAGAAGACTGAGCTACTCGAAGAAAGGGACGCTGCAGTTGAGAAATTGATCGGAGAGAGCAACGCGTGAGAGACTCCCGGGGGTTGGAGGTTACTCGTGAGAGGGAAAGGGTCGAAGCTGCTATGGTCGAGAAGGCAAATCGCTGCTTTGGTCGCGTGCGCGACCATTTTACTCGCTTGGACGCCTTTGGGAATGGGAAGAACCTGTACGGTCAAGCTTCGGGGATGAAGAATTGCCTCGAGATGATAACGGCAAGTGTGACGGAGATCCCACAAGAAATGATCGACGTCTTTGCCGAGCAGGAGAAACTCTATGAGGCGGAGGCTACGAAATTTTGTGTAGGTTCGCTGTCTGATAGCGACCTCACTCTTTCTCCGCTGGTTCTTCCTTCTCGTTTCGTCGAGGACAGGTTTAGAGCGTCGTTTGATCCTTATGGATCGAACGTAAATTTGATCAGACCAGGGACGGCTTCTCAGCTCATTACCTCGCTCAAAATTACCGAGGAGCCATCAGAGGAGCCATTGGTTGATGTCACGTCGGTCCATGCTGAGCACGTCGAGGTCCCGGAGGGAGGTGGTCTTGATGAACGTCTAGAGAAAGAGAACCTGGAGGAAGTCCCCGGAAAGAACAACCTTGAGACTGGCGACACTCCGGTTCGAGAGGAAGAGAACGAGAAAGTGGGCATCGAGGATCCTGTCCTCGTCTCGGATTCTTCCTCTGAAGGACGAGAAGACGAAGAGGAGGAAGACGATAGAGTCGAGGAGATGTCGCCGTCGCAGCCTGTCGCGGAAGAGACGACCAACGAAGTCGGGAATAGAGATGTTCCCCCGCCTCCTGCTGTGGCCTCTCATGTCCCTGTTCCTACTCGGGTGGAAGACCCGACTGCTGCCGCTTCTGAAGACCCAGTTGGTCCTCCTGCTCTTGGGACGCCAGAGGAGGACTGTCAAGATTCTGCGCCTTGACGCTTTGCCTATGTTGTGTTTTCTTTGTACTTTTTGTGTTTGTGGTCTTGATAGACCATGTTGTTGTATGACTAGACATACTTTCATTTTGTCGGTAAGTCGCTGTTTTCAAGCAGACTTTAGATTTGTGGGTTGTTGTGTTCCTTATCTATACTTGCAACTTGTCTAAGTAAATTTCAGTTATCTTTAGAGTCTCGCGATATATTCGCCTAGAAACAATAGATTCCTGACCTTTGGCTTTTGCAAATAGATAACGAGACAACCCGCTAAGGGACTTTGTTCAGCTCTTGCCGTGTTTCGATTGAGATAACGTCTAGGTGCGTTTTTTCTACTTTGAAAACAAGAAACTGAATCTAAGAGTGGAAGGTTCTTTCGTTCGTTTTCTCAAAGACAATCGAGTAAATGGGTAGCTAATCCGTTACGAGTCGAGAAAAGGTTAAAGATTCACTCCGTTTGGTCTGTCAGTGCTCTTTGGGCATAGGTGACTCATGACCGTTGGGTCCTTAGACTAAGTGTCTGATCAGGACATAGCTAGGAGATGGAACGTGAGTGTCCGCGTACCTCCTGCTGGAGATACGGGAGCCGTTGGGTTCGACAATCGGTATTTACTTGATCGAAGTCGAAACAAAGAACAAGATTTTTACTTTGGTTTTGTTACAGATGGACCGGTTAAGGCTGCCTACGTACCTCGGTTGAGGATCAAGCCATTCGTAGTTCGTTTTTCCCGAGTGAAAGGGGCCGTTAGAAGTGACCGCGGAGGTGCATCTACTCGGTTTTTTTTTGTCCCTACGAGTAGAAGCGTCGTAGATGCATTGAGTTCCATGCTCGAGGCACTTCTTCTCCGCGTGATATTTGATGTCGGTAGATGCCTGGTTTCACAACTTTGATGATTTTGTAAGGTCCTTCCCACCTAGCGCCGAGTTTACCGGCGTTCAGCTCCTTAGTGTTCTCGAACACTTTGCGCATGACAAGGTCACCGAGTTCAAGGGGTCGGGCTCGGACCTTTTTGTTGTAGTAACTCTCTATTTGATGTTGATAGTTTTGGATTCGTAGCAGAGCTTGGTCCCGTCGTTCTTCAATTTCGTCGAGGGCATCAAACAACATCTCCTTGTTGAGTTTGACGTACTGGGGCATTTTCGAGCGTCGGAGGCTTGAAACGTTAACTTCTGCGGGAGCCATAGCCTCGGCATCGTATGCAAGAGAGAAAGGTGTCGATTTGGTCGACCCTCTTGGTGTTGTGCGGTGGCTCCATAGAACTCCGTCGAGTTCGTCGGCCCAATGACCCTTTTTTAGGTCTAAAAATTTCTTAATGCCGTCGATGACGAGCTTGTTGGAGGATTCTACTTGGCCATTTCCGCTGGCGGGAGCAGGGAAGAGGTCCTATGATATCCATTGCCCATCGCATGAACGGGTACGGCGCGTTCGTCGTTCGTAACATTTCAGTTGGACAATGGATGCTTGGTGCGTGCCGTTGGCATTTGTCGCATCTTCTAGCGTAGGACTCGCAATCTGCATTCATCGTCGGCCAGAAGAAGCCTAGGCTTCTCACTTTGATTGCTAATGCTCGTCCGCCCGAATGGTTTCCTCCAGCGCCTTCGTGTGTTTCAGCCATAACCCTGACCGTTTCATCACCATGGATACATTTGAGGAGTACTTTACTCGCAGTCCATCGATGGAGTTCGTCGTCTAGGACGACATAATGGGCACTGCGTGTTTTTATTCGGCGGGCTGCCCATTTCTCGGTTGGAAGTTCCCCCTTTGAGAGATAGTCGATGAACTCAGTTCGCCAGTCAGGGCCGAATCCATCAGTATCGAGGGTGTCGGTTTCGGTGACTGGGGCAATGATGATGGTTTGGTCCGTCGAGATATCGATGCTTGGCTTCTCAATGCGGTGTATTGGAATGGTTCGTTTAACTTGGTCCCGAAGCTTGCTTCCAAGGGCTGCGAGGGCGTTGACACATACGTTTTCTCCTCTGGGAACTTTGACGAGTTCGAAGAATTCGAACTCTGCGGCTAAGCCTTGTACTATCTTGAGGTAGGCGTCCATCCAATCATTGCGGGCGTCATAGTCGCCGCTAAGCTGACTGGCGACTAACTGCGAGTCGCAGTAGGCGCTTAGACGTTTGGCCTTGACAGCTTTTGCTAAGCGGAGTCCAGCGATCAAAGATTCGTATTCTACTTCGTTGTTCGAGGCTGGAAAGCCGAAGCTAAAAGACTGTCTGATCAGTTCGCCGGTCGGGGACTGTAGTTGAACTCCGGCACCTGCGCCCTTGTTAGTCAAAGATCCGTCGACATGCAGTGTCTAGTTTGGGTTTGGGAGTGTGAGATCTTGCTCCAACTCCGGGGCCAATTCGACTAAGAAGTCAGCAAGAACCTGAGATTTCGCCGCGGTTCTGTTCTTATAAGTGATATCAAGCTCACCGACTTCGATAGCCCACTTCGTTAGTCTTCCGGACCTGTTTTTATTTTGGAGTATCGTTCGGAGGGGCTAGTCGGTTAATACTTCCACCGAATGTGACTGAAAGTATGGGCAAAGCTTTCTCGCCGCTTCGACGACCGCCAGCGCCATCTTCTCCAGAGTTGGGTATCGTGTTTCCGGTCCGGTCATGCGCCTGCTTGTATTGAAGATTGGCTTTTGCTCACCACGGTCCTCTTTTATCAGAACGCTGCTGACTGCTGCTTGTGACACTACGACGTAAAGAGATAGAACGTCGCCGACATCTGGCTTAGCGAGAACGGGTGGTGTTGTAAAATAATGCTTGAGTTGAGTAAATGCCTCCTCGCATTTCTCATCCCAGATAAACTTCTTGTTATCTCGCAGGAGATCGTAGAATGGCAAGCATTTGTCGGTGGATCTGGAGATGAACCGGTTGAGTGCAGCTATCCTACCCGTAAGCTGTTGTACTTCTCTACTGTTTTTTGGGCTTGGGAGGTTCAGGACCACGGAGATCTGCTTCGGGTTGGCTTCGATTCCCCGCTGCGTGACTATGTGCCCAAGGAACTCGCCTGAGGAAACCCCGAACGTGCACTTTGCTGGGTTCAGTTTCATGCCGTATTTGTTGAGAGTTTCGAAGCAATCTTGCAAATGACGGAGGTGATCAGCAGCGTGTAGCGACTTGACAAGCATATCATCCATGTATACTTCCATGGTGACGCCCAGCTTGTCTGCGAACATTTTGTTCACAAGCCGTTGGTAGGTTGCTCCTACGTTCTTCAAGCCGAATGGCATGACCTTATAGCAGTAGGTTCTTCTATCTGTGATAAAGGCCGTCTTTTCGCGATCGTCGGGGTGCATCATGATTTGGTTGTACCCAGAGAAAGCGTCCATGAAGGTGAGCATCTCGTTTCCAGCCGTGGACTCGACTAAACGGTCGATGTTGGGAAGATGATAGCTGTCCTTTGGACAGGCTTTATTTAAGTCAGTGAAGTCGACGCAGACGCGCCACTTCCCGTTCTTCTTCTTAACGACTACTGGATTTGCTAACCACTCAGGGTAGCGCACCTCAGCAATTGAGCCAGCACCGAGCAACCGTTCGACCTCTTCGTTTACAGCCTTTGACCTATCGGGACCGAGCTTGTGTCACTTCTGCCAGATAGGCTTGAATGTCGGGTCGACGTTTAGTTCGTGAGTTGTTATAGCCGGATCAATTCCTTTCATGTCTGACATGGACCACGCGAATGTGGACACACGCGAATGTGGACACATTCGTCTTGAGAAAGTTGAGAACTGACTGCTGCATATCTTCAGACAGATGCGCACCAATCCTTGTGGTCCGGCTTGGATCGGTATCGTCAATAGGTAACTCGAGAACTTCACCTTCCTGGGAGCAAACTTTATAGGTTGGGGGAGAAACAGAGTTAACCGATAGAGACGATCGTTGGAGTTTAACTGTGGCGACTAGGAGTTCCCTAGCGACTTTTTGATCCCCTCGCAATGTTTTGATTTTTCCGTCTATACCGGGGAACTTGGCACACTGGTGATAAGTAGATGGAATGGCCTGCATTGAGTTTATCCAGGGGGTTCCAAGTATAGCGTGGTAAGGGGCCTTCGTGCTTACAACAGCAAACTTGACAGTTCGAGTGACTCCACATGCGCGTACCGGAAGGCGGATTGTTCCCATTATTGTTTCGGAGGATCCGTTGAAGCTGGTTAATGTTCTGGAGGACGGTTTTATGTCGTCGAGATCGACTCCCATCTTCTGCAGAGTTCCTCGGAAGATGAGGTCGACGGAGCTTCCTGTATCAACGAGGACCTTGGTGACGCCGTACTCCCCAATTCAAAGGACGACAAGAAGAGGGTCGTTGTGGGGTACGTGAATCCCCTCAGCGTCATCCGGCGAAAAAGTTATCAGAGGGTGACTTGGCGGCCTGGTCGGCCACCTCTGCGAAGTTGCGACCTGTCGACGGTAATCCTTGACGGAGCGAACAGAGTTGCCGGAAGGAGGGGAACCACCCATGATGACATTTAGTTGCTGTCGCGTTTTTACTTGCTTGGAGTCTAAGAAGGCGGGTAAATCGGTTGGTACGCTGCTGTCGTTTTTTGACGATGGAGTGTCGTTGCTTGACGTCTTAGTTTGCTCCAAACGCCTTCGGAGGTCAGTGGATTTCGAACGATTGAGACGGATGCGAAGATCGCATGCTCCTGCGTTGAGTTTATCTCGAAGGTCACCGTTTGAGCGCTCTTTGGGATCGGGGTTAACCTGTTGAGATACGCCGGGACTTCCGTGCATCCAACGTTGTTCGGAGATCATTGTGCGTGGAGCTGTTGCCATTTTCGGATTCGAACTTTCGTTTCAGAACATCTCTCAAATCTTCGAGTACAGGTGTGTCATCGTTCTCGTCGTCTGACGACAAGGTTTGCTGAGAGAGTATAATCTCAATGCGCCTGCGGTTAGCTGGTTGCTCTCCGTCGGCTGAGTAGTCTCCTTCGCCGTTACCCTTCGGAGCATCCTCCTCGTCATCTCGTTGTTGAGTTTCGCTATGTCGACCTTTGCCTGTAGCTTTGCGCTGGGCTCTCCTTTCTTTATTCTTGCTTCAGCTCTTGCCATTCTTCGGCTTAGCCTTTAGGGGTTCGAACTTGAAGTTGCCACTTGCTAGGGATGAGAGGTAGTGCGCATAGAGTGACTTGCACTCTGTCGTATTGTGCCCTTTGACGTCGTGATATTTGCAGTGTTTGGTGAGATCGACGGTTCTGGAAGGTCCTGCCGCTGAACCTGCTGCTGTTGTAGTCTGGGTCGAGCAAACGGCGTCGACTGGTTTGTCGGACGAATCGAGCTCCCTTACCCACTTGTTCCAACCTTCTCCGCGGACTACAAGAGTTGAAACCGGCACGTTGTTCTCATTGACGACATACATGTATCCGTCTTTGCTGCCGTTTTTGTCGATTGGGGCATGCTGGCGCGGTTCTTGTCGCGTGTTGGTGTTTTTAGCCGCTGGAGCTTTGGGTGCGTTCATCTTGCTGAGAATGACATTAGTATCTTCTTCCATTCGGATGAAATTATCAGAGCGCGCGATAGCATCCTGGAGTGACGTAGTTGGGTTTTGGCATAAATCCTCTCGGAATTTAGAACGAACCCACAATGTGTTCCGCAGGGCGTCGATGGCAATACCGTCTGGGATTTCAATCCTCGAGACTATGGCTTTGAACTTCTCCATGTAGTTGCGGAGGCTCTGGTCTTTGCACTACAAGAAAAATGGCCTTTCTTAGCGTAAGGAAACAGCTATTAAATGTCTTTGTTAGCGTTATTGA